>NC_056735.1:485571394-485888894 GCF_019279795.1 Protopterus annectens
CATCCATTTTTTTCTGCAGTTTTGTGCCCCTAATACTTACCAATCATCAGACCATCTCTTTGTTAGCCAGTCATTGTATTCTTTACCAGGTGAGGGCCAACCAACTTGGTTGACCCAAAGAAAGGTCATCATCCAGACAGCTATCGGGGAGGTTTGAGGGTTTTTTCCATTTTTGCCGCATGCCTAGCCTAGCATGCACCTGCCAAGTACTATAGCTGCCACAATAAGGGATGGCAGTGCGTATATCCACAAGCAGGTGATGACTGTGTATCCACTGATGGCCTACTATATTGCATCCCCTGGTATGTACCTTGCTTGAACATGGACAACACTGCGTGTGTTGGCATTGAAGGTAGCACTGTCAGAATTCCACACGGCATTGGAAGCAATGTGCAAAACCATAGACTTATAAGACCAATCACTTATGTGTCTCTGGACTCTGTGTCCTCACAGATGCCACACAACACAAATCTCCATGCAGTGTCCAATTGCACCAGTTTGTGCTTGGATGATAGTCTGGCACATATTCTGATTATTTCTGAGTGCCACTTGTATATCATCTGGCAGCTGTGAAATGTGATGGTGTTGGGCACTCCTTTGTGATATTCTCTTTTCAAATGCAGTGCCTATCTCTGCTGCAGCCACATAAGAAGAATTGCAGTTAGTCGGACCCTATGGGGGTCCCTCTCCCCCAGTGGATATGATGAGTATTAAGACTGTACAGTCTCATACTTGTCTGTGGGAGAGACCACACCTTTGATGTGCACAGGGAGTGGATACCCACTGAAGGCAATGTCAGACAGTATCAGTGTGTCATCAGACTATGACTCTGGTATCTGTGTGTCATCATCAGCCTCTGCATGGTTACCAACATCAGCTTGTTGTCCTATCCTGACCTATACAGGTGTTACCATAGCAATAATCTGCCCTGTGAATACACAACAAAGGATAAATCAGAGACAGAATGTTTACATGTGCCAAAACTGTGCCTTTATGGTATGCATTGTGAGGTTTTTGAAGCAAGATGTAGCATGCAATCCTAACATACCCCTGTTGCCATTCTGATGTAGCTGTATACCTGATGCTGTTATACCACAACCTAGGTATTGCCTACTTTTGACAGCCTACAGTCCCTGTCTGCAGTGTTACTATACTGAGATCTGCTGAATGTGGTGCTCACCTCATACATCATCCACAGAGGTGTGGGTATGGATCCATCCTGATGTCTGTGTCCACTCCTCCAAGGATTATCCCAGAACCAACATCCCCTACATGTACTAAAAAGTTCCTCTGACTATGTCAGCTTGGTGCTTCCAGGTATCCTCCTTGTCTGACCTCTCAGCTGCTGTGGAACATGCCTTTGCCTCCTCATTGCATTCCATTGCATCTCAGTAACACACTGCTGACACAGTTATAATGTGCAGGAGGGAATCCCTCCATTGAACCTGTGTCATGAACCACTCTCTGCCATACCTGGACATATAAAGTCTTGTCAGCACCTTCTCTCCACAGCAGGTAGTGACACTGTGTCTTAAGTATCAAGAGTAAGACATTTTTTCTGCAGGGCTGAAATCGTCAGGTCTGTGTCATGTGCCTCATCCTGTATGTATACAGACATCTGTGAACACATGACACAGAGCTATAGACTGTATACTAATGGGAGATGTAAGATCACAGTAACAGACAAATGAATAGCATAGTTATACCGTACTATAATCACAGGAACAGCTATGGGAGTATGCCATATGACAGATATAGGGGTTGGCATAGAAAAACATGCAGCAAGTATATTTACAACAAATTGATACATATACACTCTGTCTACATGGCTCATCCAGTTTGTTAGGATCAACAGGTTTGTATAGGCTTGGGCAATCATCCCTTCTGGCAACATTGGGCAACATCATAGGAAACACTAGTGACACAATTGTACCCACTATAGCGGAAGAGATACATGTGCATAAACTGAGGACTGCTATACTCACCAACACAGGTTAACAGTTTAGAAAGGCCATACCCTCACTGTAGCAATGACAGACATATACAGGTACAGGCTGTTCTGATAACTTGGGCTACCTTGTTGCTTCTACAATGTGTAAAACAGGAACTACATGTATGTACCCATCTTCACAATGCTATAGTTTTCTGTTGTGAATTCCTGTGTAAGGATGCATATCTTTATGCAGGGATTGAAAAGCAGCTTACAGTACACTTTCAGAGTAATACATGCCTCTTCAGACTGCCTTATACTTCTGTCTAAATATCCAAGACAGCTTAAGGAACATCACCTCAAGTGGGATAGTAAGTGGATAGAATTGTGTTTTTCTTTTTATTAATTTCTTTCTCTTTTATCTTTTTTTTTTTTTGGTTTGGGATTGGTTTTACTGCTGATAAGTATTTATCAAACTCAACTAAATAAATAATTGTATGTTACTCTATGCATTTTCCATGTCAGCATCATGATGTCTCTATGAATTCTAAGTTTGAATGTTGATTCTACAAAGTAGTTACATTCGAAAACACTTTCATCAAATGAAAAGAAAGTGTTTTTTTAGATGGGCCAAGACCCCCTGCTTCCATGTGGATGGAAACCCACACCCTCCTGTTATATATGCTAAGTCCATAGTTATACAACACTGGGGAAAGAGTCACAGTTCATTGAAAGTGGTTTTCAGCATTAGCTCTCAAACTAGCTCCCATCATACAGCTGCCATGTTCCCTGTATCTCAGAATGAGTCTGGGATGGTACTGAATGTAATATCCCTAGTATATTTTGTGTGGGTTTCTGCAGGCCCTACTCTTGACTGGAATTAAGTTGCACAATTTCATGGTTATGCACTCTATTTGGTTTGCAGAAATGTAGTTAGGGTAGGGCAAAGAGGGCAGCCACACTGGGCAAAAAGTCTTAGGGTACATGATTGGGACATGATGATCGACTGGTACTGCATTACCGATATTCATTTCCATACTGTCATTTCTGAATGCCAACATGGAAATAAAAAACTGAAGCATTTGTATTGTAGCAAGCCAGTTGCTACAGTGTTTTAGAAAGAAACTGATTTTTTTTTTCCAATGAGGAATACCCCGGAGGTTGTCTTCAGCTCTTAGAGTTGAGGGGCACCAGATCAGAGAACAACACTGGCCACTAAATGACCCAGCTACAGCTCTGCTGGTGTGTCCTGGTGTAATATTTAAGTATGTTAACGTATATGCAGGGGGCACACACTTGCCTACTGTTTGTCATTCAGCTAATGAGACATACAATGAGACTGTGACTTGATCCTGTTGTTATAACATTTTATCTTATACTTGTCATTATTTGATATTTCCTTTCCTTTCAGTATGGGTAGAGTGTGACAGTAATCGTCTCACCTACCACAGAGGACAGGATATGCTTGCAGCCACCCATGGCTACTTCTCCTTACAAGTGCTGACATGCATTTTAAATATATTCATGCCACTGTCAGAATAGATTCCATATGGTAAACTTCCCCTTGTGTGTCTTCATTGCAGGACCAAATGATAGATTTGCTCAGCAGGCACCCTCAACATGTCCCACCCTTGCTGAGGTTGTGTCTGAGGTGAATGTTGGAGGAGCGGATTTTAGACCTTCACTGGCAGGTAGCTCATCTCCATTGCCCAGCAATAGCTAGAGCTGGTAGTCAGGCTGTAGTTGAGAGAGCAGTGGGCTGATATATGGCCTGTATGGAGAACCTCCAGGAGCAGACTGCAGATTTGTTTACCTAGCCAGATCCTACTACTGGGCCATCAGAGGAGATTGCAGACCATATCTGACCACCTCAGCCTTCATATACAGATGGAGCATGTAATGTCCCTCTGGGCCAGGGTGGCAGACAGCACACTAGTGCTTTTGTCTCAACCTGCCCCTACTCATATGTGCTCCCTTCGTCTTGTGTCATGCCTCATACCCTGTTCATAGGTTGATAAGTTAATACTAGGCTGTTGATTCAGTAGACCATTTGTAGCCTAGTCATATTATTTTATATTTAAATTACCAAGACATGGAATATTACCATACCCACAAAAACAAAGTACTTGTAATTAATTTGACCCCTTTCCATAATGGCTTCAGAGACCAGATTAGAGGTATACTTATCATTGTCTGTCAAGTAATCCAAGTTATGCTTCAGAATGGTTAGTGTACAGTGTGAACTGATCTGCCCATATCTAATGCCTCAGTGACCTTTCCAAAGAAGTACACCAAGTTTAAGAAACAGGATCTGTCTTTAACAAACCCAAACTGGTTTGAGTCCAGGGTTTAAAGACAAGCTATGTCTTTGTTAATAAGTTGCAAAATTATGCTCTCCATTGCCTAACAGATAAGACTGATGAGGCTTATGGATCTATAGTTGTCCTAATCAGTAGTGATTTGTCTTTTGTGGAATGGGATGACTTCAGCAGTTCTTGTTACCTCTGGCACAAATCCAGTGCAGAGGCTAAGATTGGTAGCCAGACAGTGTTTAGTTCTAACAAGGTGACAGCCTGGCACATTATTGGGGCCCAGGGATCTACCATGCTCTGCTTTGGAGAGATCACTTAGGACTTTCCTAGAAGTGAGCAGAGGTGGGTAATAGGCATGCTAATATACTGTGGATAATTAGGGAGAGATAGAATAAAGTTTGAGCTGAATTTGTTCACTAATGCATTTCACAGCCATTTCAAATGGATATTATGAGGGCCTTATCATGTTCCTGTTCATATGATCCAAGGAGGTGTGTCTCACCTCTCTTAAACCGATCTTGTACATTCCTATATGTTGTCCTTTTGTCTAACCATCTATTTCTTCCCCTTTTTAATTCCTTCCCTGTTTAACCCTTTCCTTCCCTTGCACACATCTGACAGGAGTCTTCATATGTGGATACTGTAGCTGTGCATCTGCAAATTCTGTATGGCAGCATAGCTTTTTGTGGCACTTTGTGCCATCCTACCATGGGATGTGCCATCTCACACACAGCCCAACTAACATAAGCAGTGCTTTATATCTGAGATGCATCACTGAGTTCACATTTTTGTTCACGTGAGATCACCCAGTGCGGTGTACAAGCACTGTGTGGATTGTGTCTTGCACTTCTATGTACTGTATAAATTGCACTCTCCAGTTGTGTCTACTAACATAGTTTCATTGCATGACTGTGTCCAATTGCATAACTGTGGTACAGTTTATTTACATACCCTGAAATGCAACTAGCTGGAGGTAAATGCTGCATGTCTTGTTTTGGGTATTTATACCCCCCCCCCCATGTAGCTGTAAAGTTCTACTTAGTTGTGCAAGGCTTGTACATAAGTACAGTACCAAAGTATGAATCATGGCCTTTTGTGAATCAGGGATGATGTCCATATAATGTACCAAGGTCAGAACAGAAGTCAGCTTAGTCACAGCATAGACAAATATGTGATTCACAAGTGGAATTATGCATCTGTTAGGAACTAAAAAGTTAGTCATAACATAAAAAGAAAAACATACCAGTTTATTCAGTGTGCAATTAATTTCAATACCTCACAGAGTGTCTAATGCAGTGGACTGATGTTTGACATTCACATATGTTTCAGGGTAGGGTTTGCAGCAAACTGACACTGTGCACCTTCAAAGAGTTTGGGGAGGGGGCCAACAGCTGTGAGAACGCATACTTGTAAAACATGCAGAAGTTCTCTGGGATGCTTTAGGGATGTCTATAATATAGGGTTTGCACAGCAGTGCAGACTGAGCCTCCCCCCATATGTGTAAGGATTAAATGCCATATGGAGCTGGTGGTTATCATTCTACGGAAGACATGCCCATGCATATTATGATTCCTGTATGCAGAGGGTAAAGGTTTCATCCAAAAAGAGGAGGCTGTCATTCTATAAGGCATACAACCATGCATTTATGCATCCCAGTGCCATAAGACATTGGGGGAAATCATATAGGACTTTTGAAACCAGAAAGGCTACAGAACAGTGCAGGCTGCATGGTAATGCTTTTATCTGGCAGTGGAGATATTGGGGGAGGGGGGCACTGACTGTCATATCAGCCAGAGAGTTATAGATATGAGGGATTTATGATCTACTTACCATACTCCTGAGCTTAGTTTCCACTGTCTACTTGGCAGTTTTGTACTCTTGGACAGACACAAAACCAGTCAGTGCTCATAGGATTCAGTTGAAGTCTGCAACAATATCTAGTTGACTTGCCATGTTACTAAATATGTAAAATGACATTGATGTGAAACCCATGTGCTTGTGGGTACACAACAAGGTTGCACCATATACCTTGCAGTAGCATAATGCTTTTGGACAAACAAGCCAATGTGAGCATGAACTGCAGTGTTCTATGCAAAGAATGATTGTACACAGTCTGGGCCATTGTTGCTTGTATTAATATAGTAGAATGAGCAGAGTGGTACTGATTGATAGAGACCTCACTGTCTAGTCATGTGTACAATTACATTTATGCTGCTCATTCAGGCTTTGTGCTCTGTGACTCACATCACAAGAATACAATGTTTTGTAACATTCTAGGCTTGGATTGCTCTGACTGTCAGCAGAGCTTACTGTGCCTATGGAGACAATGGATCAGTAATGGTGCTTCAGTGTTACTGTAACACAAGCAATGATGTACCAGGAATGTTGTGGGACAGCTGTCATTGGCTGTGCATACTGAGTATATGTATGGGCATCATAACTACTGACTTGGTAACCGCAGCTGGAGTACTGTTGTAATAATACTACAGAGGTATTTTTAGTGGGAGAAATGGAAGAACAATTATGTAGTACTTTTTCTGTGTGTGTGTGTGTGTGTGTGTGTGTGTGTGTGTGTGTGTGTGTGTTGGGGGGGGGCATACCTCTCAACTATCCAGATTTTCACCTTATATATTTGGACTGTTTCTCATAACATTTGTGGTTTTCTGGTAAATAACAGAACTGAAGTCATTAAATAATGACATATATTTGAGCTTCACACTTGTTTCACACTTCATATTCTTCAGAAAATGCTTCATAACACCAGTGCAAGTATTCTAGCAACTTTCTAAGTTTATTAAGAGCAATATTTAAAATCTGCCCCTATTTTGGGGCCTTTGTCCCTCATTATTTTAGGCTTTGTCCAGATTTCTTGCACTAAGCGATTGAATGGTATGGTGTGTGTTTGTGTGTGGGTGTGGGGTGTCTTTTGGAAGGGTGGCA
Organism: Protopterus annectens; assembly: GCF_019279795.1. Lineage (NCBI taxonomy): Eukaryota > Metazoa > Chordata > Ceratodontiformes > Protopteridae > Protopterus > Protopterus annectens. The sequence goes on from NC_056735.1 coordinate 485,578,577, forward strand.
GGACAGTACAAGCAGTGCTTTCACAACAGCACAATGGACTCCCTCCTAGTAGATATGTGGAACTGTGGATAAAATGCATTGCTGTAGGCAGCTAAGGTATGCAAGCCATACGTATTTCCTGTGATGATAGTGTTGTTAATAATCTGTAGCTCATATGATTGTGTGTTGTATACCAGCCGCATGATAGATGTATGCAGTCCTAGTTTGCACTTATCTCTGAAGTGGGAAGTGGCCTTTCCACTGCATTTCTCTGTGAACCATTCCTATGTCACATCTACAATGTCTGTAAAGTCTGCCCCTGATAATTAACAGGAAATACTGTAGCACCAATACAAAGTGCTAATCTTTAAATCTTGTAATTTGGGCACATCCTGAATGGTTTTGCAACAGTTGGCTATGGTTCCTGAAAACGTGATGATTTGCAATTCTAGAAAAACAACTGCATAGTGAAGGCTGCAGATGATACATGTATATATATATATATATATATATATATATATATAGTGGGATGTAATATAATTAGATTTCTAGAACTGCTGACTCTGTTAGCACAAATGTCAGCATATGAAAACTTTGGTCCTAGACACTGAATAAATGTGTAATGGATTTCCAGTTGTTTAAAAGTTGTTCATATAAAAACTGAGGAGATAAAGTTACACTTACTACTTGGTTTTAACCACACTGATATCACTATCCCAATACATTACAGTATAGCAGATGTTCATGAATTAAATTAATTAATAAATAAGCACCTATCCAGGCATGTCTAAGGGTCAGCTCCCAGTGTTTTCTCCTGTCTACCTGATGAATCTGGGCAACTTGGGCAATGCAGCAATTGCCTCATGTACACAGACAACCCTCTCCTCCTAACACCCAGCACTACAACCTGTGAGAGAATCACTTGTATAGCCAAACGGGAAGCAAAGCTCTCTTCACCCAAGACTGGACTAGACAGTCAAGAGGAGAAGGTAAACACTTGCACCACACCACACTCATCACATAGTCCCTCAAAACCTACACCACCAAAACACACATAGAAACACGAAACGCACACCTACATTCGTGGAGGCTCTCAATAAAATTCTGCTCAAGCAACAGAGACCTCCAAAGCAGAAACGCAAGCAACCTCCACCCCCCATCACAACCCAAATGACACATAGCTCTCAAACTCAGTGTGCCACTCAACCACAGCCCATAAGGCATAACAACGCTCTAGTCATAGGTGACTCTATAGTCAGGTACACTGATGTTCCACTCACCTGGCTAAACAAGGAGAAAGTTACTGTCAGCTGCCTGTCAGGTGCCAGGATCCACCACATAACGCACACACTCAGGTCACTCCACAACAAGTACAAATATGACTCTGTCATTGTCCATGTTGGTGTGAATAACCTGAGATGTACCTCCCTGGACTACATGCAGCTGAAGTGACCTCAGAGATTCCTCACCAAGAAAATACAGGGTGTAAGCAACATGAACTCTGCAGATAGACTAAAAGCCCTATCTCTTTACTCTGTCTCCTACCGACTATTAAGGGGTGACCTTTGTCTGACCTACAAGGTACTCACAAATCCAGCCCTGATGGAGCTGCTGCACATCCGCAAGTCAAACAGCACAAGGTTTCACCCAATCTAGGGGTCTAACCTTAGTCAGCAACTCAAACAAAACATGCTGGAGAGATACATATGTGTCTCAGAAATTGCCCCTTCTTTGGAACAGACTTCCTATTCATATTAAGCAGAGCTCTTCCCTGGCCCTCTTCAAATGCAATTTGGATCAATGGATGGAGAATCACAAATTCTCACCTGGGGTAGTGTCTATGTCCCTTATAGACCAGGCAGTCTGTAAGATACTCAATGCACAGGCACAAATTCATTCCATCCTCTTGCCCCTAGGAGCCATATATTGGGTAAAATCAAGTTATATTGGTTAGGCTTACAAGGGCCCTTAAGCCGTTAGCCTAGTAATCTCCTATGAACCTATGTTGTTCAATGTGGTTCTAGCAAAATCCATACTGTATAGTGCACTATAAATAAATTACAGTTTTGTTTTAGCTGCAAAGCATAGGCCTTTACTACATAATGCAGTTTGTTATATTTTTTGATTGTGTAGAAACAACAAACAATTAGTACTGCCTCAACAGAAATGCTTACATACAAGTACGTCACCCCTTAATAGTCGGTAGGAGACAGAGTAAAGGGATAGGGCTTTTAGTCTATCTGCATAGTTCATGTTGCTTACACCCTGTATTTTCTTGGTGAGGAATCTCTAAGGTCACTTCAGCTTTTGTAACTGTCTATTCAAGTACATGCCAAATGGCACACTCTACTCAATTATTGGTCTAATGAGGGCTGAGTACAGTGGGAATATAATTTCCTTTGATCTGGATGCTATATCTTTACTTATACGTTGTGCCACATAAAAGGATTTCCTCACCACTGTGGACACATGGCGGTCAAAGTTCAGGTTACTATCTATCTGTGCACCTAGATCTCTTAGCCCCTGAGTCCACTCTAAGGGGCATGCTATTGATGTTGTAATTTTCAGGGGTATTTGACTTCCCAAAGGGTATGATAATACATAAGAAATAGAATGAGAGAATACTTCCCCCATATGCTCAAACAAGCAGGGTTTGAACAACTCCATGAGTTAACATATTTTAAGAAGGTCTTCTCCATGATAGTTCTCACTTCATCGGGTGCATAACTTCCATATTCTCTAAACCCTTCATGTAGGCCAGCTTTCAGTAAGCACAGTAACCAGTTATAACTCCCATCACTACCCATGTTTAGTCTCCTTATGGCCTACTTGAAGGGTTTTGAGTATGTGGAAGCTATGCACCTGTTGAAGTGACAACTATGGGCCTATGCATTGAAACTCTGCACTAATGGGGTACATTCATTGGTCTTGACCCAGGTCTCCATGACAATGCACATATCAAGGTTTGCCAGGGTAAGGACTGCTTGTATGGAGTGAATTTTTTTTTTGTTAAGGCTACTAGCATTGTACAACAGTACATTTTATATTACCTGGATTCTGTTTTGTTATGTTGGAAGATTTTGAAGACTGACATTGCCTAAAAAGGCAGTATAGTGGTGGACAGGGTTTTAGCCAATATACGAAAACCTTTGTGAGATAGGTACAGGACAACCCTGACAAAGCAGTTAGGATTGTCTACCATCTCCTTCCTGGGTGATATATATGGAGTCCCTTTGAATGACACCAGAAACTTAGCCAGTTGTTGAAGTCAGTCTTGGTGATGATAAAATGCTTCCCAAGGCTAGACTCGTACCTGCTTTGGACACATATTCAGAAAGCTCCATCATGCTTCTGTTCTATATCTTGGGGAGGTACATTTCATAGGTTCATAGGTTCATAGGTTCATACTAGGCTATCTGCCCAAGGGCATTTATAAGCCTAGCCCATAGTTATTTGGCTTTCACCACCCTTTAGTTTGAATAAAACTATGCCTATTATTTTGCTGTGCCTCTGTCAAGCAGTGACACTGAAGTAATCCCTGGGGTATATCTGCGATCCCCCATCCATTGGTCAAGATTCCTCTTGAACAAGGCCAGCGAGGTGCTCTGCCTCACATGTACCGGGATTTTGTTCCACAGCATAGGGAGTCTCTGGGTGATGAATCTGTCCCTCCAGCACGTTCTATTAATAACCGTGTCAAGGTTTAAGTCTCCGCCCTTGTGGTTCTGAGGGATCTAGATTTTTGAGGTGAAGCATATTCATCAAATCAGGGTTTGACATGGCCTTATATGTCAAGCACAGGTCACCTCTGAGCAAGCGGTATGAGACTGAATAGAGCTGGAGTTCTTTCAGTCGGGCAGCATAAGACATATTTTTGAGACCCTTTATCCTTTTGGTGAGGAACTTTTGGGGCCTTTCCAGCTGCTGCAGGTGTCGGGTCAGATACATTCCGAATGGGGCATTGTACTCAATCATAGGTCTAATGAGTGATGAGTACAGGGGACAATGACCTCCCTTGATCTAGATGTGAATCCCTTCATGATCAGGTGGGCAATGTAGAAGGTTTTCCTAACTACTTTAGCAACATGAGTGTCAAACGAAAGGCTACATTCAACCTGGGTCCCCAGATCCCTGATGACTTCTTCTGTGCTCAGTGGATTGCCACCTATATGGTAGCTAGGTAACCTTGTTTTTCCCCGAAGGGTATGACTATGCATTTCTTGGCATTTAACTTTAGGCCATGGCTCTGGCACCAGTTATCCGTTTCTGTGAGGCCCTTCTGAAGGATATCTGTGTCAGATGTGTTTTTCGACTATGGCACCCAGTTTGCAGTCATCTGCAAACTTTGTCAGCCATAACCCTCCTGTGTTTGCTTGTACTTCAGAAAAGTAGATGCCGAACAAGAGTGGACCCAGGACTGAGCCCTGTGGGACACCACTTGTGACAGGCTTTGAGTCTGACATGGCTCCAGCAACTCTGACCCTATGGGTTCTGCCACTTAGCCAGTTTGCAACCCATCTTGTGATGTATGGGTTTACATTCAAGCTGATGAGTTTTTCGATGATACCTGAGTGGGGTATTGTGTCGAAGGCCTTTGCCAGGTCAAGGTAGGCTGTATGGACTGCCTTTCCCTCATCAATGGCCTTGGTGACTGTCTCGAAAAAGTCAACCAAGTTTAAAAGGCATGATCTGCCTTTGACAAAGCCAAACTGGGTTGGATCCAAAGTCTGCAAGTTCCCTATGTCTTTATTTATGAGTTCCATTATGATCCTCTCCATGGCTTTGCAGATAAGGCTTGTCAAGCTAACGGAAGGTAATTTCCAGGGTCGGTGGAGGCACCGCCCTTGTGAAGTGGGACCACAGTCACCGTCGCCACTCCTTGGGTATGTATCCTGAGGTGAGGCTAAGATTAAACAGCTGTCCTAACTGCGGGTTTAATTCCTCATTGAGTTCGTGGAGCACACAGCGGGGGACACCATCCGGTCCTATGGGTGCTGTGGTTTTTGTCTTTGGAGAGAGCAGTTCTCACCTGGGCTGGAGATGTTTGGGGGCTACAATTCTCTGGTATAGATATCTCTCCTTTTGGGGAGGGGAGGTTTGCACTGAACCTGTCAGCCAGTATGTTGGCAATGTGTGTAGGTTCAGTAATCTTCACATCATTTTGAACTAATTCTGAGCATATCTGGGAGTTTCCTCCTAGGTTTCTAACATAGCTAAAGAAGGCCTTATGATTGTCTTTTGAGTCCTTGGCGATTTTTCTCTCAAAATTTGCCTTGGATGATTTTATGAGAGCTCTTAGTTTTTACTTATAATGATCAAAGGTGTCTTACCTTTCAAGGATTTTGCTCTATCTTGTAGTAGCTTCCTCCTTTTGTTGTAGAGCTTGTTTATGGCTGGGGTCCACCAGACTGGACGCTTGCCTTTGGTACAAAGAGTCTTAGTTTTGTTTGGGATTGCCTGATCCATGCAGTCCTGTAGGTGCTGGTAGAAGGCATTTGTAAGTGATTCAGCGGTTTGAGTAATGTTTACCACTGGCTCAGGGGCCTTAAAGGAGACCACACTAGTTTTTAGAAGTGTGAAGTCGGCTTTTGAGAAGTTTTTCACTGTGGTCTTTTTATTTCAGGTGGGGGCGGATGAGGACCTCCAGCGAGATTAGTTTATGATCTGATCTCACCAGTGAGGGGTATACTTCGGTGTTGAACATTGTGATCCCATGTTCGTGATGATGAGATCAAGTATGTTTTCTCCTCTTGTGGGGATGGTGACTAGTTGTTCCATGGCATTTGAGTTTATGAACTCCAGGAACCTTTGGGCTAGAGTGTTTGGGCTTGAGTAGTGTTCCCAGTCTATATTAGGGTAGTTGAAGTCACCTAGTATGATGGTGTTTGGAGATACATTTATCCCCTCCATTGTTTTCAGGAAGGCCATGTGAGGTTCCTGAGTTTGAGAGGGTGGCCTGTAACATGCTACAAATTGCAGAGCAGTCTTGCCTATGGTTAATTGCACCTGGATGGTCTCCGATGCATCGTGCGTTGCCACCAACCTTGAGGTGTGGGTGTCCTTTATGAATATGGACACCCCCCCTCCTTTCTTGGTGTTGTCCAGATTTTGGGGCCGGAACGCATGATAAGAGGTGAAACCTGCTAGTGCTGGGGTGCTCTCAGGAGCCTTGAACCAGGTTTCTGTCACAGCACAGACATCGATGTTCTCCATACTGAGAAGGGCCTCGAGTGCGTGCATCTTGAGATTGAGACTTCTGGCATTGAGCAGCATTACCCTTAGTTTTTACTTTTGTGTTCTAGGGTGGTAGGTTTAGAATTTGAGCCTTGCCTAAAAAGGCACTATGGGGTGGCAAGAGCCTTTGCCAACATCCGAAGCCTAGGGGTGACAGGTGCAAGCCGTCCCTTGCGAAGCAGCGTGGCTTGTCCAGCATGTCATCCCAGGCAGACAGACATTGGATCCCTTTGAATGACACCAGAATTTAAGCCAATTATTAAAGCTGATCATCTTATCACTGTATTGTGGCATCATTCTAGGTGAGGGTAGGATACTGCTCAAGGTCAGGGTCATACCTGCCTGGGCTACATAATCAGAGAGCTCCTCAATGTCTCTTTTCATGTAGTCCAAGGAGGTACATCTCAGGTCGTTGACACCAGCGTGGACAATGACTGAGTCGTACTTGTACCTGCTGTTGAGAGACCTGAGTGCTTGTGTTATGTGGCGGATTCTAGCGCCCGACAGGCAGCTTACTGTGACCTTCTCCTTACTCAGTCTGGTGAGGGACGCCATTGTGTCTGACTATGGAGTCACCTATGACAAGTATGTTTGGTGTTGTATTTGGCCTTAAGGGCAGTGACTGCTTTGCACACTGATTTTGTTGTTTATGTGTTGTTTGTGTGGTGTATTGAGTTTGCAGTTGCTTGGGTGTCTGCTTTGGAGGCCTCTGCTGTTTAGGGTAAATTTTACCAGAGCCTCCGAGTATGTCTTAGTGTGTTTATGTGTTTGATTCAGTGGTGTGGTTGAGTTATGTGACACTGGTATTGTGGTGTGTGTAGTTGCCTTCTCCTCCTGCCTGGTCTTGCCAGTCCTGAGTTGAGAGAGCTCAGCCTCCAGTCTGGCTAAATAGCTGCATCTCTCACAAGTGTTAGTGTTACGTGGGAGGAGGAGAGGGTTGTCCGTGTACATGAGGCAATTGTAACATTGTCTCAGAATTTCCAGATTCACCAACTGGGCAGGAGAGGACACCAGCATCTGACCCTTCGACATGCTAGAAAGAATTATGAGTTGGTATGAGACAGAAAAGTAGTGGGCTTAGCAGGGAAGTGGGCACTCCTGGGGGGTTTTGCTAGTGAGAGATCTGTATAATATAGGAGTGCTTGACCTGCAAAGAGAATGCTTATAAGACAAGGGATATGCTTATAAGACAAGTGCTGAGCTTTTGAGAAGAAAAAGCTATTTGGAACAAGTGCTGCACTTTTTAGTGTAGGTGTAAACTGTTTAGGTTCCTAACAGAGCAGTTCTAAGGAAAAATTGAAGAACAGACTTTCTGGAGCCAGAAAGAGTTTAACCTTGTTTAACCGGGCGCTGCCCGATGCTGCTCTAGTGGCAACTCCGCTAAATCGTGCTAAAGCACGTTAAAGCGTGCTTGATAGCAGGGGCTGGAAAGTAGCAGGAATAGACCCAAAAGGGAAAATAAAACTACAGTTTCAAGTCAGTAACCACCTCTACGGGGGGCAGGGAAGCTGCTCAATGTTAGTCACTGCCACTGATCAACAGAGAGACCCTCCTCCAGCCCAAGCAAAATGGCCTCACAGAAACTTTCAAACAGTTCAGGAACAGCAAGCCTGTAACTGAACTTTTAACTCAGTTCAGAACAGCAAACCTGTAACTGAACTTTTAATTCTCAGAAAAGTGGGAAAAAAGCAAGATTTTTTGTTTTTGTTTTTTACAGAGATAGCAGAGGTTCACAAGTAATATCAAGTTATAACAGTGCAGTAAATGACCCCACACAAGAGTGCTAGGTCAAGGACAGAAAATATGCAAGTTTTAAAAAAAAATTATTTAAAATTAAGTGCAAACTGGAAATTCAGCAAACAGCTTTTGGTTGTGCTCTAAATACAGCTACTAATACAGAAATCAAGTTTAACAAGCCAGAAAATGCCTGCTTGCAGCTATGCAGAAAAACTTAGCAAATAAACAGAGAAAAAATACTTAAAATCTCAAAAGTGGCTCCCTTCTTCTCTCAGCATTTTTCCTCTTGGAGGGTGCTTCACCAACAACCAACAAGCCTGAAAAGACGCCCAAACCATGAGGCAACTAGGTTTTAAGAGAGGAAGATGAAGGAGTTATGGAAATGACCCCTAGTGGCCAATAAAACTACAGTTTCAAGTCAGTAACCACCTCTACGGGGGGCAGGGAAGCTGCTCAATGTTAGTCACTGCCACTGATTAACAGAGAGACCCTCCTCCAGCCCAAGCAAAAATGGCCTCACAGAAACTTTCAAACAGTTCAGGAACAGCAAGCCTGTAACTGAACTTTTTTAACTCTCAGAAAAGTGGGGGAAAAAGCAAAAATTTTTTTTTGTTTTTGTTTTTTACAGAGATAGCAGAGGTTCACAAGTAATATCAAGTTATAACAGTGCAGTAAATGACCCCACACAAGAGTGCTAGGTCAAGGACAGAAAATATGCAAGTTTTAAGAAAAAGACGATTTAAAAATGAGTGTACACAGGGAAATCAGCAAACAGCTTTTGGTTGTGCTCTAAATACAGCTACTAATACAGAAATCAAGTTTAACAAGCCAGAAAATGCTCAAGCTAGGCAGCTATGCAGAAAAACTTAGCAAATAAACAGAGAAAAAATACTTAAAATCTCAAAAGTGGCTCCCTTCTTCTCTCAGCGTTTTTTCCTCTTGGAGGGTGCTTCACCAACAGCCAACAAGCCTGAAAGACGCCCAAACCACGAGGCAACTAGGTTTTAAGAGAGGAAGATGAAGGAGTTATGTCACTGCCACTGATCAACAGAGAGCCCCTCCTCCACCCCAAGCAGAAATGGCCTCACAGAAACTTTCAAACAGTTCAGGAACAGCAAGCCTGTAACTGAACTTTTTTAACTCAGTTCAGGAACAGCAAGCCTGTAAATGAACTTTTTTAACTCTCAGAAAAGTGGGAAAAAAGCAAGATTTTTTTTTTTTTTGTCATTTACATCCATGTACTATGACAATATCATATATGTACTTCTGAGGTAAGGATATGAGTGCATGTGTGATGTGGTGATTTCTGGCAACTGACCATGACCATCTCCTTGCATAGCCTGGTGAGTGGTGCATCAGTATGTCTCACTATGGAGTCACCAATGACTAGGATATTGGATTGTCCAGAGGTTTGTTTTACTGGCATTTGAATTGAATGATTGTGACTCTTAAATGTATATTTCATGGTGGGTGCCACCTGTACTGAGAGTAGGAGAGGCTGTGATGATACTTGTTTCTTAAGTTACCTTTAAGACGCCTTTGTGGTTTAGGCAGCTTACTTTTAAGAACCTCAGCATATGTAGGTCTGTGACTGGTTTGATCTGAGTGCAATAGGTTTAGTGTGGTGCTATACATTACTGGCAGTGTGCTGGTTATATATAGTGGCCTCATATGACAGTTTTGCCTCCAATAACATTATATAACTACAGTATCCTGTCAGTTTTATGGTAGGTGGTTGTCAGTAAACATGAGACAATTGCTACATTGTTTCAAAATGCCCAGTTCAACCAAAATGGCTAAAGAGACAGTTGGAAGAGCAAACCCATAGTTCCAGACACTTACTAATGTGGGCTGCTGTGGGGACCAATGGGATTTAGAGTTGATGTACTATGTGCATTTCAAAGTTAAATAGTGAAGCAAAATCCATGTTATGGGGCAAAAAATCATCAGTCATTTTTCTGTGCTTATTAAGTACTTGAAATATTAAACATGTGAAACAATACATACAAGTATGGATCCCTTGTAACTATGCTTTATTTGTATTCTCTGAATGCAGAAGCGTAATACATTTCCAGCAAGATGGGCCACATTGCAGTGCTTTTGTGATAAAGCTATTGATGCACAACTGGCTGTGTGAGAACACAATAACACCAACATTCTAATAAAAGATTAAATGTAGCACAGGCTTTTGAAAAGCAATTTATAAAAGCTATGTAACCAAAATAAGTCAAACATGAAATAGAACTTAAACACTAATACTTTCTTGCATGAAATGATTCAATTTCCTAGCAGCTGTGTTTGAGCTATTCTTATATGTACATTTTACTGGAGCACAACTTGTTGCATTATCTATCTATGTCTATTTGTTTACAGTGAAGGTTCGACTGAGCATAAAATAACCCATTTTTAGTGAAGGCCTGGGGAAAAAATATTCAAAGATCATTAACTACTAAATAAGTAAATACAATAGGTAAATATGTATATCACAGACAATAGATATAGATTGAGTGACAGAAAGAATAAACAATAAATGTGATACACTTAAAAGAAAAAAAAATCATAATACAACAATTAAAGAAGAAATAGAGTTAATTTAAAGTTATAAAATTTAACTGACTAAAAAAAATGTGTTAATATAATATGGAAAGGAATAATATGAAGAGAAAACTGAAAGAGATAAAGGAAGAAAATGTGTTAGGAGTGGAGTCAGGAAGTAAACAAAGCTAGTTATACTGCAGAAAGACAGAGAAGGTTGAAAGGAATAGTGCATTAACAATGATCAACAATGGTCTCATACAACAAAGGGATTTATTTACCAGTAAACATCCTTACAGAAATTTTGAGTGTGTAATCAATTTTGCGAGTGTATGTATGTTTAACCTGCTAGAAACATTCAAATTTCCCATAAAGAGAAGGTACACAATGAAATTAAATTGCTTTTATGGTTATATATTTGCAATAGGAAATTTGTTGGAACTGAACTTGATGTCTTTAGCTTTAGAATTGAGTACCTTAATTGTCAACCGTTGCTGTTTCTTAAGCAGCATGCAACTCAGTAGGATTAAACAATATATAATAATATAATTTTTCATGGCTCCTTACAGAAATTCAAAGAATTAACTATGGTAACTATGACTTGGACACATGGCAGATACAGTAAAATTCTAAGCACTGAAGACAGTTAGTAACAAACGTTTGCAGTGCTAAGTATTGACTTCCACTTTGCATCAGTATGAAGTTAGTTATTAGTTAGAAATTAGTACCATATAACAGACAATTAATCCTGCAGTAATTAACTAAGTAGTTTTAGTTTGTTATGAATATGGGCTTCTTTGATCCAAAATCAAACCAAGCATTGCAGCTTTATTCCTGGCCTTCATTTTTTGAAAGGAATGGAGTTATAATGGTTTCCCATACCCCCAAAAGGCCTTTCAGTAAGCACAGTAACCAGTTATAACTCCATCACTACCCATGTTTAGTCTCCTTATGGCCTACTTGAAGGGTTTTGAGTATGTGGAAGCTATGCACCTGTTGAAGTGACAACTATGGGCCTATGCATTGAAACTCTGCACTAATGGGGTACATTCATTGGTCTTGACCCAGGTCTCCATGACAATGCACATATCAAGGTTTGCCAGGGTAAGGACTGCTTGTATGGAGTGAATTTTTTTGTTAAGGCTACTAGCATTGTACAACAGTACATTTTATATTACCTGGATTCTGTTTTGTTATGTTGGAAGATTTTGAAGACTGACATTGCCTAAAAAGGCAGTATAGTGGTGGACAGGGTTTAGCCAATATACGAAAACCTTTGTGAGATAGGTACAGGACAACCCTGACAAAGCAGTTAGGATTGTCTACCATCTCCTTCCTGGGTGATATATATGGAGTCCCTTTGAATGACACCAGAAACTTAGCCAGTTGTTGAAGTCAGTCTTGGTGATGATAAAATGCTTCCCAAGGCTAGACTCGTACCTGCTTTGGACACATATTCAGAAAGCTCCATCATGCTTCTGTTCTATATCTTGGGGAGGTACATTTCATAGGTTCATAGGTTCATAGGTTCATACTAGGCTATCTGCCCAAGGGCATTTATAAGCCTAGCCCATAGTTATTTGGCTTTCACCACCCCTTTAGTTTGAATAAAACTATGCCTATTATTTTGCTGTGCCTCTGTCAAGCAGTGACACTGAAGTAATCCCTGGGGTATATCACGATCCCCATCCATTGGTCAAGATTCCTCTTGAACAAGGCCAGCGAGTGCTCTGCCTCACATGTACCGGATTTTGTTCCACAGCATAGGAGTCTCTGGGTGATGAATCTGTCCCTCCAGCACGTTCTATTAATAACCCGTGTCAAGGTTTAAGTCTCCGCCCTTGTGGTTCTGAGGGATCTAGATTTTTGAGGTGAAGCATATTCATCAAATCAGGGTTTGACATGGCTTTATATGTCAAGCACAGGTCACCTCTGAGCAAGCGGTATGAGACTGAATAGAGCTGGAGTTCTTTCAGTCGGGCAGCATAAGACATATTTTTGAGACCCTTTATCCTTTTGGTGAGGAACTTTTGGGGCCTTTCCAGCTGCTGCAGGTGTCGGGTCAGATACATTCGAATGGGGCATTGTACTCAATCATAGGTCTAATGAGTGATGAGTACAGGGGACAATGACCTCCCTTGATCTAGATGTGAATCCTTCATGATCAGGTGGGCAATGTGAAGGTTTTCCTAACTACTTTAGCAACATGAGTGTCAAGCGAAGGCTACTGTCAACCTGGGTCCCCAGATCCCTGATGACTTCTTCTGTGCTCAGTGGATTGCCACCTATATGGTAGCTAGGGGTAACCTTGTTTTTCCCGAAGGGTATGACTATGCATTTCTTGGCATTTAACTTTAGGCCATGGCTCTGGCACCAGTTATCCGTTTCTGTGAGGCCCTTCTGAAGGATATCTGTGTCAGATGTGTTTTCGACTATGGCACCCAGTTTGCAGTCATCTGCAAACTTTGTCAGCCATAACCCTCCTGTGTTTGCTTGTACTTCAGAAAAGTAGATGCCGAACAAGAGTGGACCCAGGACTGAGCCCTGTGGGACACCACTTGTGACAGGCTTTGAGTCTGACATGGCTCCAGCAACTCTGACCCTATGGGTTCTGTCACTTAGCCAGTTTGCAACCCATCTTGTGATGTATGGGTTTACATTCAAGCTGATGAGTTTTCGATGATACCTGAGTGGGGTATTGTGTGAAGGCCTTTGCCAGGTCAAGGTAGGCTGTATGGACTGCCTTTCCCTCATCAATGGCCTTGGTGACTGTCTCGAAAAAGTCAACCAAGTTTAAAAGGCATGATCTGCCTTTGACAAAGCCAAACTGGGTTGGATCAAAGTCTGCAAGTTCCCTATGTCTTTATTTATGAGTTCCATTATGATCCTCTCCATGGCTTTGCAGATAAGGCTTGTCAAGCTAACGGAAGGTAATTTCAGGGTCGGTGGAGGCACCGCCCTTGTGAAATGGGACCACAGTCACCGTCGCCACTCCTTGGGTATGTATCCTGAGGTGAGGCTAAGATTAAACAGCTGTCCTAACTGCGGGTTTAATTCCTCATTGAGTTAAGTGGAGCACACAGCGGGGACACCATCCGGTCCCATGGATGCTGTGTTTTGCTTTGGAGAGAGCAGTTCTCACCTGGGCGTTGGAGATGTTTGGGGGCTACAATTCTCTGGTATAGATATCTCTCCTTTTGGGGAGGGGGAGAAGTTTGCACTGAACCTGTCAGCCAGTATGTTGGCAATGTGTGTAGGTTCAGTAATCTTCACATCATTTTGAACTAATTCTGAGCATATCTGGGAGTTTCCTCCTAGGTTTCTAACATAGCTAAAGAAGGCCTTATGATTGTCTTTTGAGTCCTTGGCGATTTTTCTCTCAAAATTTGCCTTGGATGATTTTATGAGAGCTCTTAGTTTTTACTTATAATGATCAAAGGTGTCTTACCTTTCAAGGATTTTGCTCTATCTTGTAGTAGCTTCCTCCTTTTGTTGTAGAGCTTGTTTATGGCTGGGGTCCACCAGACTGGACGCTTGCCTTTGGTACAAAGAGTCTTAGTTTGTTTGGGATTGCCTGATCCATGCAGTCCTGTAGGTGCTGGTAGAAGGCATTTGTAAGTGATTCAGCGGTTTGAGTAATGTTTACCACTGGCTCAGGGGCCTTAAAGGAGACCACACTAGTTTTTAGAAGTGTGAAGTCGGCTTTTGAGAAGTTTTTCACTGTGGTCTTTTTATTTCAGGTGGGGGCGGATGAGGACCTCCAGCGAGATTAGTTTATGATCTGATCTCACCAGTGAGGGGTATACTTCGGTGTTGAACATTGTGATCCCATGTTCGTGATGATGAGATCAAGTATGTTTTCTCCTCTTGTGGGGATGGTGACTAGTTGTTCCATGGCATTTGAGTTTATGAACTCCAGGAACCTTTGGGCTAGAGTGTTTGGGCTTGAGTAGTGTTCCCAGTCTATATTAGGGTAGTTGAAGTCACCTAGTATGATGGTGTTTGGAGATACATTTATCCCTCCATTGTTTTCAGGAAGGCCATGTGAGGTTCCTGAGTTTGAGAGGGTGGCCTGTAACATGCTACAAATTGCAGAGCAGTCTTGCCTATGGTTAATTGCACCTGGATGGTCTCCGATGCATGATGCGTTGCCACCAACCTTGAGGTGTGGGTGTCCTTTATGAATATGGACACCTCCTTTCTTGGTGTTGTCCAGATTTTGGGGCGGGCATGATAAGAGGTGAAACCTGCTAGTGCTGGGGTGCTCTCAGGAGCCTTGAACCAGGTTTCTGTCACAGCACAGACATCGATGTTCTCCATACTGAGAAGGGCCTCAGTGCGTGCATCTTGAGATTGAGACTTCTGGCATTGAGCAGCATTACCCTTAGTTTTTACTTTTTTGTGTTCTAGGGTGGTAGGTTTAGAATTTGAGCCTTGCCTAAAAAGGCACTATGGGGTGGCAAGAGCCTTTGCCAACATCCGGAAGCCTAGGGGTGACAGGTGCAAGCCGTCCCTTGCGAAGCAGCGTGGCTTGTCCAGCATGTCATCCCAGGCAGACAGACATTGGATCCCCTTTGAATGACACCAGAATTTAAGCCAATTATTAAAGCTGATCATCTTATCACTGTATTGTGGCATCATTCTAGGTGAGGGTAGGATACTGCTCAAGGTCAGGGTCATACCTGCCTGGGCTACATAATCAGAGAGCTCCTCAATGTCTCTTTTCATGTAGTCCAAGGAGGTACATCTCAGGTCGTTGACACCAGCGTGGACAATGACTGAGTCGTACTTGTACCTGCTGTTGAGAGACCTGAGTGCTTGTGTTATGTGGCGGATTCTAGCGCCCGACAGGCAGCTTACTGTGACCTTCTCCTTACTCAGTCTGGTGAGAGGGACGTCATTGTGTCTGACTATGGAGTCACCTATGACAAGTATGTTTGGTGTTGTATTTGGCCTTAAGGGCAGTGACTGCTTTGCACACTGATTTTGTTGTTTATGTGTTGTTTGTGTGGTGTATTGAGTTTGCAGTTGCTTGGGTGTCTGCTTTGGAGGCCTCTGCTGTTTAGGTAAATTTTTACTCAGAGCCTCCGAGTATGTCTTAGTGTGTTTATGTGTTTGATTCAGTGGTGTGGTTGAGTTATGTGACACTGGTATTGTGGTGTGTGTAGTTGCCTTCTCCTCCTGCCTGGTCTTGCCAGTCCTGAGTTGAGAGAGCTCAGCCTCCAGTCTGGCTAAATAGCTGCATCTCTCACAAGTGTTAGTGTTACGTGGGAGGAGGAGAGGGTTGTCCGTGTACATGAGGCAATTGTAACATTGTCTCAAAATATCCAGATTCACCAACTGGGCAGGAGAGGACACCAGCATCTGACCCTCGACATGCTAGAAAGAATTATGAGTTGGTATGAGACAGAAAAGTAGTGGGCTTAGCAGGGAAGTGGGCACTCCTGGGGGTTTTGCTAGTGAGAGATTTGTATAATATAGGAGTGCTTGACCTGCAAAGAGAATGCTTATAAGACAAGGGATATGCTTATAAGACAAGTGCTGAGCTTTTGAGAAGAAAAAGCTATTTGGAACAAGTGCTGCACTTATTAGTGTAGGTGTAAACTGTTTAGGTTCCTAACAGAGCAGTTCTAAGGGAAAAATTGAAGAACAGACTTTCTGGAGCCAGAAAGGGTTTAACCTTGTTTAACCGGGCTGCCCGATGCTGCTCTAGTGGCAACTCAGCTTCATCGTGCTAAAGCACGTTAAAGCGTGCTTGATAGCAGGGGCTGGAAAGAAGCAGGAATAGACCCAAAAGGGAAAATAAAACTACAGTTTCAAGTCAGTAACCACCTCTACGGGGGGGGCAGGGAAGCTGCTCAATGTTAGTCACTGCCACTGATCAACAGAGAGACCCTCCTCCAGCCCAAGCAAAAATGGCCTCACAGAAACTTTCAAACAGTTCAGGAACAGCAAGCCTGTAACTGAACTTTTTTAACTCAGTTCAGGAACAGCAAACCTGTAACTGAACTTTTTTAATTCTCAGAAAAGTGGGAAAAAAGCAAGATTTTTTTTTTGTTTTTACAGAGATAGCAGAGGTTCACAAGTAATATCAAGTTATAACAGTGCAGTAAATGACCCCACACAAGAGTGCTAGGTCAAGGACAGAAAATATGCAAGTTTTAAAAAAAAATTATTTAAAATTAAGTGCAAACTGGAAATTCAGCAAACAGCTTTTGGTTGTGCTCTAAATACAGCTACTAATACAGAAATCAAGTTTAACAAGCCAGAAAATGCTCAAGCTTGGCAGCTATGCAGAAAAACTTAGCAAATAAACAGAGAAAAAATACTTAAAATCTCAAAAGTGGCTCCCTTCTTCTCTCAGCATTTTTTCCTCTTGGAGGGTGCTTCACCAACAACCAACAAGCCTGAAAAGACGCCCAAACCATGAGGCAACTAGGTTTTAAGAGAGGAAGATGAAGGAGTTATGGAAATGACCCCTAGTGGCCAATAAAACTACAGTTTCAAGTCAGTAACCACCTCTACGGGGGCAGGGAAGCTGCTCAATGTTAGTCACTGCCACTGATTAACAGAGAGACCCTCCTCCAGCCCAAGCAAAAATGGCCTCACAGAAACTTTCAAACAGTTCAGGAACAGCAAGCCTGTAACTGAACTTTTTAACTCTCAGAAAAGTGGGGGAAAAAGCAAAATTTTTTTGTTTTGTTTTTACAGAGATAGCAGAGGTTCACAAGTAATATCAAGTTATAACAGTGCAGTAAATGACCCCACACAAGAGTGCTAGGTCAAGGACAGAAAATATGCAAGTTTTAAAAAAAACGATTTAAAATTAAGTGTAAACAGGAAATTCAGCAAACAGCTTTTGGTTGTGCTCTAAATACAGCTACTAATACAGAAATCAAGTTTAACAAGCCAGAAAATGCTCAAGCTAGGCAGCTATGCAGAAAAACTTAGCAAATAAACAGAGAAAAAATACTTAAAATCTCAAAAGTGGCTCCCTTCTTCTCTCAGCGTTTTTTCCTCTTGGAGGGTGCTTCACCAACAGCCAACAAGCCTGAAAAGACGCCCAAACCACGAGGCAACTAGGTTTTAAGAGAGGAAGATGAAGGAGTTATGTCACTGCCACTGATCAACAGAGAGACCCTCCTCCAGCCCAAGCAAAAATGGCCTCACAGAAACTTTCAAACAGTTCAGGAACAGCAAGCCTGTAACTGAACTTTTTTAACTCAGTTCAGGAACAGCAAGCCTGTAACTGAACTTTTTTAACTCTCAGAAAAGTGGGAAAAAAGCAAGATTTTTTTTTTTTTTGTCATTTACATCCATGTGTACTATGACAATATCATATATGTACTTCTGAGGTAAGGATATGAGTGCATGTGTGATGTGGTGATTTCTGGCAACTGACCATGACCATCTCCTTGCATAGCCTGGTGAGTGGTGCATCAGTATGTCTCACTATGGAGTCACCAATGACTAGGATATTGGATTGTCCAGAGGTTTGTTTTACTGGCATTTGAATTGAATGATTGTGACTCTTAAATGTATATTTCATGGTGGGTGCCACCTGTACTGAGAGTAGGAGAGGCTGTGATGATACTTGTTTCTTAAGTTACCTTTAAGACGCCTTTGTGGTTTAGGCAGCTTACTTTTAAGAACCTCAGCATATGTAGGTCTGTGACTGGTTTGATCTGAGTGCAATAGGTTTAGTGTGGTGCTATACATTACTGGCAGTGTGCTGGTTATATATAGTGGCCTCATATGACAGTTTTGCCTCCAATAACATTATATAACTACAGTATCCTGTCAGTTTAAGTGGTAGGTGGTTGTCAGTAAACATGAGACAATTGCTACATTGTTTCAAAATGCCCAGTTCAACCAAAATGGCTAAAGAGACAGTTGGGAAGAGCAAACCCATAGTTCCAGACACTTACTAATGTGGGCTGCTGTGGGGGACCAATGGGATTTAGAGTTGATGTACTATGTGCATTTCAAAGTTAAATAGTGAAGCAAAATCCATGTTATGGGGCAAAAAAATCATCAGTCATTTTTTCTGTGCTTATTAAGTACTTGAAATATTAAACATGTGAAACAATACATACAAGTATGGATCCCTTGTAACTATGCTTTATTTGTATTCTCTGAATGCAGAAGCGTGTAATACATTTCCAGCAAGATGGGCCACATTGCAGTGCTTTTTGTGATAAAGCTATTGATGCACAACTGGCTGTGTGAGAACACAATAACACCAACATTCTAATAAAAGATTAAATGTAGCACAGGCTTTTTGAAAAGCTTAATTTATAAAAGCTATGTAACCAAAATAAGTCAAACATGAAATAGAACTTAAACACTAATACTTTCTTGCATGAAATGATTCAATTTCCTAGCAGCTGTGTTTGAGCTATTCTTATATGTACATTTTACTGGAGCACAACTTGTTGCATTATCTATCTATGTCTATTTGTTTACAGTGAAGGTTCGACTGAGCATAAAATAACCCATTTTTAGTGAAGGCCTGGGGAAAAAATATTCAAAGATCATTAACTACTAAATAAGTAAATACAATAGGTAAATATGTATATCACAGACAATAGATATAGATTGAGTGACAGAAAGAATAAACAATAAATGTGATACACTTAAAAGAAAAAAAAATCATAATACAACAATTAAAGAAGAAATAGAGTTAATTTAAAGTTATAAAATTTAACTGACTAAAAAAAATGTGTTAATATAATATGGAAAGGAATAATATGAAGAGAAAACTGAAAGAGATAAAGGAAGAAAATGTGTTAGGAGTGGAGTCAGGAAGTAAACAAAGCTAGTTATACTGCAGAAAGACAGAGAAGGTTGAAAGGAATAGTGCATTAACAATGATCAACAATGGTCTCATACAACAAAGGGATTTATTTACCAGTAAACATCCTTACAGAAATTTTGAGTGTGTAATCAATTTTTGCGAGTGTATGTATGTTTAACCTGCTAGAAACATTCAAATTTCCCATAAAGAGAAGGTACACAATGAAATTAAATTGCTTTTTATGGTTATATATTTGCAATAGGAAATTTGTTGGAACTGAACTTGATGTCTTTAGCTTTAGAATTGAGTACCTTAATTGTCAACCGTACTGTTTCTTAAGCAGCATGCAACTCAGTAGGATTAAACAATATATAATAATATAATTTTTCATGGCTCCTTACAGAAATTCAAAGAATTAACTATGGTAACTATGACTTGGACACATGGCAGATACAGTAAAATTCTAAGCACTGAAGACAGTTAGTAACAAACGTTTGCAGTGCTAAGTATTGACTTCCACTTTGCATCAGTATGAAAGTTAGTTATTAGTTAGAAATTAGTACCATATAACAGACAATTAATCCTGCAGTAATTAACTAAGTAGTTTTAGTTTGTTATGAATATGGGCTTCTTTGATCCAAAATCAAACCAAGCATTGCAGCTTTATTCCTGGCCTTCATTTTTTGAAAGGAATGGAGTTATAATGGTATGACTCCATGAAACAAAACCAAAAAAATATGAAAATAAAAACACATATTTCTACTTTAAGGTAAAGTGAGCTAAATAAAATGGTGAATATAAATCAGGGGGTGGAACTATCAGCCTTAGTAAATAGCTGTCTAATTACCAAACTCCACAAGGCAATAACAGCAAATACACTTAAAAAATACTTCATCTGACTCTTATTCATAATCAATATACCCATATAATTATGATAAAAATGGAACACCAGACTGCAACTAAACCAAAAAGCTCCAAGAAAGACAACAAACAGATTTAACACTTTCATCTTGAATTAACAGACTTCATCAGAATTAACTAAAATTGTATACACCACTTATCTATAGTATAAGTGGGGTTTGGCTTTATTGGCCTGAAATTGTCCATTAAAATGACAAAACAAGTCATGGGCATTCAGAACTGCCAATTAACTGAAACACCTGGTGTTCATAAGGGTCATTTGCATATATCCCATGGGTCTGTGATTCAAGAGGTTTGAGAGGTCACTCATTGGAAGTTCCAGCTTGGCTGGAGTTTTCACTTAGTTTTTACAGATTAGTTTTTCTGTGTGACCTTCTCACTCATTGTTTTAGTTTGTTATTTGGGATATTTTGCAGTGACCCTAATGATAATGGACATCAGCTGGGTATAACAGCACTGTGTTTCTTATGCTTAGTCAAACACTCTGCTTGTACTGTGCTGATGAGGTTATAACAAGGCCAAAATATCCATATCCACAGCTGGTAGGGTTTAACTTTATTGGCCTGAAATTGTCCATTAAAATGACAAAACAAGCCATGGGCATTCAGAATTGATAATTAGCTGAAACAAATGGTGTTCATAATGGTCATTTGCATATATCCCATGGGCCTGTGATTTAAGATGTTTGAGAGGTCACTCATTGGAAGTTCCAGCTTGGCTGGAGTTTTCTGAAAATTATCATATTTTCCAAGGTGGGAGGTTGGAATAATGGTTAACATGCTTACCTTAAAGACACAATTTGCAGGGTTTGATTCTCACATAGGGTAACTGGATAGGCTTAAAATGGCCCACAAGGGTAGTTAGCCTAGTACTAGCCTATGAACAAGAGTTCTCATTACATGAAAAACATTAGCTGACCACATCACTAAAAAGCATTTGCATATTGGTGAAAACACACCTAAATAGATTCCAATAAATGTCCATAAAGTAAGTATCTAAAAAAACACTGTCATGAGGAGTCAGTAAACTCTGTGTAGGCTTAGCATGAAGCCTACATGGAGTTTGTGTTTGTGTGGTGAGCAGCAAGCGGTAATTACATATTCTTGCCGCACACCGCATTTAAATGTAAATAAGTGCAGGTTTGTGGCTGGCAACAGTGTTGGCAGCCAGGAAATTATGAAAAGCAACACAGATAGTGAATCTGTTCACCTTACAGCAATCTAGATTATGGGATTGTGCGGAATGACACAATGATTATCAGGGTTTATGATATAGTAATGTATGTGTTCCAAACATAGTACAGGGCAGTGTATGCAGTGCAGTGTATTGTGAAAACCCATTCCAGCCATTCTGTACAAAAGTTGGGTAAATGATCTGTAAGGACACAGGGACTTCTATTTAAAATAAACAGTCGGGGAAGTGTTTGCTTTGCATAGGGACACACAGATGAATTGTAGGAATGAACACAGGGAAAGAGGACAGGTGAAACATTGTAATGTACAACATATGAGGGCATGTAAATGGAAGACAGTTATAGCAGGAACACTAATCACATATCAACATGGTACAGTATAGACATGTATATTATGTGATTGTTGGGTAAGGTGATATAACAATGGATCTCAGAAATGTCTTCCTGACATGAACAATGGAGAGAATATCTATCAGTTATGTAATAATCCTATCAGGGTTGGTGCATATTGTAACGCTAGCTGTGCAAACTGATATGCCTGAATGTGAGTGTAATGTCAACTGTGGTCTCAAAAAAGTGGGACACAGTTACAGGCCCTTGGACAACATTAAAAGAAGCATGCACAATCATGGACAATATCAGAATAATGCCAGCACTAATCCCATGTCTCTGACACAACCGACGTGGTTCTGAGTGATCATAGATGGTTATGCATGAACACACTAGTACAACTAATATGACATGCCAGCAACGTATGAGGGTAATCAAGCACACCATCCTGACACTGTAACATCTGCTGGAGGTGTTAGGAGGGACACTGCTGTACCTGTATGTGACATTATGAGAAATCTAGGCTAGTTGATTGGTTTGCATGGCATATATATGGCACAATTCACACTGCTATGAATGCAACCCATGCCATCAATGTTGTCATTTAGCTATGTATGTATTGTGTGCATCACCAGAACAGGTATCACACAGTCATCTGGTGTAATACCTTGATAGGTGTTCCACACCATCAGACAGTAATGTTTATGCAACAAAAACAAGATCTAGGTGTGGCAGCTCACTTTGGCAAAGGTGTTACACATCACTGGAAAACGTGTTTGGAGGTACATGAGGAAGAAGAGTGCATTGTACTTAGTTACTGGTATGATGAAAGCTGTGAACTATGGCGGTATTGTGGCCTTGGACGTGTTTGTTCTGCACATACTCAGTAGTTGTGTTACATACAAGGAAGTACTCATCACTGTGGCCACATGCTGGTGGATGTTCCACACATACCATCTACCGTAAGACACAGTTCACATACCAATTGGTCTGATTATTGGGTATGATGACTACATTATCCTTGGGTTGTGCATTTTGTTTTCACAATGTAACAAATCCCCTCATGTTTTTGTTTCATCTCATGTGTTGTCATGGTTGTGGCAGCAATCTTTGGTGCATATTGATACTGTCTGCATTATACTAATATCACAGTTGGAGTCAATGCCGACAGTCTGTAGTCCTGCAGACAGCTGTTTGGACACAGTATGTGTATGTCATTCTTGATTCCTGTGACTTAAACAATGGACAGGAAAGGGCCTACCAGACAGCTCAGATGTCCGGACGTGAATGTCACTTCACACATTTCAACATATTCATATGCCACATATGTGATCCAGTGGTCTACCCACTTGGTGATATAGGTGTTTATGGCCACATCTGACAGTGTTGAGTGAATACCTTAGTGTGAACTTGTGTCAAATGCCTTGGCCTGGTCAAGTTCCACAGGATGATAGTGTTCTCATCATGCATGCTCTTGATGACCTCTTTCAGGACATCCAGCAAATGTAAAAGACATGGCTCTAGCATTAACAACTCACACGTGTCTGTTGCACACAGCCAGGATATTACTAGTGTCTATATAGAAAAGGCCAATGATTTCTCACCAAGAAAATACAGGCCCTACAGACCATACCATGATGTATGTGGATAAACTGACAGCCCTTTAACTGTAATCTGTATTGTATAGGATGAGGTGACTTGTGCCTGGCCTACAGGCAAGTCTCTGACCCTGCCCTGATGGGAATACTACACATCTGCATATCATCTGTAGCTGATGACATCAACAATGTCTGGTGAGGAGTAAATTGTAATAGTGTCCCACATGCTCATGTAAAATGCTGTCACTAATGTCCAGTAAGTGCACAAACACACACACACACACCAGTTGACTGCAGTGAGAACAGAACCTCTACCTATCTAAGTAGACCAACTAGAAAACCCACTACTTTATGCAAGCACCACAGCACAAGTCTGACTTTTACATGGCTGCAAGACAACTTATGGTGGATGAAATGAGCACCGGATGTTGCAGAGAAGATGTTGGGAGCCCTGCATGAAATGGATGTGTAGGCATATGCAAGTGTCAAAATATTGTCAGTCTATGTGATTGGAGTGATAACTGTTGGATCACACTTACTCTGCTCTGGCTAGATACAGACACACATCCCTGTTGACTGCAGTGAGAACAAAACCCCTAACTATCAAAGTAAACAAGCTAGAGAACACAGTATTTTACGCAAGTTCCACAGCACAAGTCTGACACTTACATGGCTGCAGGACAACCAGAGAAGATGTTGGAAGGCCTGCATGAAATGGATGTGTAGGCATGTTCAGCTGTCAATATAATTCAAGTTCTGCATGTTGCCAGATTGATGAGTGTGCAATGAGTAGTATGTGGTGATTGTGTTCCAATGTGCAGGTATAGTTTAAGAGATAGCTTTACAAGCTATGCAAGCAGGTGTCCACCTTACTAAAAGTATTTGAAAATCTGAATGTGTATTGTTATTCTAAAGATGTACATGGTATGTCACACAACATTTGTTATCAATTTATGTAGTGTAGTTGATATATTTGCCAACAAGTACTGAGAGACCAGGGTTGCAGAGCATGGGGGAGGTAACACATGGCTTCATTGTACATATGTGACATATTCTTAGATAGGGCCTTCATTGTTTCCATGTGTAGTTTCATGGCATGAAGACTAAATGGACAGTAAACAGAACTAATACATGCTATCATTTACTTTGCACAGTGGTTTTGTTCAAAGATTGACAAAGTGTTTCTGCAGGCCAGGTACACATTTCTACTGCTTTCCCTGTTTGCACATAGATAAGCAGTATGCATATGCAAGGCTCATTCCTAAATTAAAAGAAAGTATTGAATGTATGAAACGCGCCTGCTACTTAGTTGAATATGTGGCAGCAGGTGTAAATACAGTGACACATTCCTTTTTGAGTCCAGATGATATAGGGGTTGAATCCAGGTGTATGTAATACTTTTAAATACGTAATGGTAATGCAATTGAAATTTTACTTTACTCTAACTTCACCATGTGTTACTGTAGTTTTATGTAGAGCATCATTTTTAAGCGGCATTGCGCAGAGATAACCAGACTACATGAGCTGTTCACTGTCACTTAGCATTGGTGTGCAATGCCAAACTCCATGCAATCACACAGGCCAAAAAGTGAAGGGCTCCATTGTTTTTTTTTTTGGTACTTATGTGAGTTTCTATTTTTTTGACCAAATTATAGGTGTTAAAATGGGGTAGATAAGAAACTGATGAAATGGTGGGCAAGCAGGGGTGAGAACAAAGGAAAAGCAGTATAGGAATGTGCAGGAGGAAGGTAGGAAAGAACCATAGCTATCTATTTCTTTAACAGTGTAAATTGAAAATAAGTATAGAATATTAACTTGGACTGTCACCTCCACAAAGAGGAGTGACAATGACACGGTTCTGTTGTATAGCTAATTGGACCAAATCAAGTGTGTCAAGAAAATGTATGTGAAATGGAGAGCTATGTGTGGGACAGGTGCACTTTTTAACTTTAGTAAGTGAGGAATGCTATGTAAGGGACATTGGTATTTCTGGGTCAGGTAAGTTAGGTAGGTGAGGAAGCAAATGCAAACAAACAGGACAAACAAAACAAGATACAGGGACAGTAAGGGACACAAAAGGTTGGGCAAAACCATGATTGGGGTGGGGGAGGGGACAATGCAAGCTCATTCCCATCAAACATGGAGACCCATAGGACTGTCATCACTGTTCCCTTAGTCTGCTGGCTGCTGGAGTGCTTGATATCTTCTCCTCCTACAGACCATGAGGGAGAGCAGCCTCTCCATCTGGATTAGGTGTAGACCAATGGTGCAGTGCATAACCCTACACACCTACTCTAGCATCTCCTGGTGGGTGACGAAATCCCCACCTCTGCTAGTACTCCTGGAGGGTACCTCAGCAGCAGCTGCTGGGGTAGTGCTACCTGAGGGTGCAGGTAGTGCAGAGGCAGTACTGCCAGGTTGGGTCCCACATGTGCTGAGCATCGGTGTTGGAGCTGGAGAAGTGAGACAGGCTGACCCAATGGGATTGGACTATCTCACTGCGCTGTGAGGCCTTTAGTGATTTGTTACACATGGATGACATGGAAATATTTTGATAACACATAATAGAAAAATAAAAAAAAGAGATAAGGTTTGGGGTGAGGGAGAAAAAAAGAAAATTAGTACCAGCATACGTGACATGCAATGCATTATCTCACTTATACAACTATTTTATCTGAACTATTATATTTAAGTATATGTCTTAACAACTACAAACAATAATTATGGATGGCTGAAAGTAACCCTTGCAATGTGCATATAGTGAACCAAACTGGATACAACTACCTAATCTACTTTCCCTGAACCAACTCACTGTTGCCCACTACATACTCCACAAACCCAATAAATGCCATGCACTCAAAAATCTAATTCAGGAATATAATAACTCTAGAATGCTGAGATCATCTGAGAAACTCCTTCTAAAATTCACTAAGGCTAACAATAGCTTTGAGGACTTTCTCTTCTCTAAACAGATATCCAAAAAATGTAATTCCATTCCCCAACACATTTGAAACACCAATAATACTTATTTCAAATTTCTTCTTAGGGAACACCAAACAAACAACTGGCTATGCTCCTGCACTACTCCAGGATGAGCTTATAATACTTGCTCTGTATATACCTTCTAATCCACACTATACCCCTTCACTCTTAATTCACTCACTGATTTCTTTCTCTGCTTTCCTTTTCCCGCTCCCTCTTATATTAGTCCAGGTATTTCTACTTTACTCAATTTTCTATTTCTATTTCCCTCTACCTCTTATGCTAGCACAGGTATTTCTACTTTACTCATTTCTGAAGTACTCTCAAATGGACTGTTTGGTGAAATATGTATTTTATTAGAATTGTAACAATGTTATGGTTCTCTGTAAAAATACGGTATATAGTATTATCTTTTCATGTTGACATGTTGTGCTGTATTTTTGTCCAACTATGTAATTTTCCTTATTACTGTTTGTACATTCTCCTTATTCCCTGAACAATAGTTATTTCTCTATTGTTAGTTAATAACTATTGCTGGAAGTGTTCTTAGATGCATTATAGTGGAGCTTTTCTCCCCAGGACTCCACTGAAAACAGACTTCTTGCCCAGTCGGACTTTCCCAGTAAACATATGTAAAATAAAATATAAGTAAAATCATTTATACAGTGTGGGATTCAAACCTATGCATAAGGGATAGACCATTTTCTTCCACAGTGGTGAATTTCCATCTTTGCCACAGAAGAAGTGCTTCTCTGACATAGTCATGAATCATTGATAAATACAGATGACAGTCTGAGGTGTTATATGTGTGACCTGACAAGATCCTT
The DNA here is from genome assembly GCF_019279795.1 of Protopterus annectens. NCBI lineage: Eukaryota > Metazoa > Chordata > Ceratodontiformes > Protopteridae > Protopterus > Protopterus annectens. The sequence continues at coordinate 485,605,709 of NC_056735.1, forward strand.
GTATATAGATTAATTTGTGCATATGTCTTATTTAAGTGTGAAGGCCATCCAAGTCCAGATGGCAGAATTATACTTACAGAAACATAGTGGACACTATACCCTCAGTCATACATCATCTTAAACTTCAAAACATAGTGAGGGTGTCTTATCCCTCATACATATGATTCATATCAATTTCACTATTTATAATTATGTATAAAGTGTTATAAATGAGATTGAATATAATATGAAATGAAACAACAGTAACAATGTTTGAAATTTCCTGTATTAGAACCCAGGACCATGTGTATGGAAACCTTACACTTACACCTGTTGCCAAAGGGCTATTGAAGTAACACTTGTATATTTGTGTATTCATTACTTTAAACTGGACTGTCACAACAGTAAAATATGTTGCACTTCTTGTATTAGAACCCAGGAGAATCTGTATTTCAGCCCTACATTTATACCTGCTACCGCAGGAATAGGTAAATGATAGTTGCCTAATTCCCTATTCATTATTAAGCTCTATGTGTTAACCTCCATGCAATGCTGCTTAACATGGTTGCACAGTGCCCAACAGAATTAATAGATTGTATCCATTTTAAATTGATAACGGTCTGTGTCCTGTCTGCAGGTATTGGTTAAGCTTGCTAAATGCTGTGCAATGCTGGAAAGCAAAAATTGCAACAGTGTATCCATTTTGACCTTTACACTGTCTACACCCTGTCTGCATGTGTTCTGTCTGCTTCTTGTGTGGGCCACTAATCCAGATCTGCGCACTGCTAAGTACTGTGCAAATGAAATAACCACAGCTAAACATGACATTCATTGTGTTTCTCTGTTTACTTTGGTTAGACTAAGCTGTGTACCGCACAAACACTGACATTTAAAAAAAAGGGAAAATTAGATGAAATGAAGAAAATAAACTTATGAAAAAACACTACAAATGTATATTGGTACACATGAAATATTTTTACACAGGTCTAGATGTGAACTCCAGTGAATGTTCGAAACACAGTAAGGGTGTCTTATCCCACTTTGCCAGACAAACAGCTTTTCAGCAGAGAACTGAAATCATTGTACATACAACCAACTGCAACATCACCCACAGTACTAACAAAACATATTACAGTAGTTTGCACATGTATTAATTTCAGATGTAGTGCACTGAGTGATCACACAACTGTTTATGACTATTGCTTGCATAAATGCAGCCCTGTCTTATCTCTCTCTGTTTGTTGCTCATTCTTGTCTTATCTGACCATTACTCTGAGACATGCGGTCTGTAAGACATTCTGTATCATTGTCCTTAAAATGTGTGAGGATGTGAGAATATTAAATGGCAGTAATGTACAATTGTCAACAAATGAAGTGGAGGTTGGATGTTACTTAAGAGCAACTGTGAAATGTGTGGTGCTTACATTTAAAACCTCGACACAATTACTTCTACACTTTGTAAGTCTAAACTGGCTGACACACCCACTGGAGGTAGGGGAGTCTGAATTGCTGTTGCATTTTCCTTCTTCCTACTAATAATCATTCACAGTTGAAATCCATTAGCAATAAACACTGAGGGAGTGTCTGCACTATGTTACATTTGCTACATGGATCCAAGTATTTGGGGATTCGGCAATTCTAATGAGTTCACACCTCATTTGCATCTTCACCATGCTCACAGCCCTGAGTCTACACCATAAACTGGGAACCTGAAGGTGAGGAAACTTGTTTATGTGGATAACTTTGAAGAAGATATTACTTTTGGGATATATCTGCAGACGATTACTGACCTTGATAAGGTATGCTTGCATTTTCAGCTATAAACTGCATATGCTGAAATGCCAGTGAGAAAAATCTGTTAATATACATATGCTAATATATATAAATATATATATATGAGTATATACATTAGCAAATGCTACTTTTATATGTATACATTTCTTGGAAGTTTACTGATGGCATGGGCATGTTTGTCAGTTGATTTCACTTTCTCAGATGTACAGCTTTATTAGCTGTCATCACAAGTATTAATGTTACAACTGCTTTTCTCTGTAAACTCTTCTATTGTTACTTCTGTGAATTGTAAATGTCCTATGTTGTCAATGACACGGGGGAGTTAGCCTTCTAGGATGGACCATACACACCTCTAGGCAAGTGCTCGCCACAGGTAGACATGACTGGCAATAGCTTAAAAAGGAATATTCTGTGTTAAATCTTTAGACATTTGTCAGGGACAATTCATTTGACAGCAGTTTTAGCATTTCACTGATGCTTTGTTAGCAAAATGTGTCATTTTCCTATTATTTTGGGGTGAGAGAGCAAATTTCCATTTCTTTTTTGGCACAAACAATATTTTTGCTATTGTTACTTGCCCTGTTTTGGATCCAGCCTTGCTTTGTGTGTAATTGTAATATGTTACAACCACGCAATTCCTTTTTTTATATTTGAATAGCTTGATTGTTCTATATTTCACCAGTGGGTAATAGTGAACTTCTACCTTTTATGTGTTATATTGAAACAGGACTTTTTCTTTATGTATATTATCCATCTTTTGTGTTTTATGTCACCTAAGACTATGGCACCCAGGTGTCCCAATCCCCAAAATCTCCGCTTCAGTGACCCTGAAAATGAAGTAATTGTAGAAATATTTAGGCATCATGGTGCCTTTCTGCTGGGACATGCAATATGTCAGGCAGAATACACATTTGGCAGCAGATAGTTGCTGATGTGAATGCAGTAGGTGGCCACAGCAGGACATATGATCAGGTGCTCCATAGGGCCACTGACATGATTTCATCTGCATGGAGGAGAGCAGCTGCAGTGACCTGTGAATGGATTCGTACCGGCGGGTGCTTCTATAGAGCCACCACTAACAGCAAATGAAGAGTTGCTGTCCACTGTCATGGAGCCAGACAGCTCACTGGAAAGTGCACAACAGCATGTCATTGACATGGGTGCTACTGTTTCAGGAAGGACAAGTATGTCCCAGGAGTAGTTTCTAGGTAGGCTTATCTTTTTCAATTGTTAAATACTTCTTGTATAGTAAAATAGTGACAGCAATACTTAAGTTCTGTTTAACATAAAATTCATTGGGTTAGGGGATAGTTGTAGACTGATAGTTAACAACACATTCTGGTTGATTACACATGGGCTTAGGGTGGACTTGTCAGCCAAGTTCTTGTTAAAAGTATAATTAATGGACTTAAATGTGTAACCCCCTATATTACTGCTAATTGCGATGATGATGTTCTTACCTTTTGCCTAACTTCTTCCAGGGCCATCATCCATAGGAAGCACAGGATCATGTGCACATGATAAGCCAAATATTTTTATGTCAGTACTGATGAGCAGTTCAAATAAATATTTATCTTATCCATATGTGTGATGTGGGTGTCAGGACTGTTGTGTGTATTGCTGTACTGTCTGTAGTAGTGGCACCACTGTTAGTTTGTTAGCATATATTTGACTGTAGTACTGTAGGTATTAATGTCTTTCCTGTGCTTGTTGCTTATTATCACAGGTGATCCTCACAGTGGAAGTGTAGGCCTCTTACCACCTGATGTCAGAATATTGGTAGACTCTGATGATGATGGTGGTCAAACAGAGGCACAGTCAGGGGATGCAGAAGTTGAATCTGATACTAAGGTTGACATTTAGCCATCCCCTGTAATTCCATCAGACACAGCCTGTAGGCCTACACCAAACCATTCCAGAGAGCCCTCAGATGTTGTACAAGTGGAGGGTGAGACACTTTATCAGAAAAGTGTGGTCTGTTGACTCTGGTTGTAGCCAAATTGTGGGTGAGTTGCCACGCAGGAGAGTTGTTAGGGGTGCTCAGAGGAGGCCTGCTGTCTATCTTCCACCTGATACAGGTGTCTCTTCCTTTGCCACTTGATGTATGTTTAGGGCCATCATGGAGATGCAGGCATGTTCCTATAGATCTTTCAGAGAAATGTTTAGGGTTGTTTGTAGAAGGAGTATTTCCAGCAGCTTTTGAATGAAGAAACCCCACAGAAGCTGTACTGCCCCAGAAACAGCCTATGATGAGAGAAGAAGAGGAACCCACCCTAGAAAAAGTAAGAACAGCACTAAGGAAGATAAAGTCAGGGAAAGCAGCAGGCTCAGATGAGGTCACAGCAGATATGATAAAGATGCTGGGTGAGATAGGGGAGAAATGGCTCCTGAGGGTACTAATAGCAGTGTGGAGAGAAAGGCGCATCCCAGAAGACTGGAGAATAAGCATACTTGTACCAGTGTACAAGAACAAAGGGGACATCCACAACTGTGGGCAATACAGAGGCATCAAACTCTTATCACATTGCATGAAAGTTCTGGAGAGGGTGATTGATAAACGGATACTTAGAGTAGTAGAATGTAAGATGGGAGATGAGCAGCATGGATTCAGATCAGGATGCAGCATAACTGACCCAATGTTTGCAGTGAGACAGATACTTGAGAAGAAGCTAGAGATGAGGAGAGAGTCCAACTGGATATTCCTAGACTTGGAGAAAGCATATGACAAGGTCCCACGAAATCTGATCTGGGCAGTACTGCGGTGGTTTGAAGTCCCAGAAACACTGGTAGAATTAGTGCAGGCTATGTACAAGGACCCAATGACTCAAGTACGAACAGTGTTTGGCCTCACAAAGGGGTTCCCAGTAGAAGTTGGGTGTACATCAGGGTTCAGCTCTGAGCCCACTTCTGTTCATACTGGTGATGGACTACATTAGCAAACAGGTTGGAGGGGTCAGATCAGCAAAGCTGCTATATGCAGACAATGTGGTAGTACAGGCAGACTCTGAGCTAGAACTTCAGCAAAGGGTAGGAGAATTGAATGCTAACCTGAAGGCACATGGGATAAAACTAAGCACAGATAAGACGGTGGTTGTTGTGGCTTTTGGCTTTTCCTGGTTAGGGGTCGCCACAGCGGAACTCCGGTCCGCTAATTATTGGCAGTAGATTTTTACGTGCCGAGTTGCCAGCTCTGATGCACAACCTTCAACGAAGGTATGCCCATTCACGCATGTCTCCACACAGAAGACGCTCTAGCTGAGAATCGAACAGGACAACATCATACTGTGAGGCAATAACACTACCACAGCACCATCACAGATAAGACGGTGGTAATGGCAGCAAATTGGGGAAATTGGAAGAAGCTAAGAATAGAGATAGAAGGTAGACTGTGGAACAGGTAAACAGCTTCAGGTATCTGGGAGGGGAAGTTGAGCAAAAGGGTAGTCTGAATGAAGAGGTCAAAGCTAGAGTCAGAGGGGCTGCAGCCAACTGGCATAGAGTATCAGGTGTAGTCTATGACAGAAGAGTGCCAAAGAAGCTGAAAAGTAAGGTGTACAAGACAGTGGTGTGACCAGTACTACTGTATGGTACAGAAACCGGGGCAGTAAAGATAGAACAGTTGAAGAAGCTAGAGGTAATGAAAATGAAGTGCCTAAGAAAGGTGGTAGGATGCAGACTGTGAGACAGACGAATAAATGAGGATATAAGAGCAGAAGCCAAAGTAGCTCCAATTTCAGAAAAGATCAAAGAGAACAGATTATGGTGGTTTGGGCACATGTGTAGAAAAGCAGAAGACAATCTAGTGAGGAAGATTTGGGACAGACAGGAGGAAGGTAAGAGGAAGTGAGGACATCCAGCAAAGAGGTGGATGGATTGTGTGAAAGAAGATCTGTGACAGTCAGGCATGAGTGTTGAAGAAGGCAGGAGTGTGGCACTGAATCGAGAGAGTTGGTGACAATTAACATGATACCTTGACCCCATGTAGAAAAATAGGAAAAGGGGGGGGCTGATGATGTTTGTAGATGTGGTACAGGCTAACATGTGTGACTGCCTCCACTGTGTTGCCTATTTGATGGTTCAGATGAAAGACGCATTGGAACAGGCAGTGTCTGTGATGGAACATCTGCTGGGAGGGGAAATGGCATCCACGTGGGCATAGGTCAGCCATATCATCTGATGATGTTCTTCGTGTTTCACTGCTGCAGTCATCACTCTTGAGTTATCTGCCTCCAGGTAGCCCTCAGTCGGCCTGAATACCAGAGTCTTAGGATTTCTGCATTGGATGCTGTTTCTTCTTCCATGACGTCAGGTCATCAGGAGTATAAAACAGGCAGCTGACACCATTACATCAGTATTTCTTGCCGAGGAGCCCGAAGCAGAAGCAGTTCACAAGTGCCAGTCGGCCTCTACCTGAAATTTTAATTTTTCTTGTTTCAAACCTGAAGTCTTCTAAAGCTAAGTACCCCGTTGGGGATCCTTTTTTCTTGCTCTAACCGATGTCAGAAAAAGTTAATAATTGTCTTGCCTGTAGAAAGCAAATACCTCACAGAGATTTTCATTCTTACTGCGTCACCTGTTTAGCCCCAGACCACGACGTCCCTCACTGTCAGTTTTGTGCCTTGTTTAATGCCTGAACCATTTGTCGTCGGGCTTTGTCACTAAATTCTTTCGCTGTCTTTCTCCATATTCCGAAATGGCTTCAATAAGTCATCTGACTACTGATTTTCTGAAAAAACGTAAAGATAAAGACAGAGACAAACCGCATAGGTCCAAAACTCTGAAGACACTTCCATTAAGCTAGTCACCAGTCCGCCGGTACTCAGTGAGGTGTCTTTACAGCCCCTGATGGCCGCTTCTACAGATTCTCAGGCCTCTGCTGAGACCCATTTGGAGTCCGGTATGCCACGAGATGCTTTTTTGACTATGGAACCTGCAGATGTCTCTACTTGGATGGTTCCTGAACCGCTGTGCAGGCACCGGCTTCTGAGGGTGTATTCCAACCTACTGATGTTTGAATTAAACCAATGACTTCATTTTTAGCTAAAACTACGCCTAGAAATCTGATGACCAAAGTGCATGCTCAAGCTCCCATGCCGCAAAAACAAATGCTTAGAATGGCTGAAGACCTTATTACCCTAATTAGGGGAAACCAGCCTTCCCCTAAGAGACAAAGAATTGAGTTTCATTCTGATTCTACAGACCAGGAGTCTGATGACTCTGACTCTTCTGATGATCAGAACATGCCTTTATCAACCTATGAGGATTCAGATCCAGAGGAATCCATTCCCTCTGCTTCCCCTCCAGAGGATTTGTCTTTTGGTGAAACCTTGCATACTTTAAGAGAACATTTCTGCTGGGAATGCCAGGACTACCCTCAGTCCAAAAAGAGACTTAGAGAATTTTTAGAGTTGCCTCAGCACAGGCCTCTAGCTATACCCCCTGTCCTGGATGTTGTAGATGATATCTTCATGGAATCCACTCTTACTCCAGAAACTTTACCCCAGGCCCCTAGAAAACCTGACAGGTACTACAGAGTACCTGATTCTCACAAATTTCTCTTCATGAATCCAACTGCGGATCCAGAGACCACTTCCCAGGGACCGAAAGGTATTAAGGCTACTACAGCCAAAAACCCTACCCCTTTGGACAGGGATTCCAGAGCTTTAGACAGATGGGGTAAGCAACTCTTGCCATCAGGGCATTGAATTGCCAGCTTCACATGTTGAAGTACCAGCAACATATTATGGAACTAATTAAACAAAAAATGGGGTTACTTCCAGATTGTACAGAAAATAAAGATTTACAAGAGTTAATGCACTCTGCAAACCAAGTTAGTAAGCATACTTTGCAGTGTGGCTTTGATGCCCTAGAATCATTTTGCAGGGCTGCAGTCACTGGGTCTGTACTGAGAAGGCATGCTTGGCTGAAGGAACAAGCATTGCCAGATCATGTCAAATCAAAATTACTAGATGCTACTTTAAATAAGGACTGTTTGTTTGGCACCAAAGCAGAAGAGGTCCTTTTAAAAGATGGAATAAAAAGCTAAATCTATGCAAACTGTTAAAGAATTCTTACAAGTGCAGCCACCTAGATTCAGTAGGCATTGGCCTTCTAAAAATTGGTCTTTTCCAGCCCCTTCCAGGCCTTTTCAGTCCAAACCCAGGGGAAACAGGTCACCCAGACTACATTCTCAGGGTATGCAGAGATCTAAACAATGGAGTGCTCCCACCTCAAAAACAAGGAGTGGTAAGCCGCCCCCTTATGGAAAAAGCTCACAATGACTTTTCAATTATCCTTCCCAGCCCTGCCCAATTACTTGTGCCCCTAGGAGGAAAACTTGCCCTTCATGCAAAAAACTGGATGTCCATTATGATGTGTCCTAAACATTGTATCCCAGGGGTACAGATTCTACTTCCATTCACTGCCAACCCCAAGTGGGTTTCCAGACCTTCCTCCAAACCAGTGGGCAGAGGCTCAAAAGCAAGTACTTTCCCTGCTCAGTATCAGAGCCATTTAACCTGTTCCAGTAGAACAAAGGGGGCAGGGTTTCTACTCCAGATTTTTCCTGGTGCCCAGAAAGGAGGGCTCTTGGTGCCCAATCCTGGATCTATCAATTCTCAACACCTTTCTGGTGGTCCCAAAATTCAAGATGCTTACCCTGCAACAGCTTCTCCCCATGCTAGCCAAGGATACCTGGTTAGTCACTCTAGACTTTAAAAAAGCTTATCTGCACATCCCCATAAGGGAGTCATGCAAGAAATATCTAGGCTTCAGGGCAGGCTCTATGCACTATCAGTTCTCTGCACTTCCCTTTGGCTTATCTACTGCACCCAGAGTATTCACAAAGTGCCTGGCTCCAGCCATTGCATATTGCAGGCAGAGAAATATCCAAATTTTCCCATACTTGGATGATTGCCTGATTCAGGTGGACAGTCAGGAATGGTTACTTCAGCACCTGGCATTTGTAAAAAGCCTTCTCACTTCATTGGGGCACACCATCAATGAAAATAAATCACAACTTGTGCCCAGTCAAAAGATTGTATTCCTGGGTGCAAGCTTGGACACAACTTCCCAGATGGCATTTCTCACTCCAGAAAAACAGGTCTATCTGACCAACTACTTAAAACAAATGGCCAACAGAACCCTGCTATCTACAAGGAAAATACTGCAAGCCCTACAATTCATGGCCTCATGTATTCTGCTAAGTCGTTATGCAAGACTGCATATCAGGAAACTTCAATGGTACTTAAAAAGTCTTTGGTGCCAACATTCTCAGGACCTGGAAACAGTCATTCCAATCATACCTTGTCTAAGGGCAGAGTTCCTTTGGTGGGCAGAAGCATGCAACCACAACAAGGGACTGCTTTTCACTCAACCCCTTGCCACCCAAACCCTGACAACAGATGCATCAGACTATGCATGGGGGGCTCACATGGCAGGCAAATGCATTCAGGGCCAGTGGATCCCAGGCCAAATTCTCTTGCACATCAATCAAAAAGAGATGCTAGCTGTACAGAATGCTCTGACAGCCTTCAAATACCTAATCCTTCCAGGACAGCTGCTGATAAAAACTGACAACACCACAGTTATGTGGTACATAAACAAGCAGGGGGGAATCCATTCTTACCCACTCTGCAGGTTAGCCATGGCCCTGTGGAACAGAGCCTTGAGCAACCAAGTGCATCTACAAGCTCAATTCCTGCCAGGCAAACAAAATTCACTGGCAGACGACTTAAGCAGAAATCTCCTAGACCCACACAAGTGGAAATTGGAGCCCAACACCTTCAACCTTCTAATCCAGAGGTAGGGGACACTGGAGGTGCACCTCTTTGCCTCCCCTGAGAACCACCAGCTGAGCAAAATCTGCACCAGGAACCCTTATAACAGGGCCAGGAAGGTGGATGCCCTATCCTTCCAATGGTAAAACATCTCAATTTATGCCTTTCCCCCTCTGCCTCTCCTCTCAAAAGTACTACTCAAGATCAAACAGGACAGGCCAAGGGCAATTCTTATTGCCCCAGACTGGCCACGTCAGCACTAGTACCCACTCTTACGCAGTCTGACAACAGTGCCACCCTGGCACCTTCACCAGACTCCTACTCTGCTGTCTCAGCAGGAGGTTCAGATTTTGCATCCACAGTTGCACACCCTAAACCTTGCAGCCTGGCTTATCCCCTGAAGAGAGTACACTCACTTTTCGTTCTCCTTACAATACAGAGAACTTCAGATAAAAGTATCAGACAATCAATGAAGTTTAAATCCATTATTTGAAAAGACATGTGATTTACAAATTCAAACCCATTGGATACTTAATTATTAAGTTAAACTTCCTTCATTGATTTATCACTTAACCCTGAAGGGTCTTGTTACTAACAACTTATCCAAGTTTGTATAATACCCTATATCTGTGTTTGTCCCCAAAAATAAATAATTTTAAACTTCAATTGATACATAATTAAAATATGTTACATTTGAAAGTAGATAGTTGAAATAATTTTTTAAAATATTTTAAATATTTTAATATGTTTACATTACACTTTTAGGTATCGTGTTACATTTTAGTACCCCATTTGGGGACAAACACAGATATAGGGTATTATACAAACTTGGATAAGTTGTTAATAACAAGACCCTTCAGGGTTAAGTGATAAATCAATGAAGGAAGTTTAACTGAATAATTAAGTATCCAATGAGTTTGAATTTGTAAATCACATGTCTTTTCAAAGAATGGATTTAAACCTCATTGATTGTCTGATACTTTTATCTGAAGTTCTCTGTATTGTAAGGAGAACGAAAAGTGAGTGTACTGTTTTTTGCTTAATTAAACTACAATTATACCAATATCGGGTACTTTGGATTCTTGTGTGCCGGTCTGCCTAGAATCAGTAATTTTTGTTGGACTGTGTTAGTTTATTACTTTCGGATTTCATAGGTTATCCCCTGAATACACCACCAGCAACCCTCAGCAAACAGGTGCTGGACATCATTCTTGAAGCCAGAAGGCCTAGTACTAGGAAATCCTATGCTGAAAAGTGGAACAGATATTGTTCTTGGAAACACTCTCAAGGAAAGGATACAGCAGTGCCCTCCTTAGCTCTAATCCTGGAATACCTAGCAGAGCTACTCCACAGAGGCCTATCCTTCTCCTCCATTAAGATTCATGCCTCTGCCATCTCAGCTCATTATAATACTGAGTCACCTCTATTTTCTCACCCTCTCATCAAACAGTTACTAAGAGGGACTAACAACTTAAGGCTCCCTAGGAGAGCACCCACCCCTGCCTGGGACCTTAACTTTGTACTGGAAAAGCTCACGCTTCCCCCTTTTGAACCTGCTGCTTCAGCAGAGTTAAAAGTCCTCTCTTGGAAAACAGCCTTGCTTTTAGCCATAACTTCAGCAAGAAGAGTGTCTGAGTTACAGGCGCTAATGGCTGTGGAACCTTTCATTATTTTCCATGCTGACAGGGTTTCCCTCAGGACTAACCAGTCCTTTATGCCTAAGGTGGTGTCCAGTGTGGCTCCAAACCACTCCATCCATTTGCCAGCCTTCTTCCCTAATCCTCAGAGTAAAGGGGAAAGGATCCTGCACTCCTTGGACATGCACAGACAGCTCAGGTTCTACCTTGACAGGACTAAACCTTTCAGAAAATCTGACCAGCTGCTAATCAGCTTTGCTGCAGGGGCAGAGGGCAAGGCCATTTCAAAACAAACCATTTCCAAATGGATAGCACACTGCATCCATTTCTGCTACAAGCACCATGGAAATCCCTACCCCACAGGGGATCAGGCCACATTCCACTAGGGCTACTTCCACCTCTACAGCATTTCTCATGGAAGTTCCTACTAGGGACATTCTGGAAGTTGCAACCTGGAGTTCTGTGCACACCTTCACCAAGCATTACACCTATTTATTTCTAAATCCAGAGCTGGATTTGCTACAGCAGTCTTACAAGGCCTGCTAGCCAGCTCTAACACTTATTGACTGCCTCCACCCTTCCTCAGCTTTGGGAATCAACCCATGTGTGATGACTGCAGTAGTGAAACACGAAGAACATAGTACAGTGGTGTACACTTACCATAAATGTAGATGTTTGAGTGTATTCACTGTTGCAGTCCTGGTTTCCCTCCCTCCAGCCCGCTGGTTTTCTCTATCCTTTCTACCGCTCATCTCTATGGCCATTTTTAATGGCAGTGATATTTACTTTTTACTGGTGGTGTTCCTCACCATATAATATCTTCATATTTGGGGGGCTTCTGACATCTGGGGCAAAAAAAAACTGATGTAATGGCATCGGCTGCCTGTTTTTATACCACTGATGATCTGATGTAATGGAAGAAGAGACAGCATCCGATGCAGAAATCCTAAGGCTCTGATATTCGGGCCGACTGAGGGCTACCTGTAGGCAGATAATCCAAGTGTGATGAGTGCAACAGTGAATACATTCGAACATCTACATTTATGGTAAGTGTACACAACTGTACTTTAGCTGACATGGCTGCTCCCGACCACACACCCAGATGTGGCAGACCATGGTATCATGGTTCTGGGTATCCTTGAGAGAGGAGTTCATTCAACAGACATCAGTCACATTCAGGTAGCAGCAGTGCAGCTGACTGTGGGTGTGAACATTCCAGTACAACTTCTGGCAGAGCCAGTTTTTGTGGTCAGGTATGACAACAATGAACTGCCACCTCTACCATGCACTGCTCACACCTGTCTGACATACCAAGATGTAGAGCTAACACAGAGTTTAGCTGTCTTCCTACAGACACTTGCACACCAATTTCACCTGAAGGATCCATACACACACACACACATGCACATAACAGTTACATGGTTTGGCTGTGAAGCTTAATACTCATTTTGTCTCACTGGCCCTTTTTTACTTTATCTGAATGTCTGCCTGCTTCTTTTTCTTACTCACACACACTCACCGACCTTTTGTGTCAGCCTAGGTTTCCTGCCCTCCCCCACCACACACACACACCATCCTGTGCAAGTGATGATAACTGTGCCATATCCTTGTTTTCTATCTTTTGGATTCAGGGATTCATAACATTTGTAAAAAACATTTTCAAAAGTAAAATAAAACAACAATAAAACAGTCACAGAAGCATACTAAACTGGATTTTCGTTAGTATGCTTCTGTGTTATTCACAACATTTGTCATTGTTTTTCAGATATCATGAAAAAGGCTGTCTTGGAATTGTGGTATGTTGTGTGTGAAGATGAAACTGTGGGGAATTTATTCCCAACATTTGTTAAATTTTCTTATGGGTGTTATGCCAATTTGAAAGAATTGTTAAACATGGTTTGTACCAGTGTTCCTCAGGAGTCTACTAGTGTTTTTACCTGTGGGCATTGTAAGGTTTGTAATTGTATCAAAAATATTTCGGGCAATTTTATTAATGGTAAAAGATTTGATTGTAAAGGTAGATTTAATTGTAATTCATGTGGGTTAATTTACATAGTGAGGTGTGGTTGGAAAGTCTAAAATGGTATATTGGCTAAACAGAAAGAGCTGTGAAAATAAGAATTATGGAACATTTGAGGGACATCTGCAATAAGAACATGAAAAGCCCAGTTGCTGAACATTTTGTTAATAGACATGAGGGGAATGTGGTTTCATTTTTCTTTAGTGTACTAGTGCAACCTATTTTATGTAGGAGGGAAGATGTAGTTAGGAAGTTGAATGAGTTGGAAAGAAAGTTTATTTTGAATTAGGATGTTATTCCCTAGGGGTCTTAATTTAGAAGTAAACTTGGTAATTAATAAGCCTATTTAAATGGTCAAAATAATACAATAGACGTAAAAGTAAAAAAAGTCATGGACATTCAGAATTACCATATAGCTGAAACACCTGATCTCCTTAAGGGGCCATTTGCATGTATCCCATGTTGCCTCTAATACAAGAAGTTTAAGGAATGACACAGTGGAAAGTCTAGCTTTGCTAGATTTTTCTTTTGCTTTTTACTGATTGTTTTTTTTTTTGTGTGACATTTTGACTCATAGTTTTAGTTTGTTGTTTGGGATATTTTGCAGACACTCTAATGGTTATGGATATCAGCTGGGTATGACAACCCTGTGTTTCTAATGGCTAACCAAACATTCCACTTATGCTGTGCTGATGATACCATAATAAGGCTGAAACATGCATGTCCACAGCTAGTGGGGGTTTGGCTTTATATGCCTGAATTTCTCCATAAATAGACTTAAAAGAAGAAAAGTCATGGACATTCAGAATTGCCATTTAGCTGAAACACCTGATGTCCTTAAGGGGTCATTTGCATATATCCCATGTTGCCTCTAATACAAGAGGTTTAAGGAATCACACAGTGGAAAGTTTAGCCTTGCTAGATTTTTCTTTTGTTTTTTACTGATTGTTTTTTCTGTGTTACCTTTTTACTCATGGTTTTAGTTTGTAGCATAGCATTCAGGAATTGATGGAGGATCCTGGATGCTGATGCCTGTGACACCCCCGGCATGTCCCCAAAAGGTCTCTGAAAGGTTCCTGTAGCTAAAATTCTAAGTGCTACACAAACCTTTGTCTCCACTGGTATGGGTTCTCCTTGGTTTGACCTGGGTCTGAGTTGTGGACAACAGAGGTTGCAGAGTTCCTGTAATTTGTCTCTATCCATGCTGTAGCACTTCACAATTTCCACCTCATGCAGATTGTGATAAGTTAAACAAGGTCTGAAAACTTTTCTCCCTCTTAGCCATGGTATATTGGAGCAGTAGCATAGACTTCAGCCTGTTGTACATACACATGAATTAAAGCAACAGCAGCTCCTAAAATTCTTTCTGTGTAGACTCCTTTCCGTGGCTGTATTCCAGTAGGTTTTGGAATTCACAGGAAAACCAGCACTGCATCCATATGAATGCTTTATAGCCTGTTGAATAGCTCCTCTATCTTGGATTGGATGATCAGCATGCAATTCAGCTGTTTATGCTGTAATTGGCATACTACGGTGTTTACCATGAGTGTGTAGAGCCGCTTACTGAATACAAAACCATACTCTACTGTGTGCCATGATGCACACACAGTGTTAACGAATTGTGTAGGGTTTATTAAATCTGCCTGTATATCATCTATTTTTTTTAAACTTCTAGACTTTAAAAAAAACATTTTATATTAATGCTCCTGTTCACCCCAAGCAGTTTATCTGCCTACAATCTCAGTTGCCAAAGTGTTTCTTTTCCTTTCACTAAATTCTTGAAATGCTCTCCCCTAAAGTCTGCACTAACTTTCTTGAGTGCAAAAAATTTGAACTTCAAATGATCTGGATTCTTTAAAATGTGTTTATATAGTGCATTGTTTGTTTTATTAAACTTAGTGTCACACATATGTTCCAAAATTCATTTGCTAAACTTTCATGTTGTCATGCCAATATAAAATCCATTGCAACTTCCACATAAAGCCATATAAATCAATCCAGTATTTTCACAAGTAACCCTGTTATTTAAATAACTTTGTTAAAAACACAAATTTACCCTCCCAAATAAACCTACACGCTTTTTCAGGTACCACATTTGTAGGTTCCTGCAGGTTTAGATATGATAAGCTCCTCCACAAATTTGTGGTCACTCTGCAAAACTGACTTTAAATTATAGTAATTAGAACAGACAATATCTTTTTTTTTCAGGCACTATTTCAAACAGCTCCTGACTCCCTTGTAAAATTTTTCATTTATTATATAAGATGTTCCTAACAGAACACACATTAACAGATATCCTCATCTTGAAAGCTCTGCCAGTATTTCCTTTCTCTTGTTCTTTGTTTTGCATTCTTTTTATTAAAATAGATGGGTAGTGTGTGTGCCTATTGTTAGTAACATCATCCACCATCTTGATTAAATCATAATAGGAATAACCCCTTTCTAAAAGCAAAGTATTGCTTTTTTTTACTTCAATCAAAAACTGATCATTGTTACTTGTCAGCCTTGGAGCCCTAATAAGCTATCCTTTTGGTATGTTCTTCTTTATGAAAAACTGGATGATTGCTTGAATAGTGCAGATAGCTATTCATGGCTGTATCTTTGTAATACATTTTGCTCTCAAAAGTTTTGTTGATGCTATCCATAACAATGTTAATATCAATAAAATGTACCTGTCCAGTGAACTCTTAAAAAGTCATCAGTTTGGTCATCTTTTCCAAAAACAAGTCAACCTCATATTCAGCTCCACTCCAAATAAAAAAACAAATCATCCACAAATTTGATAAATAAATTAACCTTAATGTAAAGTGGAATATTTGGTAAAATTGGGTTCTTATTATTTAAGCGAATTCTTAATGTTGTGAATGCTGTTTCGCTGAACGTGTTTACGTGAAATGGCAAAATGCCGAAAGCACGGAATAGCAATTTTTTTCCTAGAGAAAAAAATCATTGGACAGTTTTCAGGACTTTGCCATTTCCTCCACTGTGGTGTGATCTCGGAGTTGGTATATTTAAGTAGGATGGGTGTGGGGGTGAAGCCCCCCACTTTATTTTGTGTTTGTTTGTTTTCCCTGGGAAAAAGAATTGCTGATCCATGTGTTTGACATTTTGCATTTTCGAAGTGTTTGGGTCGATTATATAGCATTCGCAATTTCAAGTGTTCGCTAATATAATATAGACCCGTAAAATTCCTTTGTCCAACCAACCCATCACTGTTTTGTCATAAGAGGGTGCTACTGTAGCCCCCATAGCCACACCTCTTAGTGCAAACTTTAAGGGAGTGGATTTAAAGAATTCAGTGAAAGAAAAGTTGAAGTTGCAGACAGATAACTGCTGGGGGTGAATGACAACATTGATAAGATATGTTTTTAAAGTCTAAAAACACTGTATCTTCTATTTTCTTATCTTTATAGATACTTATTATATGGACATTTATTAGAATGTATTTAGGTGTGTTTTTATCTGTATGGAAATGTATATTAGTGATGTAGTTAACTGATATTTGTTCCTCCAAGGAAAACTCATATGCAGTATATAACTGGTGTATACAATTTCAATTCATTCAAATGAAGTGTGTTAATTCAAAACAAAAGTGCTAAATAAGTCTATGATCATTGTCTTTCTTGAAGCTTTTTTGGTACGTTTTGTGGTTTATATCCTTATAATTAAGTGAACACAGAGATATTTTAAATAGAAAGTATAGTTAATAATTTCAGTTTATCCTATTATGGATAACAACTTTAGTTTATTCACTAAAAGTGATATGTGTGTGTGTGTGTGTGTGTGTGTGTGTGTGTGTGTGTGTGTGTGTGTGTGTGTGTGTTGGCTGTAACAGTTGAAAGTATAGTATGGTGTAGCTTTTGTTTACTGAGTGAGGGATTGAAAAGTTGTGGTGAGTGTGTGTGTGTGTGTGTGAGAGACAGTAGGAGGTTGTCAGTGAGGTTTACGTGTGGAGTAGGGATTGTTTGGTGGGTATTCTGCAAGTAAAGTTTAGAGATAGTGGTTAAAAGTGTGTTGTGGATGGGGACTGGTTGGTATGAGTGAATGTAAACCTGCAGGATGTGTGTGATGGCTGTAGTAGTTGAAGGTATGGTATGGTGTGGGTTTTGTCAGTTTTATATGTTGGGTGAGTGACTGAAAAGTTGTGGTGATTGTGTGTGAATGCACGTGTGTGTATGTGTACATATGTGTACATGGGTAAAATGGTGTGTGTTTGAAGTGTTTGAGTGTATGTCAGATATGTTTGGAGGTGTGTAAAAGAGGTCTATATTAAAAGACTGAAGAGGTGTTTTAGCGAACACCTCTTGGTTGACACGTAATGAGCGAATGCACTAAAGCGCGGACGCTCAAAACAGCGGTTTCTTTCCCTGGGAAAGAAACCGCTAGCACAAACACACACACACACACACACACACACACACACACACACACACACACACACACTTTAAAACATAACAATGTGGGGGGGACTGTGCCCCCCACACCCTCCCTAACTAAATATACCAACTCCGAGATTGCACTACTGTGAGGAAAGGGGCAAACACACGGGGATGGCCAAGCGATTTCTTTCCCAGGGAAAGAAATCGCTGTTTTGAGCATTTGCGCTTTAGTTCATTCGCTCATTACATGTTGACCAAGAGTTGTTCGCTGAAATACCTCTTCGGTCTTTTAATATAGACTAGTGTAAAAGACGTGAGATGAGTAAGGTGTATATTATCATTTGTTTAAAGTCCTAAGAAAATGAAAGAAAAAATGATTTTGTCAATAAGCAGCAAGTTGCTAAGTACCAAAAGCAGTTTTCACTTCAGAGAAGAATATAATGCTGTATGTATGAATAATGTAATTATGGGGTTGCAGAGTTGCGCCTTTATTAGGAGAGTCACTATGACATCTAGTAGATGGAATGTTTTCTTTCTTTAGGGAAATGTAGACGTTTGGGTTGGGAAGCATGTATTGTTTGCTGTCCACAATATAACAATCGTATAGTGACTTATCACAGTAGGCTAGCTGACATGTTATGTCTCTGAAAGAGTTAAACTGAAAAGTTAGCTAGCTACACAGGAAAGAGGGTATACTTATCACACACATACTTTTAAAACTAGGGGAGACCTGCGATTCTAGAGTTCACAGAATAAAAACTAAATGGGGGTTTGCCATAGCTCTTTAAGGAGCATTTCCAGAGTTCAAGTTCACCATGGAAAGATGGCCCTCCTGTCCAAGGAGAATATGTGTCTTCCTTAGTGAAACTTGTGAACTATGAGCCTATGTATCCGTCTTAGTGAAAGTTGGAAAACTGGAGGCTGTATGTCTACCTTAGTGAAATGTAGAAACTAGGCAACAGTGTGCCTACATTAGTGAAATTTAAAAGCCAAAAGACAGTGAGAGTTTAACAAAAATGCATACTGAATTTCTTGCCCTTTCACAGAAAGAAAGAGTAACTGGGTGGAAGAAGGGACAATGCTGCCTTGTAGGAAAGCTGTTTCTTTTCAACAGAATGAAATAAAGTACTTTTCTGCAAATGGTCGGAAGACTCTGAGGCTATATGCAAGCTTATCTTGATTTGCAAAGTACTAAATAACTGTTTCTTCAATGGCGTGTAAAGCTTTCCATTTCTTGTCACTAAAACTATCCAGGAGAACTGTTTGTGAGTTCAGCACATCGATGCAAAAGTGTTAGAATGAACCAAACTAGACCTAAGAGTGATGGCTGCATATGTGTCCAAGTCAGCATCAGGGGAATTAAATTTCCTCTTTCAGTGATGACATGTATGGTTTCTAAACATATAAACAAGAATAAAAATGATTGGAAACAAAATATTACAGGTGCTAGTAGTGGCACTGTATTAAAACTGCTTGCTTACTGCAGGTTGTTTATCCTGAATGTTTCCAAATATACACTTGATACGTGGTTATAACCTTTATGAAAGCAGCAGAGAGAAAAATACACTTTCCACAGAGCAACAGAGACGAGATAATTTGTTTAGATAAGATTTTTTTTCTTAATTACACCGCTGCACCCTGTATTTCTGGAACATCATGAACCCCCCTAATAATTTTAACTACAAAGCATCCTGCTTTGTGTTTTTTAGAAGAAGCTGATTTTTGATGCAAGTAGGTTTGTAAAACAGTTCACTATAAGTGCTCGAGTCCCGAGCACTGTATTGCAGCCAGGGACTTGAGCATCTTGTGGCATGTGTGGGCTACTGCTCACGCTTGAACTCAAATATATTCACGTAAGCAGCTGTATATGTAGTGTAGATTAGGGCAGCGATGGAGAAGGGAATTTAGGTTTATGGCATGGGAAGGGAGTTTTAGGATTAGGATTAAGGAGTGGGAAGAGAGTTTTAGGGTTTCGGAGAAGGAATGGAATTTTGGGTTACAGATTAAGAAGAGAGTTTTAGGGTTTGAAAGCAATCGTGAAATTTAGGTTTAATGACAAGGGTTTGAGTTATAGGGTAATGGAGTGAGGACTTTGGGTTAGGAACTGGGTGAGAGTTTTAGGGTTAGATTTAGGGTTTTGGTAGGGTTATACAGTTGGGTGTTGGGAGGGTGAAGTAGTTATAGGCGAGTAGACTAGTGAGAATTAGAGCACTTTATTTTTTGAGCAAGTGGTATGTTGCAAGCAACTAGCATCCAAACACTTGCAGAAGACCCTTGTAAAACTCACAGTAAATCAAATGTATGAAACATAGCACTAGGGGAAACACTGAAGGGTAACAGACATCGATTTTTTTTTGTTGTTAAGCAGAGGTATGAAGTATAGCATGAGAGTTTTTTAAATCGT
Source organism: Protopterus annectens (assembly GCF_019279795.1). NCBI lineage: Eukaryota > Metazoa > Chordata > Ceratodontiformes > Protopteridae > Protopterus > Protopterus annectens. The sequence continues at coordinate 485,625,700 of NC_056735.1, forward strand.
ATGCTCTTAAATTTAACTGTTGACAAGTCACAAAAAAAAAACTGAATACTCTGATAAGGGAAACCAAGGAGTTACACTGCTATTTCTTTAGCTATAGAACAGTCAGCCTGAATATAATAGAAAGCATAACAATCACCAGTCCCCATAATTATATTTATCCAAGGTTAGGATTAGATTGCCCTGAATGAAAACCAGAAATTATAGTGGTATTCATAGTTCTTTATGCTGGTGTGGTCATGAAACTACCGCATGCTGTTATTACTTGGGCATACTAACCGATACCTCATAACATTTTAAAGAAACAACAAAAAAACATGTAAGCAAAACATGCCTTATGTGTTTCATGGTGTTAAACATAATTGTTAAATGTGTATGTTTTACTATTTGCAAACATAACTGCTGTAACTGACAGCAGCCAAAAACAGTAAACAATTGAACTAAATACAATGAAAGGTATTCTGTAGGGGGTCTGGTAAAATCAGGCATATGACCTAAGAATCAAGAATTTTGATGTCTTGTGCAACCATGCTAGAATCTACTTGAATTACCTGTTTGTTTACATAAGTTGATTCTGACATACTTTTCCTACCTGTTCATTCCAGTAACTTTCTCCCTGCAGACCTCATCTATGGTAGCTGCCTCTTTTTCAGTTATCTTCTGTCATATCATTACTTAGTCCATAACATCATCTACCTGTAACTCCCTTATCTCTTTCTCTAAATCAGGTTATTTCTTCTGTGATGATTAAATTTAGTCCTTACTTTAGATAGTGTCACTTCTCTGACATATAGTCTTAAGTTTTAGTCTGGTCAATATACCATTTTAACACACTGCTCATGTGCAGTCTGTTTTTTTTCTTTCCTGTGTTATACAGTATGCACCCTCAATTTTATATTGTAGGCAGCTCTCTATGTGTGCCTGTATAGGCATATTTATATGTATCTTGGTTTTACTTTAACAATATTACAGCACTGTGCATTGATGTTTCTTGTTTTCCCTTAAAAGCAGCATTGTATTTTATATCATTTGTATTCTATCATGTTTCTTTGATGATATTACATATTATAATATGTGTCATTCTGTAGACCTTGTAATATTAGGATCTTTTTTTACTGGGCCTCCTAGGTAAGGAAGACATTGAGAAATGTTGTGAACAATACAATAATGATCCTAAAAAACAATGTTTAACTTACTAATATATAAACTAATAAAACAATGGGACATTGCCCTCCATTAGTGAGAATATTACAAATTAAACCACAAAATTACTCGCTGAGAGATGGTCAAGAACTTGCCCTTAGACTTCTCAGACCATGTTTCAAAACAGTCACAGGAGGAAAGGGCCTTATCTAAACTAGGTCCAGCAACTTAGGAATCATGTTCCACCTGAGGTGAGAATGAATCCAACCTAGAGCAGTCTAAATCTAAACTAAAAGAACATTTAATAAAATAGTCTAAATGCTCTTGCTACAAGGAAAAGGGACAGTCTCTACTCGTTGTGCTGTAGTCAGAATGCTTCTCTGATTATTGCTGCATTATAACTGTTGTGTACACTGTACATTACAATTACTACCAGCCATCTTTAAATAATGTAACTATATCTGAACTATTTACAGAATACAATTACCTATTCCTGAATCTACTTACTTAAACTGTAAATACTGTTTATATTTTTATTAATCAGCTATCTTGTGTACATCATTGTCTGTCAACATCTGTTGTGCAGTATTGTCATGTATGTTATTTGTACCCTCTGAGACACAATCATGACTGAAAATGGTCTGTTGACCAGTCCATTTACCTGGTAATCAATCAATCAATCAGTCAAACTTACTAAGTAACACAGACTTGCTCAGATGAATAACCAGATTAATAAATATAAAATAAATCCATCATTTGAAAGACGTCATCCATTCACCCTTATGGGAGTTGTTGAAGCTCATAGCATGACTATAGGTACGTATTGTGGAGCAGTGTGTGTGTGTGTGTGTGTGTATGTACACATATAGCTACCTTTGTCTACCATATGTCCTGAACTCTTTTCACCTATCTCCTATTATAGCATTCTTAGACCATTTACCTTACCATACTATTTCCTTTACATAACTTTCTGAATTACTATCATCCATCGTTGATTTATCTGACCTCTTAATGAACTACTTATAAATAAATAAGTACATGATATATATATATATATATATATATATATATATATATATATATATATATATATATATATGTGTGTGTGTGTGTGTGTGTGTGTGTATATGTATGTATGTGGACATGTGTGTGTGTGTGTGTGTGTGTGTGTGTGTGTGTATCTGGCTGCATGGATATATGTATGTATGTGTGTGTGTGTGTGTGTGTATATATACGCATGTATTGAAGTATATTCAACATATGTCATGGTTGGCCTACGTGAGCTAGATGGGTATTGAGGTCATTGCTTGTCCAGGGGCCCTTTTCTCCCCTTTATTTATTTATTGTTTTCCAAGAAAAGAAACACACACATTTCTTCACCCAAATAAATAAATAAATAAAAGACAAATAAATAAATAAATAAAACTGAATGGTGTCCAGAGGGAGAGGTGCCATCTTTCTACTCCTGCCTTGCAGGCAGGGAATGGAAAGCTATGCAAACTATTGGGGCAGATGCAGTGTACCTGGTTAATCAATTTGCAGAGCTTTCTACTTGCTCCTGATACATGACAAACAGAAGAAAACCCACTGATATTGAAACAGCAGAAGTGAGAATGCCATGTGGATGGTAGCAGCAGTTGGATGATCGAGACCTTCAGATCAGATAACTTTATTTTTATTAATCCTGGCAGCAAGTAATCACATATATGGAGTAGCTGACCTGTCTGCAGGACAGATGGAGTACCTGCCATTTGTCCATGATTTCACCATTTGAAATGTCTCTGATTTTGCAAAAGAATGTTACTTCTATTACTTCATGTTACCCCTATCCCAGAGAATGAACGGTTCCACCACCAGTCCTGCTAAAAACTAAAACTTTAATAAAAATGAACGATGATAAAATGAAACACACTGGCTCATGAACCGGATAAGCGCTTTTGGTGTAATACCTTTTTCAAATCCTAAATTTTAGCCAGTAAAACTTCCTGTTATATACCTTCATTCTCTGATATTCACTCATTTAAGAATACTTAGTAGCCATAGCAACATATATACCCTTTCGATTAGGTTATTTCGAATGCTGGAGAGGTTTTCCTTTTAGTGCAGGTTTTAAAGGAACAAATGCATTCAGACCTGGTGGTTGATCTGAACGCAAATTCATTATCCACTTCATTTCTTCAATTTCCATTTGATTTACTAAATCACCACCTCTTAATGTTTCATGAAGCATAGTTAGTGTCATAAACTTAAAAGAATGGCTGCCATTTGCACTAATATGCATATTAAGTGCAGTACTGGTAACTTTGTTTCTTATGTCAGATAAATGCTTTAGGATGCGTTCCTTATGCATTTGATTTGTTTTCCCTATGTAGTATGCTTTGCAGTGACTGCAGGTTGCCACATAGATAATGTTCTTACAATGAAAATTGGCAAATCCTTCGAATTTATAATTCTTTTTAGTTAAGAGATGTATAAAAGTATTCGAGTTGTTAATGTAAGAGCATGCCTTGCAATCTCCACATCTGAACGTACCAATTCTACTCATTTGAAAGCTGCTGTCTTCAGAGATGGCTTCAGTTTCTGTTCTGTAGCATAACAGTCTTTTTAGATTTTTCCTGTTTTTAAAAGAAAAGCTGGGTTGATCTCCAACAATTTCTCTAATTTTATTGTCAGATGTTAACACTGGCCAAAATTTCCTGATGATGTTACGAATAGCAAGGAGTGAAAAGTAGCAAACTGACTAGGAATTTTAATGATTTTATGAAGGGCCAACTGTTTGAATGGCCGAAAGACAAGAAGATGGCCATACAGGCCAGGACAGATGCAAATACTGGACTAGCAACAACTCATGAGAAGGAAGAGGCTGCTATTAGGAAACCAGTGAGGACTGTAGTAGAAGCAGAAGTGCATACTAGTCCAAAACAGAATAGAAAAGGTTCGAGAACTCATGAAGTTGTGATTCACACTCTGGAGAATAATGTTAGCTAGATAATTGATACTAAGAGAATTGAAGTATTATCGGAGCAGGATGAAGAAAATATATCTACTCAAAATAACAACAAGAACCTGGACATGCAGAATGCCACTAAACCCAAAGATGGAGTGATACATTAACCGATTTACCAACAGCTTCCTTTTTTGTTGCAGAACAATACCTCGAGGGAAGCATGGCCCCACAACAGAGACAGGAAGAAACGGAGGTTTCAGGAATAAATGATTCCCTTGTGTTCAATATATCGAGTATTGTGTTAACTAGAGACCAGACTCAAGTATTAGAGAAAGGAATAAGTTTTATACCCTCCTTGCGCTCACCTATGAGTGAATTTACCATAGATTTAAAGTATTTTGGGAGAAATGTGACTTTGAAATATCTCTTTGGTAATGCAAATAATGAAGAATCTCAAGCTAGATATGGATACAGGAAGCTAAGTTCATTTGTTCCTGTTTGTCATCCAGCTGTAGATGCCTTCGTATGATTATGTGAAAATGAAGTGGCTGAATATAGACAGCAGAAAGGAAGTAAACATTTCCATAACTCTGAATGAGAAGAAAGCATTATTTGAACTACAGAATATGAAGGACATCATTATTAAGTAAGCTGATAAAGGAGGGGCAATTGTAGTAATGGATATGTCATTCTATGATATCAACATGAAGGATATGTTAGCAGATATAGCTACCTACCAGAGGATCGGTAAAAGAGAATTGAACAGTATTATATGAAGTATCCAAGATACTCTCTATGACAAATTGATGAAGAGATCCATAAGCAAAGAGCTGTCTGATGTTTTTGATGTACATCACCCTACTATACCTAACATGTATGGAATGCCCAAGATGCATAAGAATCTACACGACCCTCCTATGCGACCTATTGTTTCGGGAAAAGGATGGACAGCTGAACTCCTTTCTATTTTTATAGAAGGGAAGTTAAAGAAATTGTTACCCCACGGACTTGCAGTGATTAAGGACTCGGCTGAGTTCTTGAATAGAGTCTACAAGAAATTACGTCAGATAAACACCCCTAAGGATTTACTACTAGTTACTTTGGATGTGAACAGTCTATTCACATCCATACCCAATGATTGGGGGAATTGAAGCAATCAGAGATTTTGGTGTTAAACATAAAACAACCATTGATATCCACCTACTATGTAGTCTCCTAGAACTGGTTTTATATAACAACGTATTTCTATATGGTAGTGTCTATTATCTGCAGAAGTCAGGAGTAGCAATGGAAACCCCATGCACAAATAGCTATGCTAATTTGTTTCTGGCAAGATGGGAAGAGCTATGGAAAGTGGATGTTAATAACAAATGGAATAATAATATAGTCTGCTACAGTTGGTTCGTGGATGATATTTTTCCTCTATGGGAAGGTGATTCAACTTCCTTGGAGCAGTTTGCATATATTTTGACCAACACAATTTCATGTTTGAAATTTGAGGTGACCTCTTCTAATATGGAGATAGAATTTTTGTAAGTTAAGTTGATGTTAGATGACAAAGGATGTATTAGTACTAGAATATACAGAAAACCTGTATGGCTCAATCATCTGTTACACAATACCAGTATGCATCCTAGACATGTCCTTGACAATATAGTGGCCAACCAACTAACTCGAGTGTCTAAACTTTGCACGAGGGATGAAGACTGTATGATAGAGCAAACTAAACTCATTAATAACTTTACCAAGAGAGGATATAAAATCAGAGAGACAAATTAATGAAGCAACTACTTTGGAATGACAATCTCAGAGAGCAAGACCTTATTTTTCGGACCAAGGAGGAATAACTAAGGCCAAACAAAAAGAGGCAAAGTCCAATTTGAGATGTTAGCTAACATAGTACTGACAATCTTGCTATTCGTAACATCATCAGGAAATTTTGGCCAGTGTTAACATCTGACAATAAAATTAGAGAAATTGTTGGAGATCAACCCAGCTTTTCTTTTAAAAACAGGAAAAATCTAAAAAGACTGTTATGCTACGGAACAGAAACTGAAGCCATCTCTGAAGACAGGAGAGCTTTCAAGTGAGTAAGAGAATTGATACGTTCAGATGTGGAGGTTGCAAGGCAAGCTCTTACATTAACAACTGGAATCCTTTTATAGATCCTTTAACTAAGAAGAATTATAAATTCAAAGGATTTACCAATTGTTGGAGTAAGAACATTATCTATGTGGCAACCTGCAGTCACTGCAAGGCATACTACATAGGGAAAACAAATGAAATGCTTAAGGAACACATCCTAAAGCATTTATCCGACATAAGAAACAAAGTTACCAGCAATGCACTTTATATGCATATTAGTGCAAATGGGAGCCATTCTTTTAAGTTTATGACACTAACTAGGCTTCATGAAACATTAAGTGGTGGTGATTTAGTAAATCAAATGGAAATTGAAGAAATGAAGTGGATAATGAATTTGCGTTCAGATCAACCACCAGGTCTGAATGCATTTGTTCCTTTAAAACCTGCACTAAAAGGAAAACCTCTCCAGCATTCGAAATAACCTAATTGAAAGGGTATATATGTTGCTATGGCTACTAAGTATTCTTAAATGAGAGAATATCAGAGAATGAAGGTATTTAACAGGAAGTTTTACTGCCTAACATTTAGGATTTGAAAAAGGTATTATCCGGTTTATAAGCTAGTGTGTTTCATTTTATCATCGTTCATTTTTATTAAAGTTTTCAAGTTTTAGTTTTTAGCAGGATTGGTGGTGGAATTGTTCGTTCTCTGAATTTTGTATTTTGATGTGCTCCACCTTTGGTGACACTACCTACTTCTTCTTTTTTGTTTCCCCTATCCCGTCTGGTAAAATGCTAAGGATTGTACTTGGTCAATAATGCTCAGAAAATGCATGGTGATGGAAATCATGTTGTTTTATTAGCATTCTCAGTGAATTAGACTAATATTTAAAAATATATCTGTGATTTTTGGGCTTTTCCCTCTGTCCCATGTTAATTTGAGAGCAGTGAATGTACCTAAGTTTCTGTCATATTTTTAGTTTGCTCATCGAAAAGGTTGTGATCTTGTGGTCAATCACAGAGGGTTGTAGTTGCTAAATAATGAACAAACATTTGAGTTTCAATGAATGCTATGCACATCTGTTTAGTCTATGAAATCTCCCAGTATGTAAGAATAATATTTAAAATATGCCCCTGACTTTTGGACCTTTGTTTCCAGAATATTTCTGGCGTTGTCCCTGATTCTTACACCGAGAAGTTGACAGAGCATTTTTTGACAGAGCATTTTTTTTAATAAGAGTGGAACATCAGACAAATTGCTGGGGCTGTATGTGATTAAACATTACTCACTGCTGTTTACCTATTATTTTGGCTTTGTGGAATTACTGTGTTTTGTGTGAAGCAATTTGAAATGTTTTCATGTATACAAACAAAGTTGAAATAATTACTGGCTATCGTGTTTTATCATAACCATATGTCCAAAGTGCACACATAAGTGGTTATTAAGTGCTGAGTATGGGGCTGAGTAACAGACCTTCTTGTAATTTGCTCAGCTTAAACAGTCACTTATATGGCTTTGCAAGAGTGGTGTGCATTGTGTGAAGTAAGATGGAATACCTTGTTATTGCGACATTTATTTAACCACAGTCTGACTCTGTGTTTTGTACAGTAACGAGGTTGTAATTGATGGGTACAGAGGCCATCTGTGAATATAAGTGACTTAACCTTACTTTTAAGCAGTAGTTGTTGATCTGACTTAACATGACTAGAATAGTGTAAAACAATGTATTGCTATGTTTAGTGCTTGTGTCTGTGAATGTGTGTGTGTGTGTGTGTGTGTGTGTGTGTGTGTGTGTGTGGGGGGGTGCACTGTATTTAAGAGTAACAAGTTAATAATTTCTTTCAATTTCCATCACAAGTATTAGCATTATACATGATAAATGGCTAGCTTTGGTGATCTGTCAGGGGCAGGATGCTTATGAATTTAATTCACAATCCACACGATAAACTTTATAACACTACTAAGGAACGGAAAGACTTCAGAGCTGAGAACCACTCAAGGATAACTTTAGTAAAGTAAAATAGTTAAGCGCTTTTGTCCTTTTATATTTAGGTTCTGATGAAGTCCTAAATATGAAAGTACGAACGTGCTTGACTATTTTGCTTTAATAAAGTTATCCTTGAGCAGTACTCTGTTCTGAATGCTTATGAATGTAACTAATTATTATTACAGTGACAGAATGAGTAGAGTTATCATCTCACAGCTTGTAGTGCTGGCTGAGCTCTTGGTTGTAATATTTTCTCTGTGGAGTCTGCACACCCTACATGCATCTGTGTGGGTTTATTCATGTGCTCATGTTTCCTCCAGTACCCCAAAGATATGATGCAGGTGAATTGACATTCTGCCATTTTGCCTGTAGATAATCAGGCAGTGTGTGTGTGTGTGTGTGTGTGTGTGTGTGTGTGTGTGTGTGTGTGTACATTTTGGGATAAATTTGACTAGTCAGGGGCAGTGTCACGCTGTGTTTGAAAAAATAATAATAGTAATATATTTATGGGCACACACAATATTACAATCTCATCTAGTGTAAAACTAGACTGTTTAGAGATGTGCCCAGAAGGTTGCTGTAGCTTGTGTGTGCATGTATGGGGGATGGTGTGGTCATTACTATAATTTTTAGCTTACAGTCAACCCTCTGAGGTGTGTGGAATATTGCTTTAGCTTGTGTAGGTCCTGTGGATAGTGTAGTCATTATTTCTTTACCCCCCATTTCAGAGGTGTGCATAGAAGGTCACTATAGCTTGTCTAGGGATACTGTTTTGTTTAGGAGCAGAAAGTTGGAATGCATTAGTATCATCGTTATCTATCTATCTATCTATCTATCTATCTATCTATCTATCTATCTATCTATCTATCTATCTATCTTTTGTTGACCGGTTTAGTCTCACTAAACTAGTAACCTCTATTCAGGGAAAACCTGAGATGCTATTTGTACTACTGGGGGGAAACTTGGCCAGGGCATTGGGAAGTTACCCTACTCTTTGTAGCTGCTAGATGACACCAGAGGGCTCTTACAACAGCAAGGAAGAGGCCTAGGGGAAGCAGAAGCATGGAGGAGGAGAGAAAAGCTATGGAGAGTTTGGAGGTGGAAAGTAAGAATTTGGAGAAACTTTTGTTTGATATTGAGCTTCAGAATGTAAACAAAGATTCTTGTGTGGTGGCTGTTACAAATGAACAGTGTATAGCTGTGTCCTTGGAGGAAGAAGTAAGTGAGTTTGTGGAAGTAGTGCAGATAACAAAACTGGTGTCCGGAGAGCTTGCAGATAATGTTCTGTTAAAAATAATTGAGCTGAATGATTCAGGTGACAGTTCTGCTGTTTCATACACTGAAATGGCTGATACCTTTTCCAGAAGTGCTGAGGAAGTGAAAAAGGAACCGGTTGAAGTGGCAGCAGAGAATGCATCAGCAAAAACGTATGCAGTAGTGACAGAAAATAAAAGAGGAAAGCAGCAGCAGTCTGAGAAGGAGCCTGGTTCTATGGCAGTAGCTAAACATATGCAGCAGTGACAGCAGGCAAGAAAGTAGAGCAGCAACAAAGTGTAAGTAAAACTATTTTTAAAAAGAATAGAAGACCAGCTGTGAGAATAAGAACACAAATTGACACTATAATAGACAGATATTATGTATGGAACAATTTGGTAACTGTTCTGAGTTTTAAAGCTCAAGAATTTTTTTTAAAACAAGAAACATCTTTATTAAATTATCACATATTACATAGACAATCTTACATTTATATAAATGAAAACAAACCATACTGACATAATTTCATTTGCAAATATTATGCATTATAAACCATGTTGACACATCTGTAGTTGCAAACATTATACGTCACTTATAATCTATCCAGTTATTGTCAAATATTACATAGCTGATTCATATCCTGCCTTCTTTTAAACCTCGTTCCTTCTCTGCATGTATTTTTCCCACAATTCTCATTTTTTCCTATGTAATTTGCTCCTATCCTTTTCTAAAGATCCCAATTCCATTTGTTTTGTCTCTCTTATTGCATTTGCTACTTCTAGTAAAGTTGGTTTGGAATTTAATTTCCATTTTCCAGTAATTGTTTTTTTGGCAGCCACCATAATTAGTTTCAGCAAGGCCTTACTATGTGTAGGCAATTCCATTTCTGTAGCATAGCTCAAAAAATCATTTCCTTAGTTACACCAATTTACTCACCCTTATCTCTGACAGAGCAGTCCACGAGGAATCTTTAAAATCTGCCAACTCATTACACTCTCAGAAAATATGCTCCCAGTTACCTCTTCCTTCCCCATCACACCTCCAACATTTGCTGTCTACCTGAGGAAAATTTCTTGGAGTCTACAAATACCTATGTAAACACTTCCAAGCAAAGATCTTAAATCTACTAGAATTTGTTGCATATTTGGGCGACATACATATATCCCTCCATTGTTTCTTTGTGAATTGCTTATCCAGTATCTCTTCCCAATCCTTTCTAACCTCCTCTGAGTGATTCTTCTAGCTATCATACACCATACCGAATTATTCTGTTTTTACTGAGTTTTGGGGTCTAAATGAAGGGTTGCCACGATTCCCGAGTGGCACCCCTTCATTTCTGATTTTTTTGCTTTGTTTTTTTTTTCAATTTTCTCGCTGTCGGAGCTGATGTCATCATGTGCGCGATGACATCAGCTCCTTCAAAGCTACCATCGGAATTGAGCTCAAGGAGCTCACGTCATCATTTCCGGCTGGCCTGGCTGCAAGGATAATGGCAGAATTGCGAGCGGGAATGGGGAAACACCAGCACTTGTTTGCGAGCAGGAAAGGCAGAGGAACTTCTTTGCAAAATTTGCAAGCAGGAATGGCAGAGAGGATAATGACAAAATTGCAAGTGGAAACGGCAGGCAGCAGAACTCATTTCCGGGTAGCAAGACTCAAATAAGGAAAGTGGTGTGTGCATGTAAGTATGACTTGAGCAGTTTGTTTATTAGCCTGTGCATTTATTTTCTATATTTAGAGCGACCCGCTACGAAACTAGTTGTTGCAAAAGAAAAGGAAAAAAAGATCGGTCTGTATACAATTTACATTAATTCAGCCAACACTTTCCAGTTTGGGAGGCAGAGACCAGTTTGTCCGGTAAGTTACTCTGAGTGCAGCCTGGAGGAGAATCTGTATGAATAACCTTTAATCATGTAGTCTAGTTATAGATGTGTTTCCTGGTTTGCTTGAATATGTCTCAGCCAGAATTTGTCATCTCCCATGCATAAAAAGTTTGGACAAAAGCCTTTCCAATATCCCAGACACTGAGATATGTAGCTGAGAAACGTCTGGTAGCTCCAAGAGTAGCAGTGGTGTTATACATACGATTGAAGTTGTGGAGTAAATTGTTAGGAGTATTAAATGTGGTATGTAAGAAAAAAATGATTCGACTATTTATTGGTATTGAATTAAGGCTTGGTTTTGTAGATATATTTCTTATTGTATCAGACCAATTACAACATGATAGCTGACTCAGAAGGGTAGCTATTTAATTTAAATTTGTGATATTACGTCAGTCATTTGTTGTATGTAAAACTTGTTTGTGATGGTAATTCAGGGACTGTTTTTTGTAATATAAAGCATATTGTTTTGAGTTACAGGCAAAAAAAATCAAACTTAAGACAATTTGAAAGCTTGGTTTTTGGGAAGAATCAAGTGGCCAGCTATATGTCACATCATTCTGTCTGTGTTCATCACATGCTAATTATACATTTTTTTTGGCAGTTAAGTAATATGTTTTGTTCATCATGTCTTGCTTGTAATCCATCACCTTATTTTACAGAGCAGCTGTTTGAGTAAAGCATTAGGTGGGTCAGTTGTGTGCCTTCTGTGGAAGGTTGGGGGCCGGGCTGGCAATTCTACACCATAAAACTCTACTGCCAATCATTGTGTGGACTGTTGGTTGTGTTTGACCCCTCATGGGAACAGCTGAAAGAAGTAGTTTTTCATGTTTAATTTGAGTGGCAATAGTGTTAGTTTTTAGTATTGCATGTTTAATTTGAGCGGTAATAGTGTTACTTGGTGGTGCTGCGGTACCGTTGTCGCCTCACAGCAAGACATTGTCCATTCAATTCTCAGCTAGAGCGTCTTCTGTGCAGAGGCATGTGTGAATGGGCATTCCTTCGTTGAAGGTTGTGCGTCAGGGCTGGCAACCCGGTACATAAAAATTCACTGCCAATCATTAGCGGACCAGAGTCCCGCTGTGGTGACCCCTAACCGGGATAAGCTGAAAGATGCAAACATTATTTCAGTATGCTGAAGAAATATTTGTGAATGTACTGTTAGGCAGAGTGGAAGTGCAGCAGTTCCCAGCTGAGTGCTTCTTGTCTGACAAGCAGCTTGTTGTTAAGTGGTGGGCAGTATCTTTTTTTTAGCAAAAATGTTAGCCTGGAAAATAGCTCTGGCTGTTACTGGAATTAAGATGCCTTTCCTTTAAGTATTACAGTCGTGTGCCTCTCAGACTGTCCAGGTTAATGAATCTCAGTATCTTTCAGCTGTTTGCAAAGGAGTAACATTTTGAGCTAAAAGAAATGAAATTAATGAGATAATGTTAAGGCCACATTCCCATCTTGGAAGCAACACATTTAAGGCAGCTGCTTTCCCTGTTTGAGCTGTAAGCAGATTTGACATCGTGTATTAAATTTGTAACTGAGTTTAAACTTTATTTATTGGTGCTTCAGTATATGGGGTAAAAGAAACAATTTGGTTATTCGTACATTGCTTTTCAATTCTTTCCGGTTAAGCTTGTTCCATGTCAGCTCAAATTCCCTCTGCAATGCACTAAGGATATTGCCTATATTGTGCAATGCCCTGATGCAACTATCCACATTTTGCAATGCCAGAATGATATTATCTACAGTATGCAGTGTCTTAATGATATTATGTACCTCATGCCCTGCCGAGTAAAATATTATCAGCATATAGCATGTATTTAAACAGTGGGAGGTTCCATGGAAGGTTATTGAAGGAAATTGTAAACAGAAAGGGCCAAGTACTAACTGCCAGGATATACATTTTGTGATGTTAACAGATCATGTGTTGCCATCAATGTCAGCTGTGTGAAACAATCTACTGGAAAAATAGTCTTTGAACCATAAAGTGACCATTTGAGACTTCAGGCGTGGTCAGTTTTATGGAACAGTAGGTTATGGTCAGCTGTTCTGAATGGTCCTTTAAGATCAAGAAAGAAAGAAGCTCCTGAGTAGTCTATCATCCATGTGGCAGTGTAGCTGGCTAGTGAATGAGTATAACATATTTGTCCTACAGCTTGGATGAAAGCTATGATGAGTGTCAGAGAAAATGTTATATATCTGGATGTAATCTAGATCTCCATTGTAAGCAGTCTCAACCATCTGTTAAAAATATATTAATTTGTGTATACTTTGTGTAACAATACAATGCATATTTTATAAACATGCTCACCTGTATTTATGACAGCGCAGAAATTGCATATGTAAACGTTTATCTATATTATAGTAAATAATTCCTAGACAGTCTCAAAAAAGTACATTTTAATGCTTTCCTTGGCTGAAACAGCCTGAGACTGAAATTGATCATGTGTGATCAGTATTCTACCCAGGTTAACACATTTAAATAAATAACTAAATCTGATCATAATCTAGCTTTTCAAGTATCTTTGTTATATCACAGACTCATAACAGTCCTGTAGTCTGCTGCAGAGGAAAGTGTGGAGACTTTAGGGATAGGAAATATCAGTTGTGTATGAAGCAGTAAGGCTGTGTCTTGGTGGTTAGTGATAGGCTGAATATTTGTTCATTCATTTGCAAATCATTTTGGTCCGAACTTTAGTATCTGAGGGTGTATAGTGTAGAACTTTTAGGCATGTGTTCTTCAGTGCTGTTTCAATGAATGTGAGTTTCAAGGGCAGAGAAGTTTTAATGCCAAGCCTATTTTCATTGTGAGACAATATTGCTTTGTTCACCAGATGATGTCTGTTAGTGTTTCTGCATTGTTGTGCTGTAAAATGTAAAAATAAAATCCAAATAATCATTGTAGAAGTAAAGCAGTATGCATACATTAGTGTTTATGGTAAATGGGGTAAAATAGCCAGGCAATGGGACATTGGAATGGCTGCAGGGGCACTCTGGTGCCATGTTTTGGCTGTCTGTTCTTCGGTTTGCGTTTGAAAGTTGGTATCCCACAATTCCATCAGAGTGGGTGGGGTTACGTAATTTTGTATGCAAATTAGATGTTAATCAGCGTACAGATTTATACCTATTTTTCATGGGCCTTGTCCAGATTTTTGATGTTTCCAGGTTGAGAGGTATGTCATGCACCATTTTATATGCTCTACTAATTATTCCTTTCTTAACTGCAGCTTCTGTTCTAGATTCTACTAAAAACTCTACCAGTGCTAGTCTTTCATATAGGACCCCTCTATTTTTTTCTCTTTTTCTATACTCTGATATCAGTCCTTGATAGGGAAGGCAATCTCTAACCTGCAGTCCAAGTAAATTCTTGGTGTCTTCCCATTCTATTATCTTTCCCTCTCTAGTTATTTGCTCCCAATACCTTGGTTCCTTTGCCAGTTTTCCCCAATAAATTCCAGCCCCCTCTTGCCTATTGTCTGTATCCCTAATTGCAGTCATCCTTATCGGCAGAATCTCCTTTCTCCATTCTTGTGTTGGCTGCGTTCTTAGAATATTTTCTGCTAATTTATGAATATACTATTCTGTATGGTTATTGTTCTCTTTAAAAGGCCTGCATTCAAAATCCCAGTCTATTCTTGTTTCTTGAGCTTCCCCTTGTGTTATCATCATCCCTTTCCACTTTGAATTATAGTTTTCTGTTTGTGCTGTGTATAGGAGCCTTAACTGTGTTGCTCTGAATTACCCCTTCAAATTGTGTAATCCAAATCCACCTTATTCTATTGGATGAATCAGCTTATCCCACTTGAGTCTTGCCATCTTCCCCTCTCAGATAAAATCCTTCAGCTCTTTATTAATTGCTATCCACAACTTCTCCTCTGGTTCATAAAAATATGCCTGAACTATGTATAAGACTAAAGAGGAGACCCCTGCCTAGTTCTTCTGCTCAAGCAGAAATTGTCATAGAGGACCCCACCAACTTTAATTTTCACCTGCAACTCCTCATATATCCTCCTAATCAACCTTATAATTTTATCAGGGAATGCAAATGTTTTCATTGCCCTGCTCATAAAGTCCCAGCTTACTTTGTCAAATGCTTTTTCTACATCAGGACCCACCAATAACAGTGGTATTTTCTTACATTCTGCTTCCCTGTGGATCATCGGTGTTCTGTTATTGTTGTCAAATGTTTGCCTCCCCTCCACAAAACCACATTAATCCATACCTATCAATTTTGGCAGCACTTTTGCCACTTTTTAGCCATTATAGACATAAACACTTTATAATTGTGGTTTAGTATTGAAATGGGCCTGTATGAAGCTGGATCTGATGGATTTTTATCCTTGACAGCTTTCTTCCAGGTTGTTTGGTACCTTTCCTCCTTTTAAAATACTGTTAAGCAGAAACATCCAGGTCTCTATCAATTTTTTCCCACCTAGCCCCCAAACTTCCACAGGAATACCATCTATTTCTGGGGATTTTCCTGTAGATTGGTTATGCATGGCCATTTTTATCTCATCTCCTCCTATTTAACCTACTTCTAACCTTGGCCTATTTAATTCTTCCATAAACATATCTATTTGTACCTTTTCTTGATTTCCATATTTCTCTGCTTTATACAAACTTTCATAGAAATTCCAAAATATTTCTAATACAGCTATTTGATCCCTTGTTATCTTCCTTGTTATAGGCTCCCTAAATTTGGTGACAGTCCTTTCTACTGTCTGTTGCCTGAGTCATTGTGGTGAAAGTTTTTGTGCTCTAGAGTTATTTTCAAAAAAAAACAGCAATCTTTCTAAACTCATGCATATTATTGAGGTAAACCCTCATTTTCTGTTTAGCATTCTGCAGTTGCTCCTATTCTTTTTTTCTGTAGGAATCCCCCTATTTTACAATACTTTAACATTTGTCAGTCCCTCTAAATAATTCTTGTTACTTCTTAACCATATCTCCCTTTCTTTTATTTCCACCATATTTTTAAATTCCACTTTAATTTTATCCCACTCCCTAGCTATATTTTCAGAAGAAATTTCTATCTTCTCTAATAGCTCCTGAATAATCTCCACTACCCATTCCTAAAATTCCTCTTTTCAACAGATAAGTGGGAATGTGCCAGTGTCTCATTTTTATTTCATTACCCTGTCTTTTTATTTTAGTTATTATTGGCACATGGTCTGAAATAGTTATTGTGTACAGATCAAGACCTTCAATTAAATGCACATGTTCTTTCAAAATGTAAATTCTGTCTATCCTAGCTAAGTTTTTGTATCTTGGAGAATAATATGTAAATTCACTCTGAACTCCTAGTACTGAATTCACATCTTCCATGCCAAATATTTTCATAAATTTCTTCAAACATCTATCCTCCTTTGTTGTATTTTTCCTTCTGGGCCCCCAGATGCATCTTCACTATTGCAAATCAAATTCCAGTCCCCACCTTAATTAATATTTCTTGCTGAAAGCTGATTATTTCTCCCAGAATTTATGTTAAGCTCCATTATAGCAGTTTTCAGTGGAATATAAATACAGGTCAGTGAAATCCTCCTGCCTTGCTAGTAGCCCCTTAATACTACAGATCTACCATTAAACTCCAGAATGGTAGACACCACTGTAGAAAGCACCATAAAACAAATCCTACAGTGGTGTTTATCATTCTGGAGTTTTTCGGTGACTGTTCTGACACTACTTTGTTTTACTTGTTACAAGTCTACCATTATTATCTTTTTTATCCTCTTCTGTCAGTATTGGAGCTCCTCTTGCAATTAATATAAGTACTCCTCTCTTCCTTTGTCCCAGATAGTCAATTGAATAACCATTCTGAAAACCTTTCTTTATCAAATTCACATGTTCAGTTCTTTCCAAGTGTGGCTTCTGTACCATAGGTATTTGCACTCTAAATTTTTTAATATAGTTCACCACTCTTTCTTTTTTGTATTTATCATTGAGACCATTGATGTTTAAAGACATTACAGAAAGCATCATTTTCCTGAAAAGTTATTACTCCCACCTTTTATGTATAACAGCTTTTCTGTTAAATGTCTAGTTCCAGCTTTTATGCTACATTCATATACTGTTTGGCTGGTTAATTTTTTATGCAATTGTTTCTTGTCATCTCCATTTGAGACTATGTCACATCTTACAAAACTTTTTTTGTTTTATTGAATGCCCTCAAACAAAAATACAAAGACACCCCAAATACCCCTCTAAAGCTTATTAACTTAATAAGAACACACACAACTATGTACATTTTCAAATATTGAAGTTTTGCCCTCCTAATAGGAACAAATGTTCCAAATTGACAGCCGCACACACACACAGATTTGAGATAACCTAAAAGAAAGGTAATCCATTCTAAGACGCATAGTATAGCATGTGTCTCTACTAAGTTCTGTCTGGGTTTGTTTTATCTTTATAGCTTTCTCAGCTGGGAAACATTTGAATTCTTTCATAAAACATTTTCTCTAAGCCATTTCTCTTTATCAAATTGTCTCCTAGAGACATGAGAACAAGGCGCAAAACTGACAAGCATACATAAAAGCCTTATAATATTCAATATTCTTTCCTTTACTTGCTTTCTCTTTAAAAAGTTTGCTAGATTAAGCTAATGGCCTTAACCCAGTCATTCCCCAATACAAGAATGTGAAAAAGCACACTAATGTTTCTTTTGTCATGCTCTTTTAACCAGATTTTTTTTACATTGCTGTGCCTACATTTCTTAAAACTGAACAGGAAGAAAGAGAGAAGAAGGAAGAAAGAAAGAAAAAAAAGCGGACCTATTTACATCAGTGCACTTAAAAATAACTGAGAAAACTTTACTTTATTGCATGCAAAGAAAATCATGCACTATTAAAATAGTACCATTAAGAAAAAATGTTTTACTTACAGTTAACTTTCTTACTCCTCTTCCCCTCTCCTCAGTATTTTTCCAAAAATTAATGACTTGAAGTAGGGCATATGCTTTGGAGTCCTGTACATGTTTAGCAAAGTCCAATATTTCCAGAATTTCTTGTTCTGTCATGTTTCACAAATATAATTATTTCTTTGTAATAACACATTTGTCAACTGCCAAATTAACGATTTTATTCTCCAAACATTATTGACATAAAGTAGGGCGTATGCTTTAGAGTCCCCTACAAGTTTAACAAAGTCTAAGAAAGTCCAATATTTCCAGGTTTTCTTGTTCTATTCCTGTTCATCTCTATCTCACAAATCCTGTCTCTGCTTCATTTACAATGTACTCTCAATTCTTCTAGTCAACTTTTGTGTTTTTTTTTACTTGCCTCAAACATTTTCCATTACAACATTAGAAAATTTTTCACTGGCACAGTCTCTCTGTGGACTTTATTACCAGATTAATAAGAAGCAGAACCTCCTTTTGTTACACAGCTCACTTTTTTGTTGGACAAACTGTTGTATTTTTTTCCTTAGCATGTACTTCATCAGAAAATGATTTTGTCCCTCTAGGGAAAAATTATTTTGAAGATAGCTGGATACAGCACTTTGAATCTCATGCCTGCGTCTCAGCATTCCCTGAATAATGGAATAAATTTACTCCTGTTCTGCCTGGTGTACAATGAGTAGTCCATTCTCCACAAACACTCTACTGTCTCCCACTCTTAGTACTTTGTATTTCTGCCACAGTTTTGTTAAAATCAACTCCTTCTGCTGGTAAGATTGCATCTTTACTATTCAAGGTATAGGTTGCTTTCTTTGCTTTCTCATAGGCAGGTTTGGAGCATGCACATGATGTGCCCTTTCAATGAACAATTCTTGTTGTGGACTACCAGTCCAGTTGCTTATTTGTGCTTTCATTAAATTAATACAGCCTGTTTCTTCAAGCTTCTTTGGTACAGCAGAAAATCGGAAGTTTTTCCTACATGCTCTTTCCTCTAATTCTATTATTCTTTGAAACATCTCTTCTTGTGCAGTCTCCTATTCAGTCAGCCTTTTCTTCATTTTGACCTCTGAGTTTTTCATGTTTATCTGAATAACCTTAACTGAATATCTGTTTAAAGCTTCTTCCATTTTTTCCAGCCTTTTATTGTTTGAGTTGATATACTCCATGAGTGTTTAGTTTATTTTAATCAGGTCAGTGTGCAGTTGCCTTATACTTTCCTGTAGTTACTGGATGTCATGTCTGAAGCTTGCACTGCTTTCTGCTGAACAGCTGCAGTATTTTCCCAGTCAGCATTTTTTCATCACCTTTTGTAGTTGATTTTCCTTCACTTCCTCTGTATTTATTTTTTCCTTGCATCCAGGCAGTGCACTTACTATCCAATTACTGAAATTTGCCCAGAAATTTAGGTCCACTGGATTTCTGTGCTAGGTTTCTGCTTTCACACTGCAATGGGAGAGCTAGAATTAAGCTGCTTCTCAATGTGCAGCCAGCTTGGAAGTCCAAAGCTCAAGAAATGTGGTCTTTTATACACATTGGGACAGAAACCTTTTGAGACTTAATATTTGAAACTGAAGGAATGATGATAACATTTCTGGAACTGTGTAACAAAAACGACTTTTATCCATGGAATGATTATTTGTTTTCTGTTAGTAACTTAAATGTTAAAAAATGTTACTTTGCAGTGTAGAACTGATGAACTGGAAGAAGACAATGTTAAAAAATGCATGCAGAGACTGTGTAAAACAGTTGATAATATTGTGAAAGTTAGATATGAGAGAAACTTATGGAATGGAGGATGGAGGTTCAAAATACTTTTGACATGTGAAAGCAACATGTGGAACACTTACCAAGTTTTATTTTTGTGGCTGGTCATAGAAGAAGATTAAGATATGTTGGCCAGCATAAATCATGTTCTTTTGTGGGAACTTTTCTCATTTAATTAATGATTGTGACAAGTTACAATGTAGCCAGGTATGGACTAAAGACATACTGCAAAAAAGTGTGTGCCTGAATGCAGGTTGGGTAAAAAAAGGACACTTTTGGATGAATTGTCAAGAACAAACAATAAACAATGAAATGATGATGGAAGAAGGGGAATGTGTTAAAAAAGGAAAGGGAATGAAAAGAATAAATGAGAAATTATGGATTAAAATGGGAAAGTGGGAAGTATTGCAGTTATGGAAGGATCATATAACTATGAAGAACTTCTACAGAATCTGGTTTGAATAGCAGATTGAATTTAAAAAGAAATGTAAAAAACTTTTTTTCCCCCAATGGCAGGGTGATGTAAGAAAGGAAGAGAAAGTGAATATGGGAAAATGTGTAGTAATGTATTAAAGAATTTAGAGAACAATACAAGGGAGTATTATGATAAGGAAAAAGGAGTGTGTAAAAGAAATCAAGAAAAATTAAGGCATTACTGTTTAGGCAGTGATATTATTTACAAGGAGAGGGGAGAAGGTAGCTGCATATCTGGCTAAAATAGTAAAGGAGGATATTACTACAGGGTTCAGTCCTGGGTCCTCTCCTGTTTGGTATCTACTTTTCTGAAGTACAGACTAACACAGAAGCTCTTTGGCTATCGAAGTTCGCAGATGACTGCAAACTAGAAGCCATAATCTAAACTCCTAATGATGTGAACATCCTACAAAAGGGCCTCATGGAGACAGATGCCTGGTGTCAAAGCCATGGCCTCAAGCTCAATGCCAAAAAGTGCATTGTCATCCCCTTTGGTAAAAACTCTGTACCCATGAGCTACCACATAGGTGGTAGTCTTACTTAACACCAAAAGTGTGATAAGAGACCTTGGGACATGGGTGGACATTTGATAATCACATCACCGCAGTAGTCAGGAAATCCTTCTACATGGCACACGTCATCACAAAAGGTTTCTCATCCAGGAAAAAAGAGATCATTGTTCCCCTCTACTTGTCACTCATTAGACCCATTATAGAGTACAACGCCCCTTTTGGTATGTACCTCACAAGACATCTACAATAACTGGAAAGGCCGCAGAAATACCTCACAAAGAGGATTACCGGCCTCAAACAGATGCCCTATGCAGACCGTCTAAAAAAATTCCAGCTTTACTCCATTGCATATCGCTTGCTCAGAGGCGATCTCTGCCTAACATACAAAGCTATGTCAAACTCAAAGATTTTGGACATGCTTCACTTAAAGAAGTCCCAATCCCGCCAAGCTACATGCTCTAGGGACCTAAACTTTGTCATTACAATAAACAGAACATGCTGGAGGGATAGATTCCTGTCCCAGAGACTTCCCATACTCTGGAACAAACTACCTATCTATATCAAACAAAGCTCCTCATTAGCACTCTTCAAGAAAAATCTTGATGATTGGATGGGAAATAGAAATTTCACCCTGCGGATCACCTCTGTGGCTCTGCTCAACAGGGGCACAGGAAAATAATTTTCTTGGGTGGCGAAAGCCAGGGTACCTTTTTGGCTAGGCTTATATAGGCCTTAGGGCCTATAGCCTAGTACCTACCTATGAACCTATTAATACAGTGAAGGAAATGAAAAACGTAAAAGCAGAAGTAAAAAGAACACAAGAGAAACTATGAGTATTGTAGTACAGTATGTGGAAAATATGTATGAGTAAAAAGAAGGAAAATAAGGCAGAATGGAAAGTATAACAAATTCCAGAACAAATTAAGGAAGAATTTGGAAAATAAATTACTATTAGTGAATTGGATGAAGTACTTAGAAAAGTAAATGTTGATTCATTAGCAAAGAGAGTATTTTGTGAATATACTGACTGAATGGTTGAAGGAAGGATTTGTTTATGAAGGGTTATGTAGTGGGTTATGAAAAAATCCGAGACCCATCACATTAAATATCACAGATTATAAAAATTTTTTAAGACCAATACAGAGGAGAATGGCAGGAAGGATGAGGAATATTATAGAAGAAAGTATATATGGCATGAGAGCGAAAGGGAGTCAATAATCATTATTGGTGTGAGAGAAATTGTGGATGATATAAGTAAAAGGGAGGTGATATTAGCAAGGCATTTGATACAGTAGGACATGATGCTTTGTGGCATGTTATGGAGAAATATGGAATAGGTAATATAATTAGGAGATTATGTATGTCAGCATATCAAAATAGTAGATTGAGAGTGTTAGTAAATGTATGGCTGAGTAAAGAAATATGCATGAAGTGTGGTATAAGACAAGGATGCCCCATGAGTGAAATATTGTTTACATTGGTAATAAATGGATTAGTGAGTGAAGTAGCTTATAAAATGGTAGATATGTGATGCATAATGAGGTGATGATTCAACTAGTTTTGACATATGTAGATGATATATTAGTAGTAGCTGCAAATAACAAAATATGGATGGGCTTGAGGGGAAGTTTTTTTTCTGAATGGGTATTTAAAGGAAAATGTGCATGACCTTGAATAAAGTTCAAAGTATGGGTATGGGTGATATGGAGAAACAGAGGTGGGGGTATTTTTCAGTGAATGAAATATCTTTGCTAGTAATAACATTTGGGGAAAATGATGTGGTATGATGCAATGGGAGGCGTTGTTTAAAGCAATGAAACAAATATGTCTTCTTTGGAGGGTTTATCTAGTGAATTCTGTATTAATGTAAAACTAGCATATATGTCCCAGAAAAATATAAAAGGAAATTATGCAATTGGTGTTTCATTTCACATGGGGGCTCAAGATTAAACCCAGTGAAAAGAGGTGTGTTGTATATAAGTGAAGATGAATGGGGAATTGGGTTACTAATTCCAGTTGTTTATTCTGCTTTTTTAAACGTGTATAGAGCATCAAAGTGGGTAAAGATAGAAAATAAATTGATAGTGAGAACATTTAATTATAAGTACACACATTTCTGGGAGATGATGAGAATAAGAAAAAGAGTATGCAAATGAAGAAATTAAAATTTATCAAGGAAAAATACTAACTTTGAAAATAAAAAATGATGATACAGAAAAAGTTAGAAGGATGTGGTATAATTATGTGATGAAACAATATTAATGTGTAAACCCATGGGAAAAGTTACCAGAAGTGATTAAAGCCATTAAAGTCAGGAAAAAGTGGTGCACCATGACAATAGAGTATCAGGATTTCCTATGGAAACTGATAATAAACAAGCTACCAATAAAGGGGAATATGCAGTATAAAAAGAAACTTGAATTAGTGTGTTTATTTTGTGAGGAGGAGGAGACAATAAAACATGTTTTTTGAAATGAAAAGAAAGGTGAAACTATGGAAAAAGCTGTGTGAATAAAAGATTTTTGAGAACATTAGTGACATAAGCAATATAGATATGGATATGATTATGTATGGATATTATAAGAACAAGAAGGAAGAATATGTGAGAAGAGTAGATAAGAATTTATTTTATGGAATATGGTTTATTTAGAATAAAATATTGGATGACATTTTGTTTAATGGGAAATGACTCAAATAAACAGAAGCAGCAAAACAAACTAAATAAATAAAAATGCTGGCAGGCAGAGTTTCACAGGCTTAGATAGCTGCCTCTCTTTGCTTACCCAATCAGAGTGTTTTTTATATGTATATAAATGGCTGTCTTACATTTTAATGGTGTCTGATGAAGTTAACACTTGTTTAACGAAAGTGCTCATATTTTATTTGTTTTTCTTGTGGATTTTTATCATTAAATATACCTTTGGTTTATCATCACCTGAGTGATTTGTGCCTGTGAAACTCTGCCTGCCAGCATTTTTATTTATTTAATGGGAAATTAATTTTGTTAGATATATTGTGAAAAATTATATTATGGGTATGAAAGGAGTGGGGGTCAGTTATGGAAGAACAACATCCAGAACCAAATAGCCAAAGGATAAAGAACCTTGATGTATAAAAAACATTATTCATATATAAGCCACAAGGTATCACCATGGCTCAGGAAATTTCTAAGTTTAATCAAGCAGCATAGCAAAACACATAAAAAAAACTGTAAGTGCTTTCACATTCAGTTAGAATGCGTCATCAAACATAATTTTTTTTCTTTAGAAATTTTCTTTTAGAAATTTCCTGAGCCGTGGTGATACCTTGTGGTTTATATGGAAGAACAACAATGAGAATGTTATAAGAAAAATAATAAATAGTAAAAAAAAAAAAAAAAGTGTATATATATATATATATATATATATGTGTGTGTGTGTGTGTGTGTGTGTGTGTGTGTGTGTGTGTGTGTGTGTGCATGTGCATGCGTGTATGTGCCTGTAAATATGTTAATTGTTTATGTTGTATTGAATAAAGGACCCCTACTCTTTTTCAGTAGGTGCTGTGGGATTTTACCTACACCTGAGCTACCACCAACTCAAGCAGATGGGGCCTTGTTTTAACAACTCACCTGGAAGATGGCACACTGAGAAATGTAGAACACCCCCTTATGCTGCACTGCAGTCAGCAATTGACCTACTTGGTGTGGGAATAGAAGCCAGAGCCTTCTGCATTAAAGGTGACTGTACTACTTGTTGCTCCACTGACACAGCTTATTATTTTCACTTTGCTCACAATCAAGCATCAGATGCATATGTGGGTGGTTACTTTGGAGTGTCAGGGTAAAGAGACATGCTGCTCTATATATATATATATATATATATGTATATATATATATATATATATCTGACAACAACAACTTGAACTGTGTCACTGTCTTTTACTTTTCTTTTAGTTTTGTCTTAGTTTGACATCAAAGTGGAACACAGAAGAGGGACTTTTGGGGGTAGGATGAAGAGGCAATTTTCTCTCTCTCTCTCTCTCTCTATATATATATATATATATATATGGATTAAGCACTTGGGCTTCAGACCAGTTGTTTTACATTAAGAAGGTTTGTGGCATGCACTGTGGTAGCAGGACAGGTAGCTTTCATCCTTCTAAGTTGGGAACTGCTGATTGAGAGCCCAGTGTCTGTTATTCTTAAAGTGTAATAGTTCTGGTTTAGGCACTTGGGCTTCAGGCCAGTTATTTTATATTAAGAAGGTTCGTGGTCTGCACTCTTGTGGGAGAAGAGGCTGGACTCTGCCCTTCTGAACTGGGAATTTCTGGTTAAAGGTTTATAGTGCCTGAATATTTGAACTGTATCTTACTGAAATTGGTACACCTTGTTTGGTGTAGCATAGACTAGATCCAGGCCTGCTGAATCTAGCTTTGTTTATATGCTTGTTGTTTGTTTGCTTGTTATTTCCCTGGAATGCTAATTCCACCTAATACGTGGCTTCTCAGCGCTTCTGTGGATCACTAGTGATATCTGCATTGCTTACTGTACTTATTTCCTTGTTTCACATGAAAGAAAGTTACTGTTTGTCATTTTTGCATTTAAGTTACCTGTAACACATTGCACTTAAGTTACCTGGCACTTGCGCGCTAAAGCAATTATATAAGTCAGCACTAAAAATTAAAAGCACTACACCCTCACTCCCCACTGGCCCTTGTTTTCAATTATTAAGGAATTCCCAATATTATTCTAGCATGTCCAAAGGTCAGTTGTCAATCTCCTCTGGTCCAGCTGGTGAATCTGGGAATCTTGAGGCAATGTTACAACTGCCTCATATACACAGACAACCTTCTCCTCCTTCCAACAAATTCCAACACATGTGAGAGATGCAACCATATAGCCAAACTGGAGGCTAAGCTCTCTCAACTCAATACTGGCATAACCAGTCAGGAGGAGAAGGAAACCACACTCACTACAATTCCAGTCTCACATAGACCTACCACGACAGCAAACCAAACACATAATCACACAAAAACATACTCGGAGGCTCTAAATAAAGATCTGCCTAAGCAGCAGAGACCTCCAAAGCAGACACCCAAGCAACCACTACCCCAAAACAAAACAGGTGCAACACATATCTCACAAAGCCAGTGTGCCGAACAGTCACAGCCCTTAAGACTAAACAACACACCTGATACACTTGTAATAGGTGACTCTATCGTCAGGCACACTAACGTCCCGCTCACCAGGCTGAACAAGGAGAGGGTCACGGTGAGCTGCCTGTCAGGCGCTAGGATCCGCCACATAACACAAGCACTCAGGTCACTCCAAGGCGAGTACAAATATGACTCAGTCATTGTCTAGGCTGGTGTGAATGACCTGAGACGTACCTCCCTGGACTACATGAAAAGAGACATAAAGGAGCTCTCTGAGCATGTAGCCCAGGCCGGTATGACCCTGACCTTGAGTAGCATCTTACCCTCACCAAGAATGATGCCACAATATGAAGACAAGATGATCAATTTCAACAATTGGCTTAAGTACTGGTGTCATTCAAAGGGGATCCAATGCCTGTCAGTTTGGGATGATATGCTCGACTAGCCACGATGCTTCGCTAGGGACGGCTTGCACCTGTCACCCCTGGGCTTTCAGATATTGGCAAAGGCTCTTGCTACCCCATAGTGCCTTTTTTAGGCAAGGCTCAAAAGACAAACCCACCTCCATAGGTATCACAAGGGATAAGAAACTAAGAGTAATGCTACTCAACGCCAGAAGTCTAAACCTCAAGATGCACGCACTCGAAACTCTCCTTAGCATGGAGAACATTGATATCTGTGCAGTAACAGAAACCTGGTTCAGGGCTCCCGAGAGCACCCCAGCACTACCAGGTTATACCTCATACCATGCTTTTCGTTCCCAAAACTTGGACCGAACCACAAAAGGAGGGGGAGTATCAATATTCATCAAAGATACCCACACCTCCAAGTTGGTGGCAAATCACGAAGCATCAGAGACTATCCATGTGCAACTAACAGTGGGTAAAACTGCCTTCCAGTTTATAGCCTGCTACAGACCACCCTCCCAAACCCAGGAACCCCACTCGGCCTTTCTGAGAACACTGGAAAATATGAAGGTCTCTCCAAACACCATTATATTGGGCAACTTCAACTACCCAAACATAGACTGGGAGCATTACTCTAGCTCCAACACCCTAGCCCAAAGGTACCTAGAATTTATAATCTCAAATGCTATGGAACAACTTGTTACCACTCCCACAAGAGGGGAAAACATACTGGACCTGATCATCACCAACATGGGGACTCTATGCTCCAGATCAGAAGTGTATCCCTCACTGGTAAGATCAGACCATAAACTAATCTCACTGGATATTCACATCCCGACCCCACCCCC
The DNA here is from genome assembly GCF_019279795.1 of Protopterus annectens. Taxonomy (NCBI): domain Eukaryota; kingdom Metazoa; phylum Chordata; order Ceratodontiformes; family Protopteridae; genus Protopterus; species Protopterus annectens. The sequence continues at coordinate 485,653,020 of NC_056735.1, forward strand.
TGCCCAGAAAACCACAGTGAAAAACTTCTCTAAAGCAAATTTCACACTCCTCAAAACTGAGGTGGAATCCTTCAAAGCCCCTGGGCCTGTGGAAAATATGGCCCAGACCGCAGAATCCTTTATAAACGATTCTATGAACACCTTCAGGAATGCATGGATCATGCAATCCCAAATAAAACCAAGACCCAATCCTCCAAAGGCAGATGTGCTGTCTGGTGGACCCCAGCCATAAACAAACTATACAATAGAAGGAGGAAGCTACTAAATGATAGAGCAAAATCCCAAAAAGGGAAGGCATCACTGATCAGTATTAGCAAAAAACTACGGGCACTCATAAAATTGTCTAAGGGCAGCTTCGAGAGAAAAATTGCACATGACACTAAGGATAATCACAAGGCTTTCTTTAGTTATGTTAGGAACCTGGGTGGTAATTCCCAGATATGCTCAGAATTAGTCCAGAATGACAAAAAATACACTGAACCCACAGACATTGCCAACATCCTAGCTGACAGGTTCAGTGCAAACTCCCTCCCCACCAAAAGGGCAAATATCTATCCCAGCAGAGTGCTGCCCCCCTGACATCTCAGATGCTCAGGTAAGAGCCGCCCTCTCCAAAGCAAAAACCACAGCATCAATGGGACCAGACTGTGTCCCGGGCTGCGTCCTACATGAACTCCAAGAAGAGCTAAACCCAAACATAAAACTACTGTTCAATCTCAGCCTTACTACAGGATATGTGTCCAAAGAGTGGCGTACAGCAACAGTGGTCCCTCTCCATAAAGGTGGTGCCTCAACGGATCCTGGAAACTATCGCCCCATAAGCCTGACTAGCTTGGTCTGCAAAGCTATGGAAAGGATCATCATGGACCTCATAAATAAAGATATTGGGGACCTACAGACACTGGATCCTACCCAGTTCGGCTTTGTTAAGGGCAGATAATGCCTCTTAAACCTGGTTGATTTCTTTGAAACAGTCACCAAGGCCATTGACGAGGGGAAGGTGGTCCACACAGCCTACCTGGACCTCACAAAAGCCTTCGATACAATACCCCACTCGGGCATTATAGATAAGCTCACCAGCTTAAATATAAACCCCTATGTCACTAGATGGATTGCAAACTGGCTCAAGGACAGAACCCACATGATTAGAATTGCTGGAGCCATGTCAGACTCCAAACCAGTTACAAGTGGTGTCCCACAAGGCTCAGTCCTGGGACCTCTCTTGTTCGGTATATATTTCTCGGAGGTACAGGCCAACACGGAAGGACTGTGGCTGACCAAGTTCGCAGATGACTGCAAACTGGGTGCCATAATCGCCTCTCCAGCCGACACAAGCATCCTCCAAAAGGGCCTCATAGAAACAGACAACTGGTGCCAGAGCCATGGCCTCAAGCTAAATGCCAAAAAGTGTATAGTCATCCCTTTGGCAAAAACAAAGTGCCCACAAATTACCACATAGGTGGTAATCCATTAAGTACAGAAGAAGTAATTAGGGACCTGGGGACCCAAGTTGATAGCAATCTCTCATTTGACAACCACGTGGCCAAAGTGGTTAGAAAAACATTTTATATAGCCCACCTAATCATGAAGGGATTCACATCTAGATCAGGGGAGGTCATCATGCTTCTTTACTCATCCCTCATCAGGCCCATAATTGAGTACAATGCCCCTTTTGGGATGTACCTTACCAGACACCTGCAGCAACTGGAAAGACCCCAAAAGTACCTCACCAAGAGGATCAAAGGGCTCAAACAGATGCCATATGCTGCCCGGTTAAAGAAACTCCAGCTCTACTCAGTGGCATACCGCCTGTTCAGAGGTGATCTGTGCCTGACGTATAAAGCCATGTCCAACCTGGAATTAATGGACATGCTGCACCTCAGAAAATCCAAATCCCATCGAGGTTAGGCAGAGTCCCTCATTGACTCTCTTCAAGAGGAATCTTGATGAGTGGATGGGAGATCGTAGGTTTACCCCGGGTATCACTTCTGTGTCACTGTTAGACAGAGGCACAGTATACTAACCTCGAAAAAGGGCATAGCAAAATAAATTTAAAATTCTGTCTGGACTTATAAATGCCCTAGGGCAGATAGCCTAGTATGAACCTATGAACCTATATATATATATATATATATATATATATATATATATATATATATATATATATGTGTGTGTGTGTGTGTGTGTGTGTGTGTGTATGTGTATGTATCTATATATATCTATATATCTATATATCTATATATATATATATATATATATGTATATCTATATATATATATATATATATATATATATATATATATATATATATAGTTCCCTATCAGAAGCCCGAAACACTATAAGCCTGAAAATCAAAATCCTGAAAACTGAAGCCTGAAAATTCAAAATCAAAACCCAAAATCCTGAAACTCAAAATCCTGAAAACACAAATAATGCTAATATGTCACTATAAAGACACTAATATCTACCAACTGACCCTGACCCTAACCCTAAGGTCCGGCCACTATCGCACACACCCCTGACCCAGCCCTAACCCTAACTCACTTAAACCGCCCCTAACCCCAATATTTGTCACTATTGCATACATGCCTAACCTAACCTCTAACCCTAACTCACTTAAACCACCCCCTAACCCTAACATAAAACCAACCGCACACTTACCTGAACCCAACGCGTGACCTAACACCACAGGGCTAACAATAGCAAAGTCACAATGACGTCAGTATGTCCATTTTGTGTTTTCAGGATTTTGAGTTTCAGGATTTTGAATTTTCTGGCTTTAGTTTTCAGGATTTTGATTTTCAGGCTTATAGTGTTTCAGGCTTCTGATAGGGAACCATATATATATATATATATATATATATATATATATATATATATATATATATATATAGTCCAACTGAGTTTTTAACCCTTTTTCAGTAGAGGCCCGGGGGAAAAAGCCCCAGGTTATACAGAAACTTACAATTAACTATGTCATAATTGAAAATATACAGTTATTTGAAATACAAAACAAAAAAACCTAGCAGATTACAAACTTAGGTTAAGTTTAACTTGGGTTAGGTATATGTGTATTGAGATCACTGTACAGGGCAGAATGGGAGATTTACCATTCTCCTCACCGAAGTGTGATCTTGGAGTTGATATATTTAAGTAGCAGGGGGTGCGGGGGGACACAACGTCCGCACGTGGGGGGTGTAGGGGGGGGCTTGACCCCCTGCAAAAAGGTAAAGGTAAAGTTTTCCAACAAAAATATTTCACTGGTTAAAATAGAAAAACACTGGTGATACCAAGGTAAAATCACCAAGACTTTTATTGAACTACAGCATGTAACTGACTAAGAACTTTAACCCTTGTAGGGCATCTTCAGAGTCAGTTTTTCACATCTAATCACAACCATTAAATACACTTTTCAATTAACACTAAAATCCAAGGGTAATTAGATACAATACATCAGTCCCCTGAACTTCTGAATTTTAACCCTTAAACTGTCATTAAAGAAGCTATTGTATTGTTTTGTTTGAACACCAAATAATCTATAAATAGTACCATAAAAATTTATTTCAATACCTAAACTCGTAATATACATTAATGTGTATAAAACAATACATATGTCTATATGCAAGAAATATATATAAATACATATAAATATATATATATATATATATATATATATATATATATATATATATATATATATACACACACACACAAAAATATTGTATACATATAAGTAAATATGAGTATATAAATGCATAAATGTGTCAAAATGTGTGGTATAGGAGTGTACAAATATGTATGTAAACCTCATGAATCTACCTAAAAAATCAAGAATCAAAATCCTCTGTTGTTTCTGTCTGTTAAATAGAAGCTGCCCTGTGTTTCAATATACATGCTAGAGATAAGGTGTTATTGATGCCAGGTGCACTGCTTGTGTCTAATCGTATTTGTCACAAGCATTCCCTGACTTCTAAAATGGTTTTATAATCACCACCAAACTCCTTGGTTTGTAGTCTATCTATAACAAAAAATAAGAATTTCTTGTAGTTAATACAATCTTTACCGTGGTTATATAGTGAGTTAGTTGATTTCTTGTTTTTGATATCCCTGTTATGTTCCATAATTCTTTGTCTCAACTTTCTTGTGGTCATACCAATGTAGAAAGCTGGGCAGGATAAACACGTTGCCACATATATGACCATTTTGGTGTTGCAATTACAATAACCAGGACTCCTCAAAGTCCTCTTGAAATTGCCCACCAGAACATATGGGCCATCATTGATGTATTTACAAGCTTTACAATTACCACATTTGGCCATCTTAGCAGGCCTTTGTCCAGTGGACATGGGTGTTCTCTCCAAATGTTCTTTAATGTTCAAACCTCTACTGTTGATAAAAAGGGGAACCTTTCCTAGTACATCTTGCATATCTGTGGGGAGTACACTTTGCCATGTACATTGGACAATATTTTTAACTTCAGTGGCTGTGTTGGTATGTTGCAGAACCATACCTGTTTGAATGTTCTTCACTTTGCGTTTGTGAATATTACTATTCTCTACATCCCGTTGACTGTCTAGCAGGATAGGCCTAAAATTTGTGGCCCTCCTTCCAATAATATCCTGTTTAACTGTGGTAAGTCAGTCCATGGGGTAACCCCTTTGGACAAACAGATCAATTAATACCTCCAGTTCTTCCAGGAATTTGTTGTCCTCACTTACTATGTGTGACACCCTAATCATCTGGCCTTTGGCCACGTTCTTCTTGATATAGTAAGGGTGGCAACTATTATAGTGTAGAAATGTATTGCTGTATGTTTTTTTCCTAAATAACTTGGATTCTACCTTCCCATTTTTGGTGTATAATTGTAGATCCAGGTAGTCAATGGTATTTCCATCAGCCTTGTTGGTGAATTTTAAAAATGTTGTTGTATTATTCAAATAGCCTATACACTCATCCAACTCATCTCGAGTGCCTTTCCAAAGGAACAATATGTCATCCAAAAATCTTAGGTAGATAATCATCTTAGATCTATATTCAGATGTCAAAACAAATTGTTCCTCCCATTCATTTAATACTAAGTTGGCATAAATGGGCGCACATTTAGCGCCCATGGAAACCCCTGTGGATTGTTTATAGAATTCACCTTCAAAGCCAAAAGGTAAAGTTTTGTCTTTTAATTTGGGTGGGTTTTTTGTCCGTTCGAAGTTTCAAAACTTCAATCATATGGTCTTGGCCATATGATTTTCTAAGTTTTGTAACATCGATCAAACAAAGTAGATATATATATCTATATATATATATATATATATATATATATATATATATATATATGTATATATATATTTGGGTCCCATTCAGAAGCTCTCCTATTCAGAAAGTCAAATTATATATGGTCGAGACCATATAATCGACTTTTTGGAAAGTTGATGCATTTGAATGGAGATCATTGTACAGTGGGGACCAAATAATTTACCCTTTCCCCACTGTAGTGTGATCTCAGAGTTGGTATATATAATATGCATGAGGTTTGGGGGTTCAGGGGTGCTTGTCCCCCCCCTTGCAAAAAACGTAAATTTTTGTTGTTTTCTGAAGTTCGATTTTCTGAAAAGTCAATCGTATGGTCTTCAATATGAAGTTCAACTTAAAAAGTCGAGATTCTTATTGGAATCCATATATATCTATATGTTTAATAGCAGTCACTTAAAAGATATGACTGTGGCAGTTTGTCTTTATCCCAGTCTAGTACGAGAGAGCTACAGAATAGTTGACTATCTTTTTGGGGGGGAGGGTAGGAAGGCAGGCTCTGTTGCCAGATATGAGGTATGTATGTGTTTTAGTATAAACTGCTATTTGTCAGGCAGTAATGTCTGACCCAGTTAGGGTATGCTGAGAAGGATGCAGGAAAACACTCAAGAGTAAAAGGTAGAAAAAAATAATCTGGGTAATATGAAAGGCCATGGTGGAGTAAGGATCTGGTAGGAGAAGTAAAGGCACTGGGGAATGTGTGTATGTGTGTGTGTGTGCGCGCGCGTGTGCATGCGTGTGTGTGTGTGTATGTGTAGTGGGCAGCAGGGAGACACCATGAAACCTTCACCCAGGGTGCTATGTCACCTGAGAACAGCCCTGCCTGCTGTACCACAATCTTGCACAACATTACAATGGCTCTTTTTAATCAGCTGAGAACAGCATTTGATATCGTGGACCCCAGTTTAAAACATTTAGTAAGCTGTGTATTTCATCCATTGAATGATAGCATGTATATAATTACTGTGTGTGTTTGTGTGTGTGTGATATGTATGTATATACATATATATGTATATATATATATATATATATATATATATATATATATATATATATATGTGTGTGTGTGTGTGTGTGTGTGTGTGTGTGTGTGTCGAGAGAGAGGATAGAAAGAAAGATTACTATTTTGCCATTGTGGTTAGGCTTTTAGTCTCAGAAACAATCACTTTAGGCAGTTTTGCAGTGAATGTGGGTTTATTTATAAGGATAATGAAAATAATGTTTTCTTGCATCTTGAGGAATAACCTAAAAACACTCAGCCATGAAAATACTTTCACATAGGTGCAGGTTCATTGCAATCCATTCAGTACAAAGAAGACTTTCAGAATTCAGTTCAGTAGTACAATGTACTCTGCAGTTGGTTTCCAAAGCAATTCAGTATGTACAAGTCTCAGCATTTCAAACAACTTTCCTATATAGACAGGCAGCTTCCCTCATTCTCATGCAACATCTTCCCATATACATGTTTCATTTTTCTATTAGAACAGTTTCTGAAACTTCTTCTTTTCATGGCTTTGCAGACTACCTTCTTTCTTTACTCAACATCTGTGGAGATTCCTTCCCCTAAATCTTTCCAGGACTTCTGTGGTCACAAATCTGTCTTCCTTCCTAATACAAAGTAACTCATATTGCCAGAAGCAACTCATTGTCCATTTAATCTCTGTGTATATCTGCCTAATTTTGACACAGCTGTCTGAAAAGTCTGAACTCTCCTTGTATAATAAACCTTTTGACATGAGCCTCTAAGAGAATAATAGCAGTGGAAAGAGCCTTTTTTAGTATGATTAACAATATTTTAGAAGGTGAGCAGTTTCAGTGCTGAATCCAGGTTGAAAACCATGTTTATGGGTGATAAATTGTTATGCATAAGGTTATGTAATAGCTGCTTTTATATATATTTTCAAGTATTATAGAGATGGGGATAGTATGGCAATAAGTCTAAACTTTCTAAGGGAATTATTTGTTCCTTCTGTAGATCAGTGCATGTGATGTAACTTTAAGAAGCTTTCCAGTGAGCCAGCACATGCAAGTAAGCACTGAGCACGTGCAAGCAAGAGTGCCATTTTGAGTGAGCAGCCAGAGTGAGAGCATGCAAGTACAGTATGTAGTCAATCAGTTAGATAACTCATTTAAGTTCAATGTTCCTGCCATCCATCCTGAGGTATTTGTATAAAATAAACTAATAAAAAAAAACACCCAAGCCTCAACGTCTTTTTAATGCACATAAGAGGAGCAACATGGTATCAGAATGGGATCCAGAGTTACAGCTATGAGACAACCGGTTAAAGTTGGAGGAATATATAGGAGTGGATCATCCCTACTGCTCAAATGACTCACAAAACAGGTCAGAAATGAATTCCAGGTACTAAAATTCGCTTAAATGATTTCTTTCACTACAAATACAAAACAAAGCACTCAGAATGCTCAAAATGAATTTCTTATTAAACAAAATGTCTGAAACAGTGAAATATTGATAAAAATATTCAAAATAATTAAGAAAATGTTTGAAACAAATCCAAATTGCATAAAATGTATAAAACAGGGAAAAATGTTCGCATTTTTTTGCTATGTTCATAGGTAGATACTAAGCTATCTGCCCTAGGGCATTTATAAGCCTAGCCAGAGTGTATTTGGCTTCCGCCTCCCTATTAGATTAGCCTACTGTGCCTCTGTAAAGTAGGTCACAGAAGGTACCCTTTTAAGATTAGTTTACTGTGCCTCTGTCTAGCAGGGACACTGGGGAGACAGATCCCAGGGGTGAATTTGCGATTTCCCATCCACGCGTCCAAATTTTGCTTGAAGAGGGTCAGCGAGGGGCTATGTCTAACATGAATTGGGATTCTATTCCAGAGTGAGGGGAGCCTCTGGGAAATAAATCTGTCCCTCCAGCATGTCCTATTTATTTTTGTGCTGAGGTTTAGGTCCCTGGAGCGTGTAGCTCTAAGGGACTTGGATTTTTTTGAGGTGGAGCATGCCCATTAATTCTGGGTTTGACATGGCTTTGTACGTCAGGCATAGATCGCCTCTGAGTAGGCGGTAAGCAACTGAGTAGAGCTGGAGTTTCTTTAGTCAACCTTATGTGCTACTTTGTAAATGTGGAAGAACACTTGAAAAACCAATAATCCACAGAAGTATGTGCTCAAAACCATAAACGGAGAACTCCAAGGCTGTATTAAAACACGTTTATTCCAAAAATGAACACAAACAAGCGATGGACAAACCAATTACATAAACGCCTTCTCAGTCCCAATATGCGTTTTCGTCTTATTTCATAGACTTCATCAGATGACCAGTGCATAACCTTGATATCAATTTATATTGTTCATTAATTAACCAACCAATACATTCCTTTATTTAACTTTTAAACCACCCAGTAGAAATCTTACCTAATTAATATTAATGTTTCTTCACAATTAAAACACCGTTTAAATAATTAAATACATATTTAAAAAGTTTATCATATATAAAATATGTTACCCACAATAAATAAAAAATATATAAATTAAAATATATTAAAAATATTGTTAAAATACAATTTATTTATATGAATGCATTAGTGTAAAAAACCTTTATTCATATTGAATGAAAAACAAAACAATATGTGACTGCCCTCTAGTGGATATATATATATATATATATATATATATATATATATATATATATATATATATATGTATATATATATATATATATATATATATGTCTACTTTAAATGACGAACTGTCGCCAGAAGCGACCACAAGAAAACGTTTAACGACTAAAACGACCGGACAGTAAGAAGACCGACAAGGGGTGCGATTTGCCAAGCGCGAAGACCGGCTGGACGGTGGCAGTGTCGGCCGACCGGGTAAGTGTGCGAGCAGTGTAAGCGCGAGCGAGCGTGGAGAGGTAAGGTGTATGTGTATTGCGGGATTTTAGGTTAGCTGTGGGAAAGGTGTGTGTGTGTGTGTGTCGGGTTAGGTTGGTGGTACTGTGTGTGGTTGGGGGTGAGGGAGAGTAGTTTGTGGGGTGTAGGTGGAGTTAGGTAGGATATAGGGTGCACCTTAGTGAAGCTAGGAGTGGGTTAAGTGAGTTAGGGTTAGGGTGGGTTAAGGTGGGGGTAGGGGTAGGTAGAAGTGTGCTGGCTAGTCGGACCTTGCCAGTGGTAGGGTTAGGGTGCAGGTAGGTGGTAAGTGTGCGATAGTGTCTTGAGTGCCAGTAGTGGGAAATTAGGGTGAGTTAGGGTTAGTTAGGGTAGAGGTAGTAGGTAGTGTGTGTGCTATAGGCTTAGGGTTAGGAGTAGGGGTTGGGGGTTAGGGCTAGTGGGTATGTTGTGTGTGGTGTGTTGTGTTTTGGTGTGTGTGTTTGCAAGTTGGTGTGTTCAGTGTTGTCGTATCGGTTGTGTGTGTGTTGTCGGTTATCTGGCGTCAGATTTTGTGGTGGGATCGTCGACAGTCGGTCTTTAAAGTAGACCCATATATATATATATATATATATATATATATATATATATATATATATATATATATATATACACATACATATATATGTTCATTTAAATTTTTATTTTAAAGTTTCGCAGATCTTAATTTTAACAAGGGTAATATAGATATATAATCATTTAAACCAGGGGATCTGCCTGCTTCTAATGTCACCTGCCACCATAATTGTCTGAATTCAATTTTTTCTTCCCAGGGACCACCTCTAATATTGTTTTTAATTTTTTCTAAAACCATAAAGGAGAATTTAGCTTTTGAACACACCTTAGCATGCCTATACAAGGCATTAGTATCTTTCCCCACTGATATATCATAGGTGTGTTCATAAATTCCCCTTTTTAACATTCTTGCTCTTTTTCCTACGTAAAATGACTTGCAGGACTCACAAATAGCCAAATATACCACACTCCTTGATTCACAGTTGAAATGTTCTGGACTGTGTATCCATCTATCTCTACTATTCAAATAATAATCTGTCTGCGTTTATGATATAAGTGCATTGTGTGCATCGTCCACATTTATATGTACCAACCCTTTGTTTGTTAAAATTTACATTATTTTTATTTTCTATTATAGATCTAATACTCTGGGAATTTTTGTATATTATTTTATGTGGAATATGTGATACATTCTCCAGATCCGTTAAAGCAACAAATCTCTCCCATTCTTTTAAAAATATATTCTTAATACCATTGTTTAACCCATTATACTCTAAAACAAGTACCTGTTGAAAGTTTTCTCCATTGCTTGTTTTGTTACTTTTTTTTACTACTAACCTCCTCATTTTGTTCTATACATTTCAGTATAGGCTTAAATCTTGTGTGTCTTCCATTTCTCACTTCTTCTTTAATATCATTAATAAAATTCAGGGGATAGCCTCTCTCTAGGAACATTCTTTTTAATAGTTCACATTCTATTACAAAGTCCTTGTCCAAGCTAGTCATTCGACTTCCCCTTACAAATTGTCCTTTAACAATATTCTTTTTACAATGTAAAGGGTGTGCGCTATTATAATGTAGGAAGGAATTACAATATGTAGGTTTCCTGAATATTTTGGTTGCAAATTTATTTTCAACTTTATATATTTCTATATCCAAGTATTGCAAACAAGTGTCTGATATATTAAATGTAAATTTAAAAAAATTAGTGGTATTACTAATATATGTTATAAATTCAATAAATTTCTCTTGCCCAGCCATCCAAAATATAACTATATCATCCAGGAACCTACGATATAATTTCCAAAAATCCTTATATTCAGAATTTAAAATGTTGTTCTCTTCCCACTTAGCTAAAACTAGGTTGGCTTAAGTAGGGGCACAAGCTGCCCCCATAGCTACCCCCTGAATTTGTTGATAGAATTCACCATTGAAGTATAAAAAAATATTCTTCAATATTATATCCATTAGCCATACACAAAGTAGCTTCTCATTCTGAGTTAAATGTGGATCTTCATAGACAATTTCCTCAAACATTTCCATACCTTCCTTATATGGTATGGAAGAAAATAAGTCTATAATATCTACTGTTATAAATAATAAATTTTCCTGATATAAGTCATCAGTTATTTCTTGGAGAAGGTCCCAAGAATCTCTTAAGATATTTTTCTTGTTAACCATATGTTTTTGAGTTTATTATCCACATATTTGGCTAAGGGATATGTTTTGCCACCATCAGCTGATACTATTGGTCTTAATGGGGGGTTATTTTGATTCTTATGAATCTTGGGTATCCCAAATATAGTGGGTATTTTTGGTTTATCAACTTTTAAATATCTAAAAATTTTTTGATCTATTAATTCTTCTTGTACCATGTCTGCTAAGCTTATATCTATTTTGTTGTAAGCTATATTAACTTCATTTTTGGAAACACTGGTATATCTACTTACATCCCATAAAATCATATTCATTCTACTTTCATAACTAATGCTATCCATAATCAGCACCCCTCCCCCTTTATCTGGTTTCATAACTCTAATATTTGAGTTCCCTTTTATTTCATATAATAAGTCTTTTTCTTTATCACTCAAACTCAGGCGTTTATGTAATTGGGTTGTCCATCGCTTGTTTGTGTTCATTTTTGGAATAAACGTGTTTTAATGCAGCCTTGGAGTTCTCCGTTTATGGTTTTGAGCACATACTTCTGTGTATTATGTGCTACTTTATCGTACTAACTAAAGCTATTCAAAATATTCGAAGTGTGCAAAGTGTTTGCAAGTGTGGCATATTACAGTGCAGTTATGTCAGAAAGTACATTATTTCAAATAATATCTCACAAAGTACAGTCGTTTCAAAGAATATTTTGTAGAGTTCAGTATTTCAAAGAGTGTATTGTGCATTTGCATATTATTACAAGTAGCTGGTGTGTGTGTTTGTATGGTACTTAATTGCAACCACATTATCACAACCATGTTTCAAACCTGTCATCATTTTACATATTATTGAGAAATGAGTCATTGTGGTAATACGTAAGTACCGAAAAAAGTTGTCTCTCCAGATGATTTTGAGTAGTTCACACACACACACAGATACATTAATTTTAAGATCTATCTGGATCAGTTTAAGAACTGTGTGCAAATCGTTCCATGATAGAATCTGAATAAACTATATATTATATAGTGTTTTGAGTGAAATACTAAATTAGTTCTCACATTCCTCACAGTACTAGGGAGACTGAAAATTGTTCATAGTTACATTTGGTGGTAGGCAGCCCTATGTCTGGCTTAACACCCTTGCTTTCAATCGGTGAAATTGTTCAAAATATAGAGCTTAAGAAGTACTAAATGTACATCAAACATTGGTTTAAATATTCTGCAATTTTTTGTGTTAGGTCCCTGAATAATTCATTGCTGTCATGTGTAAGTTGTAAGTTAATAGGGTTATTCTTATCAGGTTCCCATTAATTTCAATGGCTACTACATGAAGGAAATTTAAGCGTGATTATGGGGAAATACATATGAAATTCGAAATTGCAGGATCTTGGAAAATTCTCAAGTAGTCTGTCTGTCTCACACAGGCACATTTCACTGAGTTATAGCGATCTTGAAATAACGGAAAAGGTTTTTGAGTTAAAACACTTGTTTCGTTGTAAAGGTGAAAGTATTTGGTCCTGGTTGCTTTAATATATTTTTTTTAAATATCAGGGAAGGCTGTTCTTTTGCATTAAAATGACAGCTGCAGTACTGTTTGCATCGTGGTTGCGATAATACACAAGTACCGTTTGTACATAATTACATGGGCCATTTTGCATTGTGTTTTACTATAATCTGTGGGCATGGCAGACAAATTTCACAGACCTGCACCACTTGTGTTTGATAACAGTATTGCAGAAAATTTGAGTGTGTTTGAGCAGGAATAAGATATTGTCATACAGGCTGCTTTTTCTGACAAGGACACACATACAAATGCATTTATTCCTCTTAATTTAACTAGTTCAGAGGCCATTGAAAGAGAGCACCCGCTATGTCTGCAGGGGAAGAGGAAGACTGCTGTATAGAGTTACTGGCTGAAACATTGGAAAGACCCTGAGTGCTTAGAAAAATGTGTAACCTCAAATGAATGCTACAATGGAAGTGCATTTATTTTACACAAGGGATCAAAAGCCTGGTGAAACTTTTGCAGCATATATAACTGACTTGAGAAATAAGACTAAAATGTGCAGATTTGGTGGTTTGAGAGATGAGTTGATAAAAGACAGGCTTGTGTGTGGTATTAATAATGATGCAGTGAGAAAGATTTTGCTTCGAGAGTGTGATTTGACTTTGAATAAGGCCATTGAGATTTGTTAGATATACGAGCTTATAGAAAAGTACAAAAGTATGCTTACAAACGAGAATAGCAGTGGAAGGCACAGTGACAAAGCTCATATTGATGGCATGCAGCATGTGGTTAAAAGAAACAGGCCCAAGCACAAGGCAGCTACTGCAGGTCTTGTAACAGTCCCTGGGAAACCCCGAGTCTTTCCAGCAAATTCCAGGGCATGTTCATTGAAGCATAAGGGTGACTCAGCAAAACCCATAGCAAAAGGCTCTTGCTAAAGGTTTTTGGAATCTTTTTGTAAAAGGCTTAAAACCTCAAAGATGGCTTTGCTACAAAACTAAGCCTTTGCTGGCAAAGCTACTCCCAACCCACCCCTAAACCTATCACACTTCACTAAGAGACAAACTCACCACTCTATGGACCACAACCTCCTCAAGATAGTAACAGAAACCTGGTTCAACCAGCTCTAAACATCAATATGAGCACAGTAAGGTTATACCTCATAAACACACGAGAAGGCCCAAAGCTTACACCAGCACTACCAGGGGGGACTATTCACAACCAAAAAACTATACCTCCACACCTCCAGGTTGGATAGCACACCACACACCACAACCCAAACCTCCCACTCCAGGCTGTGCAGGCACAGCAAGAAGCATCAGAGATGAAGGTCTCTCCACTAACCCTGTTACTAAAACTGCCTTGCCTTTTATCCCCTACTGGAAAACACTCCTTGGCCTCACAAACCCCCACACCCCCTTGACAAGAACTCCTTAAACTTAAAAACTCAAATCTCTCACACCATACCACCCCTACATTTCAACTACCTCTACATAAACTCAAAGCACCCCCTACACACAAAGGAACTCCCCCCCAGAGGTGCTATGGAACACCTTGTCATCACCAACATGAGACACCTTACTCCCACAACACTGATCACCACCCCGTACTGGAATCCCATCACCACAAACCAGATGTTCATACTCACATCAGATCGCACCATCCCTCACTGGCCTGATAAACAAATCTCTCTACCCCTCCTAATACAAAACAGAACCAAACCCTGCCCAGAAAACCACAGCCCAGGACAAAACTCAAAAAGCAAACGGGACAAGCCAATCCGAATCCTCCAGAAAGCCCAACCCCTTCAAGGATGCCCAGCGCATAGAATAGAAAATAAAAACCAAAACCCAATCCTCAAAAAAGGGCCACCAACTACTGGATGCCCCCATCCAAAACCAACCATAGAATAAGGAAGGAAGCTACTATCTGATGGTGAAAAAAAAAAAAAAAACACTACATGAGAAGGATCAGAAACCAAAATGGAAAGGCAAAAATGATCAGCAAAGGCAAGGGCTCTCATAAATTAGAAAAACCAAAAGGGATAATCACAATTGCCTAAGTACAGCTAGGAAAACAAAAAAAATAACAACCAGATAACATCAAGGGTGGTCAAAATTTTACCCCGGTTAGGAACAACTCTCCAACATCCAGATAGACAGAAAAAGTCCAAAAATACACTGAGCCCACCCACCACAGACCCAAATCCCTACCAACAGGACAGGTGGGCCCCCTGCAATCCCCCCCTCCCACCAAAAGGCCAATCTCAAATGCCCAGCTAGGTGCCGCCAAGACACAACAGATGCTCAGGTATCCAATGCAAAAGCAAAGCAAAACCTACTCCATTCATGAGACCCAAGTCGCTCTAACTACAGCATATGTAGCATTAAAGCTAAAACTGTACCACAACTCCTACTGTACAACAGAGTGCTTACTACAGGAGGATTACAAGAGTGAGTGTGGGTGCTCCACAAAGGTGGTGCCTCAACCTAAGGATCAAATCATGGGGGACCTCCTGAATAGATTAGTGACTAGGTTTGGCCAAAGGATCATACATCAGGGACCTCATGGATAACATAAGAAACTGGATGGGGACCTTGGATCCTACCGGAGTTTACCTGCCCTGGGCCATTGACAAGGGAAGGTGGCCCCACAAACCTGTACCATGACCTACTTAGGTGCCAAGACCAAGCCCAACTGGACCTACATAATAAGCCTTAACCTATATATATAACTTGATATGCCACATATAGGCACCCAGCCACATTATCCATATACAAACTCACATGGAGAAAACCATGCCTTAGAATTGGACTCAAACTCTCAGATCCCAAACCACTTGACAGTGCTTAGTCCAATCACAGCCATAGTCCCTATATAAAGGCCCACAAGTCTCAGCCTCACAGGGAGGACTGTGTGGGACCTCTCTTTACAGACTATATTTGCACTGCACACCAAACAACAATCAACTCTCAAGCGCCCGTCAGCATCCTCCAAAAAGCCTCAGCCAAGACCCACATCCTCACAGCCAGAGCATGGCCTAAAAGCTAAAAGACCAGAGTCACTGTGCCCACCAAATGGCAAAACACCTAACCACAAAAAGTGTATAGTCATCCAAATTATTACACAAAGGGTAATCCATTAAGTGGAGACAAGTTAATAAGGACAACAGCAAGTTTGAGGATGGGTCTCTCATTTGATAAGAATCCAAAAAAGTGGTTAGAAAACATCCTATTAGAAAACATATTCTTGAAGGGATTCACATCTAGATCAGGGGAGGTCCCATAGGGAGGTCATCTACTCACAATGCAATCCACCCTTACCCCGCCCTTTTGCAACAACTGCCCTTGCTGGAAAGACCCCAAAGACCACAACTCAAAAGACCCAAAAAGTACCTCACCAAGAGGATCAGCCAGCCAAACAGAGCCCACTGTTAAAGCAACCTCAGCTCTACTCAGTGGCAGGCTGCCTCTGGCAGAGCTGTAGCAAGCTGTGTCCAAGCCCATGTCCACCCGACTGCACCTCGAAAATCCAAATCCTCAGAAAATCAGCTCCCATCGAGCTCGGCTCCACGCAGCACTGGAAATAAATAAAATAAATAGGAAGGACAGAGACATGCACACTTCATAATTCACTCTGGAGATAAATCCAAGATAAAATCAGAGTCCAGGTTAGGCAGAGTCTCTCTTGGCTCTCTTCAAGAGAATTGGAATGTGGATGAGGGTGGGGTTTACCAGTATCACTTCTGTGTCTGTGTGAGAGAGAGGCACAGTATAACAACCTCAAAAAAAAAAAAGGGCAAAAATTTTTAATTTTAAAATGGTGCCAGCCAAACAACACACTTCTGATAGTATAAATGCCCTAGGGCAGATAGCCAAGTATGAACCTATGAACCTAAACCTCAGTGTCAGTTGTCATAATTTTGGTAGCATCCATAAGTCTAAAAGAGAAAAGTGCTTAGCTTTTGGTCAACAGTGTCATTCTTGCAGTAAGTGGAATCATTTCAAAAGATTTTGTAAATCAAATAAGGCACATTATTTTATTAAAACAGGGCATTCCAAGAGGCAAGTTGATCAATTAGAATGCTGCAATCCTACTTTTTATGTTAATAGTGTATCAGTGCTTGGTGAAACAGTCAATGCAGTAGATTTGTGGTTAAAGAATGGAATCTTTTGTACTGTTTGGATTAATGGGAGTCCTGTAAATCTCAAAGTAGATACTGTCTCAAAGTGCAATATTATGTCAGCATAAACATTTGCTCGAGTAAAAGCTGCAGAACATCTTGATTTGACAAAGTGTGAGAAGCTTGTTGCTTATGGTGGTGAAGAGATTCAAACCGAGGGCCCAGTAGTGCTTTCATGTTATTCTGCTGGGAACAGCTATGACTTGTAGTTTTTCATAGTCAAGAGACATGTGCAGTCATTATTAGGCCTCAGAGACAGTTTGAAAGTGGGACTATTTTCACTTAATGAAGAGATTCACCATGTAAGCCTGCATGATAACAGCTTAGATTTCACCCAAACTATTTTTCTAAGTATGCGGATATTTTTGCAGAGAAACTAGGCCAACTAATAATTGTGTACTCTATGAAGGTAGATCCAGAGGTCAGCCCAGTTATTAGACCAACACTGAAAGTTCCAGTAGCTTTGCAGAACAGAGTCAAAGCTGAGCTAGACAGAATGGTGCAGCTAGGAGTAATTTGTTCAGTAGAAGAACCTCCATGGTAGCAGCTCATAAGAAAACCACAGATATTAGAATATGTATTAATCCTCGAGACTTGAACAAAGCACTATAAAGGCCTCATCATCTAATGCACACAGCCAAATAAGTTGCTGCCCTCATGCCAAACATCACTGTTTTTTGTGTTTTAGATGCAGTGTGTTCATTTTGGCAAATTTCACTTGACCGAAAATCTTCTTTGTTAACCACATTCAGTACGCCATTCAGAAAATACAGATTTCTGAGAATACCATTTGGAATAAATTCTGTCAGTGAAGTCTTTCAGCCTGTGATGGAGCAAATTTTTTTCTGGCTATCCCTGTGCTATTATAGTAGATGATATTCTAGTAGGAGGCAATGGTGAAGTCAAACATGACAGAAACCTCAGGAAAGTTCTGGAAACAGCATGTGAAGTGATTCTTAAGCTGAATCCTCAGAAGTGCAAATTCAGGCTACAAGAAGTTACTTATGTTGGTCACTTGTTTACCAGTTCAGGTTTACGATCAGGTCCTTCCAAGGAAACAGAGATTCTCAAGATGCTAGTTCCAGATAGTATCCAAGCCCTACAATGTTTTCTTGGCATGGTAAACTATCTAGGAAAGTTCATTTCAGATTTAAGCCAACTTTCAGCACTGGTAAGAGAGCTGACATGCCAAGATGTAATATGGTCATGGTCAGAACAGCACCAAAGAGTGTTTGATGTCCTGAAACAGAAAATTGCTAACCTGCCAACTCTCAGCTACTATGATATTCACAAACCAGTTTCTCTTTCCTCTGATGTTTCTAAGTTTGGTTTAGGTGCAGTCATTCTTCAAGAGGGTAGACCAGTAGTCTATGCATCGAGAACTCTTACCCAGACTGCGATGCAATATGGCCAGATTGAGAAGGAACTTTTGGCCATTGTGTTTGCATGTTTGAAGTTTCATGGTTATATTTATGGTCGACCTATCCAGATTGCAACTGACCACAAACTAACCTCTAGTCACTATTTTGAGAAGGCCTATGCATGCAGCTCCAGCTGGACTGCAATGTATGATAGTCAACTTGTAGAAGTACAATTTCAATCTTGTTTACACAAAAGGTAAACAACTTTATTTTCCTGATACCTTATGCAGATCATCCAGAAAAAATACAGAACAGCATAACAATGAACAATTCGATTTTGAGGTCATGGAAGTGAGAGATTTTTCTTCCACATGTCTTGATGAGCTCAGAACTCACACAGCTTCAGATCCAATTCTCCAGATGCTAAACCTCTTTTATCAGTTGAGGATGGCCTTCAAATCAATTTTGTTTACTAGTAGAAGTGCAACCTTATTTTCCATACAGAGATGAAATTTTGTCAGACAATGGTATCGTGAAAGGTCCTAAAGTGATTGTTCCAAATCCAAATCCTTGCAACAAGAGTACATTAAAGATCTTGCAATGTGGCCACCCAGAAACCGATTCTACCAAAAGAAGGTGAAGAGGTCTAGTATTTTGACCTTCTATGTCAAAAGATATTGAGAAAGTACTTTCATGTTGTTCAATATGTAATAGTAAAAAGCTACATCAGCAAAAAGAACCACTGCTGTTAAGCCAGATTCCTGAACTACCTTGGTTAACAGTAGCCAGAGATATCTTTGAATGTAATTGTCAACATTATTTGGTGTTAGTAGATTCTTATTTAAATTGTTTTGATATTGATCTACTTCCCAACCTAACTTCCAGTACTGTCATTACTAAGTTGAAGCAACATTTTTCTGTCCATGGTAGTCCACACAGAGTTATTTGTGGCAGTGGTGCACAGTTTACTAGTCAGCAGTTCAAGAAATTTGCAGAAATGTAGGACTTTGTTCATATTACAAGTAGTCCTGAATACCCTCAGTCTGGTTTGGCTGAACGTGCAGTTCAAAGTGCAAAACAACTGTTAGAGAAATCCAGATTTGACAATACCAATGTTTTCTAAACTTGTTAAATCTCTGAAACATTCCTCATGATAAACATCTTGGTTCACCTGCCCAGAGACTTATGTCAAGACAAACCAGAACCACATTACCAATCAGAAGTAATTTATTGGTTCCATGTAATAAAAACAACAAAGCAGTAAAACGCAAGTGTTTAAAAAAGCATTTGTTCTAGAAGTCTTACTATGTGTTACATTAGGGTCTTCCATTTTAAAGTAGTTAGGTAAACTAGGCCTAGAATTGTATTTCATTTATGCATAGATTTTAGAAAAGACAGTTAAGCAGAAGGGAAGAATAACCTTGCTGGTCAAGTATGAGAGAGAACAGTTCCCAGTGGAAGGCTACACACACTTCTTTTTACAGAAGGTTTCTTTTTGTACATAGCAATGGAATGTTAGATACCAGGTTTGGAATCTAAGGTAACCAAAGCCAAGGAGGCGTGTAAAGCATTACAGAGTTTTGGTATTATTAAAATATACTTCAGATACAGTTAGGGAAGTCAGATAGTTAGCTTGACCTGACCTACAGAAAAGATTAAATATCCAGCATTTTAGAAAGGAAACTACAATACAGACACTCAAGCCTGAGTACAGAAGACATGTCAAACAAAGACTGTTTCAGGTTTACATTACTTAGGACAATCAGAATATATGTGCAGAAACTTTGGATATATTTAGCAGCATTGTTGTTACTAACCAGCATCCCAGCATTTCTACAGACTGTTATTGTTTATCAGCACTCTTAATGAAAACAATATTCGGATATTGTGAACATCTAATCAAGCCTTATTAAATAAACTACAGTGTTTGGAGAATTCATTCTAAAAGTACACAGAATTTGGCCCATAAAGGAGAGACTGGCACCTGTTCAGCACGAGTTTGGGTAATTAACAGATAAAGAATTTTGTTCCAGTCTCATTTCAGTTGTTTTCAGTTAATTCCAGTATAGTACAGTCTCATCAATTCTTTCAATGGTGAGCCACAGGTTAATCATCTTTAAAAACCACATAATTAAAAAACACTCAGGTTTTAAATTTATCACTCATACATCAAAACTTAGACTTAAAGACTCTAAAGACTATAAATCTAGGTGATCATAAAATTAACTGACTTCAAGCCTAGTGGTCAAAATTTAAATGGCAAGTTTATTCACTAGATAAAGAAAAATTATTTCCTATTTATAATTAAATCACACCAACAGCACTACTAGATAGGGGCCAAGGGTACTAGCTGCTAGTACAAGGGTCTAGGGAACTATTAAAGGGGCGGTGAATACCGCACAACGTGGCTGGGCTAATATATGCCTTCGGGCAGATAGCTCAGTACCAACCAACCTAACCTAAATCATAAAACTAAGAGACTTCAATCCAAACAGGCCATAAATGCTCAAGTGACACCTAGTGATCAAAATTTAAATTGCAAGTTTATTTACCAAATAAAGAAAATTTATTTTCAGATTATGAGTCAGGTAGCATAAAGATGTATACAGTAGTTAGCAATACAGATGTAAGGTAACTGCAAAGGTACGCCCCTGTAGACTTTTGTCATGGACCTCAGGGACAACTGTTAGATTAGGGACTTCCATTTTAAAGTAGTTAGGTAAAATAGGCCTAGAATAGTGTTTCATTTATGCATACATTTTAGAAAAAATAGTTAAGCAGAAGGGAAGAATAACCTTGCTGGTCAAGTATGAGAGATAACAGTTCCCAATGGAAGACTACAGACTCTTCTTTTTACAAAATGTTCCTTTCTCAAGGGAAAGATGTATATAGCAATGGAATGTCAGATACCAGGCTCGGAAACCAAGGCTAAGGAGGCATGTAAAGCATTACAGGGTTTTGGTATTATTAAAATATACTTTAGATACAGTTAGGAAAGTCAGTTAGTTTAACTTGACCTACAGA
Source organism: Protopterus annectens (assembly GCF_019279795.1). Lineage (NCBI taxonomy): Eukaryota > Metazoa > Chordata > Ceratodontiformes > Protopteridae > Protopterus > Protopterus annectens. The sequence goes on from NC_056735.1 coordinate 485,674,468, forward strand.
AAAGATTAAATATCCAGCATTTTAGAAAGGAAGTTACAATACAGACACTCGAGCCTGAGTACAGAAGACATGGCAAGCAAAGACTGTTTCAGTATACATTATTTAGGACAATCAGAATATACGTGCAGAAACTTTTGATATATTTAGCAGCACTGTTATTACTAACCAGCATCCCAGCATTTCTACAGACTGTTATTGTTTATCAGCACTGTTAAAGAAGACAGTATTCGGATATTGTAAACATCTAATAAAGCCTTACTAAATAAACTACAGTGTTTGGAGAATTCATTCTAAAAATACACAAGACTTGGCCCATAAAGGAGAGACTGGCACATGTTCAGCACAAGTTTGAGTAATTAACATAAAAACTTTTGTTCCAGTCTCATTTCATTTGTTTCCAGTTAATTCCAGTATAGTACAGTCTCATCAATTCTTTCACTATGATAAAACCAACAAACCGCTTAGTTCATTGAAAAAAGGGAATATAGTGAGGATGCAGACATCACAAGGTTTTGATCACATTGAATTTGTGAAAAGTTTGTGTCAAGAGACAAGATCATACATTGTGGAATCACAAGCAATGGAATTCAGACGAAATTGGAAGCATTTGTTACCAGTGTCTGAACCGGTGTTACAGCATCTTGCCTGTGACAAAGACTCTAGTTCTCAGAGAGACCTGTCCAGTGTTCCTGTTCCAGAGGACATTCCGTCAGCAATCTGTATTTCTGAGAAAGTCCTTGAGACACTTGAAGCAGAGCATTCCCCAGTGACTGTCCCTGTTGCTAAACCCAGTCCTATTATGTCATGAGATCAGGACATATCTCAAAACCTAGTTCCAGATACACGGCAACCTGGACATGACAGTTTTTTCTTTATTACTGTCTGCCTAAATTGCATGCCTATTGAAAGATCATTGTTTATATGACACAGCCCAGTAAAGAGGAAGGATGTATATCAGAGTGTGTGATATACCTTTAAGAAGCTTTCCAGTGAGCCAGCACGTGCATATAAGTACTGAGCACGTGCAAGCAAGAGTGCCATTTTGAGTGAGCAGCCAGAGTGAGAGCATGCAAGCATGTAGTCAGTCAGTCAGCTAGTTTGTTTAAGTTCGATGTTCCTGCCATCCATCCTGATGTATTTCTAAACAATAAACTACTTAAATGAACACCCAAGCCTCAACGTCTTCTTAATGCACATAAGAAGAATAATACCTTCTTTATAAAGAGTCATTATATAACACTGTTTCCATAGGACTGAAATATAAGATTCATTATTTGCAAGTATTGCAATAGGGTAGGCTGCTGTTCGGCTGTAATTTGCAGCTATTCAGATGTAAGAGTCAGGGGATAGTGAAGTAGGTATTAGCTTTTGTAGTAGCCTTTTTCATTTGATTGACCTCAATGTACCAGGCAAGTCTTGTGAGGCATTTCTGCTTGGTATGAAGTTAATTGTTTTGCATAAAAGTTAACCATGTCTGTGAATACTTGTTGTAAGTGGAAGCAATGATAATATTAGTTTTACTGGAGAAAGGACTGGGTGTGCTCCAGTCTCCCCCAGCTTAAGAAGTTTGTTAATGTTTTCCCAGTATTGTTTGGGATTATTTTGATGCTGAGGAAGTTGATGGGTAAAGAAAATGTGCTTGCTTTTCCTGGTCAAGCATTCAATCTGATTTCTAAGCATGTTATAAGTTTGTTTAGTTTAAATTGCTTGAAAGCTTTTCCAGTGTCTCCAAGCTTTGTCCTTGACTGACATTAATTCTTTAATTTCTGTTGACGTCCAAGGGGCAGCAATGGATTTAACATTTTTCTTACGTATGGGTGCAATACAGTTGAGGATAATTAATTTATAGGCTACCTCTGATTTTGCTTCAGAGTTATCATCTGCTCATATTAGAATTGGTGCTTTTTTTTCCTTGTAGAACCCCACCCTTGTATAGACTTAAATATTAAACTCTCATACTCATTAATTAGAAATAGAAGTAATCTGGTCAGCAAAGGATAAATAAATACATTTTATATAACAATGTAAATTGAATAGCCACCAAACTTTAGAAGAATCTTAATTTTGAGACTCTACCCAACATATGTCGCATGCGACACCATTCTTAGCACAACAGGGTAGAAGATATTATGAAAGCAACTGTAGTAGGCATACAAATGTTTATAAAAGGATTATGCTGTTCTCATCTGGATTTTACACTATGAAGGTATGCTGCTAGGTAAACATGCTAGCAATGGAACAACATCAGGCATACATCTCCAAAGTTGCTTAGCCAGTTAACAGATTGATAGAATACACCTCTTGAAGTGACTGCATTTTGTATATTATAAGGTGGAAAAAAGCTTTATTAGATTTTAACATTAATTAAAAAAATACATAAATACAAATGAACAAGATGATTTGTAGGTAAACATTGATGGTAGAATTCCACACAAAACATAATAACCCATCTTTCAGTTCTTTTTACTAAAATGACACAGAGGAAATAGGTAGCAAAGGGGTACATGCAGGGCCAACCTTAGGTGAAATGGTACCCTAGGCAAAGGGCTCCCTGGCACACCACTACTGCTCATTACTCCCACACACATCCTCTGGCATCTTGATTACTTTTTTCAACCTTTTCTTACAGTTCATTTTATTGTTCAGCTTTTCCTGCCTCATCAACGAGAAACACACCCAAAGGATGAAACAACAAACTATAAAACTCAAAGAACATCCACTGGTCTGGCAAGGAAAAGGACCAGAGTCAGTTGCAACACTAGACTTAATCCACAGGTTTTATTATTAAGTGCTTTTGCCCAGATGGACTTTCTCAGAGCCAGGGGCCTGCACACTTCACACAGCAGAAACTACAGGCAGGAGTTCAACCAAAGTTACCCACTGTGAGATGGCAATGCTACTCACTGTGCTATTGTACCAATATTCATTTGCTTTGGCACCCATTCTGCTCCTGCCAGACCACCAAAGATAGCCAGCTGTCATGTACAATACTAATGTGCATGACAGAAAGTGAGAGGTAATGTAGGACATTAGACCACAGTAGTATCTTTGAGTGTGGCTTTGAATGTTATGGCAGTAGCATAGTTTGGTAGCTGTGTGCTGCTGCTGTAACATTTTGAACCATCTGAAAGTGATAACGGAAGGGGTAGTGCAGTGAACAAGTGCAGAGGAATTAGCCATGTTAACATGGACCATTTTTTATGTTTAATTTAGTACAATGTCCTAATAACAATAATACAGCAAAAGTGAACAATAATGGCCACAGCAAAATTAAAACAACTAACACCAAACAACCACAGCATATAGAACAGAAATCAGAAATGCAGTCCCACAAAAGATGCCCTTATCAGTCCAAAAATGGGACAGTCAACATTGTGCTGGCCCAGGCTTTTTTATGGAATACTCACCTCTCAGTATTCTGCTACCGGCGGGGAACATAGTCCTAACTATATCTGTTGAGGAAGCAAGCTCAATCATCTGATATCTGAATCAGTTATCAACAAGAAAAACATAATAGCCATATTGCTGACAACATTTTACTTAACAATGAAAATACATTTTAAACAGAAAACCCAAGCAATGGGACTATGTGACCAAGACATCACTTCATTTGGATGTAATGCGAGAATACTGCCTTCTTCTGAGACAAGAACTAGTATTGTTGGAAAGTTTTGAAATATACTCAGAACAGTTTGTGTTACTTAAACTGCATTGTTGTAGTAGGTAGGCACAACTTCATTTCTGCTTCCTTAGGGTTAGGATGTTTTATTTATTTGTTTAGTATGCACACTCCTAATGCACTCTCTTTGAAGTATATCCCATTCAGTTACAAACCAGTTATTGTCTGTGAATTTTCACCATTAACATGTGGTGATAATGGCAAACACCAGCATCTGTATTCTGCACCACATGCTATGCATGGTCCAGTGTTCTCCATTATCATGGGAAAGTGAAAGAAACTTGTTACTCTTAAAAACACTGTAGTCCTGCTTTTCCTAACACACAAAAGCAGAAGCCATAGCAATACTAGTTTAAACTAATTTCAGGAAATGCAATATGTTGTGTGACACTACTGCTACTACAGCAGGTCAGTGACTGTCCTAGCAGTATTCCTCTTAATCTTGGCTAAAGAATCGGAGACAAAGGCAAAGAATAAATAATAATGGGTGAAAAAGGCCCACAATCAAGTATAGATTTTAAATACTACTCATATATGCTTAGAAAGTTGCTAGAATACCAAGTTTTGCATTAAGATATACTTTCCACAGGATATGAAGTCTGAAAACTCAAATGTCTGTCATTATATACTGAATGCAATCCTCAACTATTTACCAAAAATATATATATATGGTATGTGTGAATGAGTATAAACATTCTGAGGCAGACTGGTGTTCTGTTCAGGATTATTTTTCTATGATTTGTGCTCACTGAGTTCCGGGATAGGCTTGGTTCTCCACTAACTCTGAGAGGGATTAAGCAGCTAATCAGAAAAATGGATGAATGAATTAAATAATTCAACAAAAGGAGGACCATTGGGGGGTCTATAGGCACTACACTTGATGGTTAGGTTGGATTAGCAAGCCTATCTGCAGAAAATCTTAAGTGGACTGTAGAAAGCAGCTGTTAGATGTTTATGAACTGACTTGTTGCAAGTATATAGCTTTATAAAATATTTATAATAACTGTCTTCTCCTGGGCATACATAAAAGAACACAGAGCTGGTTATTTACCTTAAATATTGCATATACAAAAAAAAAACAGTCCCACAAGGATCTGAAAAGAAGATACTAATGTTAGAGATGTGACACTGTTCAGACTTTTGTACATGTTATTTGGGATGTAGAACAATTCCATTTCCTGCATAAACTAACCAGCTTTTATGTCATGTGAACACGCTATGGGTTTTTCTAAAAAGAACAATAAGCACCTATGAGTGGTGTCAGCTATCTGTAGTTGTAATCAGAGACATCTAATATAGGTTCTTAGATAGGTATTACACAATTAGTTTGCAGACCATTACAATCCTAGCTGAAAAACCCTATTCAGAAGTTCTTTCAACCCTCAAGGAGGGCAAGACAAACTAGACTGGGGAGAATTTGAGTCTACCCATCCAATTATCTAGGTTTACCTTGAATGTGGCAAATGAGCTACACTGCTTTATAGTTAGTGAAAGTTTGTTCCAGAGGTGAAGGATAAGTTGGGATATGAATCTATCATGCCAATGTGCCTTATCAGTTGATGAAGGTTGAATTCCTTTAACCAGGTATTTGAGGTACCATTTGTTCTATGAAGGAATAAGAGATTAAACAGGATTTGGTCTTTCATGGCTAGAAAAGCTAGGCACAAATATCAGTGTTAGAATCTATAAAAGACTGAGCACAGACGGGCAGTTGCCAGTCTGCCTGATAACCAAGATTTTTGAGGCCACGAATATTTTAAGTTATGAAAATCTGTGGTCTCTCAAGTTGAGCAATATGTTTAGACAAATATATGCCAAAAGGTGAATCTCTGAGTAAAGGGGAGTTGAGACTTCTGTGGATCTCTTGGGGCTGCCTTTGAAAGTTAGGTGAGCTAGATGGAGGTTTTTTGAACTAATGCAAAAACATGATGGTTAAATGATAATGAATTCTCAACAAGAGTGCCCAGATCCCATATGGCAGTATCTGATTGGAAGGTGTGACACCTATATGGCTTTTGAATATGTTTTGTTTACCATAATTAACCATGCTACATTTTTCATCTTTCATTTGAAACCATTATCCTTATATCATTTGTTGACTTGGTCTAACCCATTCTGGAGAAACTGTGAGTTGGTGAAAGATCAAATAACCCCCAGTTTGCAGTCATCTGCAAACTTAGATAGCCATAGGCCAGGAGAGTTGGCCTGAAGGTCTGAGAACTAGACACCAGATAGGAGATGACCCAAGACTGAGCACTGTGGTACACTACTGGTAATGTTTATTGCTTTCAGAAGTGGTACCTGCAAGTTTAACTACATGGGTTCTGTCAGACTACCAATTAGCTATCCACTGCACAATGTAAGGATCATATCAAAGTTCCACACTGTCACACATTCAGTGTTAGGAATGTTTTAAGTGAAATCCATGGTAAATAGAAATTAATCTTGTTAATTCATTAAAGAATCTTCTTTATAAGTAAACCCAGCATATTTTAACCATTCCATGACCTTCCTAGTTGAAGTTGTTAGTAAGCCATTAGTATGTGTTCCACATTTTGCCCATGTGTTCCACATTATGAAGGTGAGTGTTCCTCATTTTGGAGATGGAAGGTTGAGAGCTATGGTAAGGATTTATATTCAAATTTGCAAATGAGCCAGTAATGTCTACATGGGAAGTAGTGTCAAAGGCATGCTGTATGTACTGTATAACCGCTAACCATCGCTTTGGTTATTTTTTTCAAAGAAGTTAATGAGGTTAAAGAGGTGGGACTTTCCTTTGACAAAGCTGAACTGATAAGAGTCCAGGGTTAAGAGATTTTTAATATCCAGATGAATGTGTTCTGAGATAATATGCTCCCCTAGCTTTACATATTTTTCTAGAGACACTATACTTAGGGTTGTGGTTGGACCACCCTTGTATTGCAGTGGCTGCTTTCAGGCTTCAGATATGTAAAAAATGTAAAAAGTGAAAAGACTTGGATTAAAGAGATAAATAGAGTTTCAGAATGGCCACATTTGGCACTGATTGTCAGGCATTCTGGTATGTTATCATAACCGATGGATAAGGTATTCTTAGCTTTGGAGTGGATTGAGAAGACTTGTTCCATAGCGATTAAAGGAGGTGACTGGGATTGTGAGATCTGTGGAATAGCTATAAGTGTGGGTTGAGTAAATTTTGCTCTAAATTTGTCAGCTGGGATATTAGCTATTTATTTTGGGTCAAGGTGTGCAGTATTACTGTGGACTTGCTTCGAACATTATTAGGTGTTTGTTCCTAACTTCTTGACATAGATAAAGAAAGATTTGTAGTTATTTTTGGTTTTAGTGGCTATTTTAAGTTCATGCACAGGTTTGAACTTCTCAATAGTCCTCTTAAGTTCTTTGCTATTTTGCTTAAGTGTGCTCTTAAGGCCGACTGAATGAGACCTCTTATAAGTATTAAACAATTAATTTCTCTTGTTATATAACTTATTTATGTATGTGGGTATTCCACTTCAGGGGGTTGTTTTAAAATTTCTCTTTGCGTCTGGTAGAGACTTATGAGATCCATGTAGGAGGAAGAGTACAGAGGAATTTATTTAGGTTATCAAGTAACTGAAGAAGGTTTTCTTTAGAGAAGTCCCTAAACACAGAGGCAGGGAAGTACCAGTAGGAAAAATATACTAAATTATGATCTGATTTAACATGACAGGATTATACACAGAGAGATGTGCAAGAAGTGACCATATTTGTGAGGACTAGCTCAAGGATATCAGCACCTTTAGTAGGATGGTTAACTATTAATACAACAGAGTTACCATTTATAGTGTCAAGGAAGCATTGAGCATGCGGTCATTGCCAGTGTAAGCCACCCAGTTTATTAATAGATAGTTAAAGTCTCCCAGTAGAAAGGTGTTGGGTTTAATGTGAATGCCTGCTAATGTGTTAAGATAGTCAATGTGCTCAGAAGTGGACATGTATGACATTCTATAGCTTGCTATGAATTTCTCTTGTATAGGGTGACTTGGACATCTTGGAGTTCAAAATGTAGTGTCCTGAGGAATCATTTGTGAAGTGATGATTTCCTTGACAAATACTGATACTATCCCTGTGATTGCCTATAGGTCTGATGATGTAATAGGCAAGATACCAGAAATAGAGGAAGTGCTTTCATTTATCTAAAACCATGACTCCATAAGTAGATATATGAATATGTTCAAATTGCAGACAGACACATTTTTTTGTTAAGACTCATGACATTGAGTAGAGCCACACTAATTTGTTCCAAATTGGAATTTACTAGGCTGAAATGTCCATCAGATGGACTCTGCCTAAATAAAGGCACTATGGGAGCACTAAAGGCTTAATATACAATGTGAAAGCTTTGGTAATATAAGTTCAGACTATCCCTGGCAAAGCAGGGAGGCTTGTCAGCCATCTCATCCCAAGCTGGCACATACTCAATCCCCTCCAACATGACACCAGCTATATAGCCAATTTTTAAAGCCAGTTATTTTTTCTTTGAATCTCTGCATCATTGTGTGTGATGGCAAAATACCATCCACGACCAGTGTCTTTCTTGCCTCATACACATGCATAGCTCAATTATATCCTTCTGCATGTCCCTCTAGGTAGATCATCTAAGGTCATTCACCCTCACATGGACAACTATTAGGTTTTAATATTATTTTTCATGATGGCGTGATCTAAGAGACCTTGTTATGTCAAAGATCTTGGCTCCACAAAGACAGCTGTCATCTGATTTTTATCCAGGTGGTGAAGGTGTTACCTGTATTCCTCTGACAGTAGATTCACTTATTGACAAATATACTACTATGGTTAGATACAGTCTCAGTGGGTTGCAAGTGCCTAGATTCTTCACTCTTGTGAATTGTAGAGACTGGATGTGGGTGAAGGTAGGTGCATTGCTATGTGAAATAATGTCTGAGGTTTTCTAGTCTTTAGCCTTGGGTGGCTTAGGCAGTGTCGTCTTAACAGCCTTAGTGGAAATTGGTTTAATGGAAGTGCTCTGTGCTGTGTGTCCATGTGTGTTGTATTACTGAATGTGTTCTGAGGTGAGAAGGTAGCCTCCAGGTTAAGTAAGTACTTAACACCTCTCACATATGAATCATTGTGAGGCAGCAATGAAGAGTTTTCAGTATGCATGAGGCTGTTACTACACTGCCTTAAAGTGCATTGAGATGACTCTTGCACAACCTTATAATGACGTTTGCTCATTTAAGTGCATTCTCATGCCAGATTAATTTGCAAAATATCATTCTAACAATTGGCACTGCCTTGTACAGCTTAGATTCTGTTCTAATGCAAGCATGTATAATGACAAGCAGCCACTGTACAATCAATAGTGTGTCTACATATACAGTAGTAATGAAATAAAACAGTCCTTGTGCATTACCACTGAATGTTCAAGCTCCTTAATATCAGTGCAATCACTTAAAGTAAAAGTGATTGGATGGGCACGAAAACCACTCATTCAGAGCTTGCAGCTTCTGATTTTAAGTAGCATGGATTCATACCTCTCAGCTTCTTTGTTCAAGAATTCTGGGCAAAGCCGAAAATAATAGAGAAACAAAGGTGACAAATAAATGATTGTATGAAATACAGTAATACATACTAATAATAGAACTTATTAATTTCACTTTATATCATTTCACATGTTCAAAGTATTGTACATATCGAATGCCCAACTTCTCATCAAAACAAAACATCAGTTCTTTTGCAAATATTTCTTCCTACAAATACTTCAAAGCACAATACTACTCTTATCTGGTGATTGGTGATATTCACCCCAACCCAGGCCCTTGCCAACAGCACTCTAACCATACTTATAAAGTCCCCCCTTTTCCATCTGCATCACAAATAACTCATTATTCCTAGAGTTCCTATATTAGTACTAAGCTAACAGCCCTTGTGGGCAATTTTAAGCCTAGCCAAGTACCCCATGTGAGAATCAAACCCTGTATCTTGTGTCTCTAAGGTAAACACCTTAACCATTATGCTGATTTCCCTTATTTATGATCACAAACCTCCAAAAATCTATCTTTTTTTGTCAATGAATATACAAAGCATTGTCAATAAAAGCACCCTCCTTCATGCCTGGATTTCTCAATATAACCCAGATATACTTGCCCTGTCTGACACATGGCTAAAACCTCATATTACAAACTGCACATCACCCCCCCAGTTTTACTATTACTTGACTAGATAGAAGTAAAAAAAAAAGGTGGAAGAGTAGCTATACTCTACTCTGACCAGCTCTCTCTGTCTCTCCCCCCTCTCAATAGCTATCTCTGATTTATGCCCTGCCAAAATACTTACAGCAACCTGTAACCTAAATTAACACAAAACACTTGTCATTGCAGCAATCTACATAGCTCCAGTTGAAAACATTCCCATACTCAAGCAGTTTCTTTCTTGGATTTCTATATCCATTCCCTGTGAAACCATCATCCTTGGGGATATGAATATTGACTGGGACCTTGTTAATACTGCATCCCCTAACTACTGTATAAACCTTTATGGGTTTACCCAGCTGATCACCTCACCATGCACCAGCAAAAGAATTCCCAGAACACCTCAGTCATCGACTGGATATTAGTCTCCAATCCCCAGTGCTATCATAACCCTTCCACCCTACCTAGCTATATATATATATATATATATATATATATAGTGTACATACCTCTCAACCTCTTAGCACAAGAAATATTGCTCTTATAAACTTAGAAAGCTGACAGAATAACAGGATTTGTGTTAGTATGCATTTCATGATGAAGGATATGAAGTCAGAAACTCATATATATATATATATATATATATATATATATATATATATATATATATATGTGTGTGTCATTATTTAGTGACTTCAGTCTTTTGTGATTTGCCAGAAAACTACAAGTTTTAAGAGAAACAGACCAAACGTATGAGGCTAAATCTGGACAGTTGAGAGGCATGGTACACACACACAGACACACAGACACACACACACACACACACACACACACACACACACACACACACACACACACACACCACTACATCTCCACACACACACACACACACACACACACACACACACACACACACACACACACACACACACACACACACTTAGACACACACACACACACACACACACACACACACACACACACACACACACACACACACACACACACACACACACCTCGAGAAAGCCCAAAACGGTGGAGTGACAAAGACCCAACAATAGGGAAAGAGGTTAGAATGTGCTCTTATATACGTAAAAAGCTGTTAGAAATGTAAAATACGGAAACACGTGCAGGACAGCACTGAATGTTATGGCACCCAGAGTGTTGCCCTCCATTAGAAACTTGTGCTACCAGCAGCTTGGGCACCTGTGGGAGGTGATCCAAGGCTTTGAAAATCTGGCCTGTACAATTAAGGCTACTGCAGCAGCGATTTAATGATTGAACTCTTTAAAAAAATCTTTCCTTTTAATTATGTTCATGTATACTTGCCTGAGGAAAAAAAACGAAAGATTAAAAGCCTGAGATAAAGAAAAACTTTATTACTCCCATCCCATTAAAGGTAAAGGCTCTTGCCTCAGAAACCCATCCTAGCACAAACATCCCTAATGCATCAAAGTTTCTGTTTAGTAGGACATTTTTATCTCATTGTATAAAATATGTATTAGTGAAGCCAACAGCTAAGAAATGTGATAGCAGACATTAAAGGAGAAACTCGTTTCAAAATACAAATATACAACAAATGCACATTTACACAAAATAAACGCCTTCATACTGAGAAATAACTTTTTACCCCTTGGATACTGCCAGGAATACTGGAGGTGATGAGGATGGTACTGTATTCCTCATACCCTTGAAGCTGCTAGCTTGGCTTTTTAAAGATGTTCATAGTGCCATTGACAGATATGCTCCCGACCACTGATCCATACAGCGTTCCATGACAGGGCACACAGACTTGTTCTCAAAGCCGAAAGGTATGACAGATACACTCCCAACAGAAACAGTGCCCACATTTTTCAAGGGTCTTCTTTTCCATTATATCTCCCCATACAGATACAACACTCAGATTCAGTCAGATCTGAGTCTGCCAGCGGTTCTGTACCTAGCAATGACTTTTTACCAATGTCTTTCTTGCTTTAGAAAGCTCTGTTCTGCTGTTGCAACTACATTGTTGTTGTTGTGCTCTAAAAATATTTGTGAGAAACAATAACACCTAATAGTATTTCCACTTTATTCCTATTTCTATTAGCCAGCCTAGTCACGATACGTGTGCCACTTTGTCAGGTGCTTTTTGAAAGTGACAACTGAAAATTCCTGAAGATGTAATGAAAAAAATATTGAATCCAAACCTAGTATAATTTGCTTCCGGTTTCTTTCTTACAAGTTCTGCAAAGTATACAGCTTCTGAGAGAATTTCCCACCAGCGGAAAATGGGCTGCTGGTACTTGTCAAATAGATCTAAGAAGAAATGCAATAAGATGACAGCTAGGCATATTTCAGGGACATACTTCTCAACCTCTGATCTCCACAATCAGGACTAGAAAGGAGCCAAAATAATAAGGCAAAAGCTCCTAAATGAGGGGCCAATTATAAATAGGTACTGCAAAGGAAATAGACAGAATAAGCAGACTTCAATAAACATCTGTTTTCTGAAGTAAAAAAAAAATGTGATTTTTAATGGCTGCCCTTATTTGTCCACTGTAAATGTACATTATCAGTATTTCCTCAAAAGTCACACATTTTGGGTGGGATGAATCAAAATGCTGAGCTAGGATAACTTGTGACTTCCGTTAAAATTGAGAACACATGATATGTGATTTGTTCTGTTGGGTTTCTTGATTTTAGAGCAGCTGACAGGTATATAACTTATTGATAAAAACTAATTTGTAGATAAAGCAGGTGTCTAAGGTCAAAGTGCGTACTATCCAGAGACCTGTTACAGGGCACTGTAAGCAAAGACTCCTTCTGGCTGCCTGGTTTCTGTGCTCTGTTCTTGTTATTTAAAATATTTAAAACATTACATTTGTTTGCCTTCTGCATATATATTTGACAGAAACTACCTGACTCAAACCCCAAGATGAACTGTAGAAAATAGTTAACCAGACAAACTTTCCAACTGTACAATACCCAAACCCGTTACTTTTCGGCAGAGTCACACACATCTTCTCTTTGCTCTCTCTCTCTCTGTGTGACACACACACACACACACACACACACACACACACACACACACACACACACACACACACTCTGCCTTTTCTCTGCTGTCATACAGCCACACATATTCATACACACACCTACTTTCTCACACAGTAACACTAAGACTTTATCTCTCATACCAATGACTAGTTTAAATTACATACTCACACACTTTCTCTCCAATACAGAGAAACAAACTGCCAGTTTAACTGGTATACATACTCCTGCACTTGTACTCTCATATACTCACTCACACTTACCTTGGCACGGTTAGTTTAAATTTCGCTGTAAGGGTTGGACTGAGTTTACATCCGCGTTGTAGAAGATGCCGCTATTTTTGTTTTTTAATTTATTGTTGAAGCCTCTTAAAAGTAGGAGGTTCTAGTGCCCTTGACAGCACATTGGTAACCCCCGGGGATGCACTGACATAAGTGCAGAAGCATACAAAATGAATGACACTGGGATTTAAAGGGGCCAATCGTGAATTCGTGGCATCCTATTATTTTGAGCCCAAAACTGGGAAATACCAAGGAATTTGGTACAGTTGAGAGGTATGCTTACAGGCTCAATGCGTAGAATGACTGATTCAGAGATATTCATGTGCTGACACCTCATATTCATCATGCTCAGAGGCCTGAATCAGCATGATATAAACCCCCAACAGTTGTAGAGAAGCTTGTTGTACTATGGAAGAAGATACAGAGCTGCATTTTGAAAATGAACTACTGAAGTCAATCAGCCTGTAGAAAACAGAAATACTTCAACTCAGGGACAGGCTGTTATGAATATTTGACCACCAAGTTATGAACATTTTAGCCATCACTGCAAGTGCATGGGAGTGTGCACTCACCAAGGGAAGACATTGTGGTACCTGCAGTGATACAAGGTCTTTTGTTTTCCACTTAGAAGAATAATTGCCTGGATTTCAGCAAGAACACAAAAATCTCCTCTTGGCTGCTTGAACGATGACCCCTCTGGATGGCTCTAGCTTCACTTCTGGGGATAACTGCTGCTGCCATGTTCCAGTGAGTACTGTTAAACATCTTCAGCTTTCTTGTAAATAGTTTTTGTTTAATGTTTTTTGGCTCATTTGGCTAGGATGATTATTGATTAGTGCTCGTGCCTCTCCTACTCCCCCAACTTGTCTCTAGACTGTCTGGTTTTCCTCTGGATAGGGGCTGGCAATCTGGGGTCTGAGTTAGCCATCAGTTAAACATCTTTGGGGGGATAGAGGCATCCTGACCAAGGTCATCTGTTCCTAACTTCAGAGATTTTTTTGTATGCTCTGTCATTCCCAAGAAGTGGGTACACAATGATGCAAAGTGCCCATGGTATGGTAACATCAGCCCTCTCCCTCTAGTCACATATGAGCCTGTGGGACAATAATGCTGCTCTTCATCCTCCCACCAGAGAGCAGCATAGTGTTGCTAATATCCCACACCCCCTCCTGAGGTAGGTGACTTGGTGGCTGGGCACCTGAGCCTACCTCTCTGGCCAAATATCCAGTTTGTAGAACAACACTCAAAAGGCCAGCACACAGTGGTGTAAGAATCCTTATTAAAGTATAATAAAAGATGTTATTCAATCAAAAACGGACCAGTTTCGGCAAAAGCATTAAGTCTTCTTCAGTGTGAAAAGAATCAAATAATCATACCTCTCAACTGTCCCTGATTTTGACACAAATTTTAGCTCTCTCCCTCTTAACCCCTTTTAGCATTGGTGCCTTTTGGACAAAAGTGGTGAATTATGCTTAATAAGTAATGACAATAATTAAGAGCTGAAGAATTATTTTACTTCAAGAAATGTATATTAATTCACATACTTTAATTCTGTTAATGCCTTAAGTTAATAGAACTAATATGTTAAAAGTGTCCCTGATTTTTCTTGGATTTATCCCTGACTGGTTGAGAGCTATCATGCCCTTTTATATAACTGTGTGCTGGCCTTTTGATTGTTGTTCTACGTTGAGGTGTTTTGGGCCGTGCACTTGCCATACTTGCAAGGGTTCATTTTGTTTGTGGTTGCAAACCTCCGGTTTCCCAGGTTATTAGATGATACCATGAAAGCAGCATCTCATATAGATATCCTGCCTCTATATCAGCGGGACAATGCTTCTTGTAAATGCTTTTATGTATTCCTTATAATTTTCGCTGCCATATATATTGCTCTGATATACATTTATGCTTTGCAGTGCAGCCTATAGAACAGTGCACAGTCCTCTTGCTGAAAACATTGCCACCCACTTAGCTAATCACCTCCTTGTTTGTGACATCAGTAATGACCCTCTAACAGTCCCACCTACCACATTAAGTTTCTTTTTTAATGTGTGCAAACCTGTATTCCAGTCCTGTTTTACTTCCCTCTGGGATAAGACACTCAGCGCTTGTGTTCCCTGCTTTAGACGGGTCTATATTACGAGATCAAAAACCCGTTTCCGCGAACACCACAATACCGACATGTATAGCACCAACTACGGTAACGGCAAATGTTCAAAACTGCGAAACGCAAAATGTTGAAGTGTCATGGTTAGCCCGTCTGCGGTATAGCTCCGTAAGGTAAGTGTGCGATAGTTATGGACCTTAGGGTTAGGGTGTGGGTTAAGGTAAGTGCATATATAGGTAATGTGTGTAAGGTTTAGTGTAGGGTTAGAAGTAGGGTTTTGTTAAGTGTGTGTTTGTGAATTATTTGTTTTCTTTGGGTATATGTCTGTGGGGTAAGTGTGCGATAGTTACGGATCTTAGGATTAGGGTGCGGGTTAAGGTAAGTGCATAGATAGTAATGTATGTAAGGTTTAGTGTAGGGTTAGAAGTAGGGTTTGGTTAGTGTATGTATGTGTTTTATTTATTATGTTTGGGTATGTAGTATGTGGCGTGCGGTGGTGTTGGCTGACTATGAAGATTCGAGATTTGAATTTTCGTGGTTTGGGGGGTTCGGCGTATTTGCAGTTTGGGCTATACGTGTCGGTGTTGTGGTGTTCGCTGAAATGGGTTTTTGATTTGGTAATATAGACCCCTTTAGACAGTGCTCCATATTTGTTTCTACCTTGTTTTTGAACAAAGACAAAAATAATGGGGTGGGGGGTAAAGCTCCAAAAATAGGGACACATTTTAAATATTGCTCTTAGAAACTTAGAATATTGCTAGAATAAAAAAGTCTGGTGTTACCATGCATTTTGTGAAGGATATGTAGTCTAAAATTCAAATGCCTGTCATTATTTAGTAAATTCAATCCTTTTTATTTTTGCCACAAAAAAAAAAAAAAAAATTTCACAAAACCACAAATTCTCTGAGGAACACACTCAAAATGTGAGACAAAAATCTGGACAATGGAGTGGCATGATATCGTCAATTTGCAAGAGCCGATCTCAGTGCTTATGGTGAGACAAGATGCTCCCGATCTCCATAGATGTTTTTTCAGTCATTTTATAAGCGTTTCTCCTGCCTCCGTCAGTAGTGTACGTGGGGTTGGTTGACCGGGAAAAACACAATCATCTGAACACAATCTTTGTTTGTGGTTAAACCTGATAGCCGTTGCACTCTGTGTGTGGTCTAAATTGTTAAATCTGCTTGTTACATTGTAGCAGTTTGTATTTAATAAAGAACAGCTGCAACCATTTCCTGATGCAATACTAGGTGAGTGCACAATTCTGCCAGTCATGGATGCATGCCAGACTACAATTTCCTGGTTAGTGAGCATCTTGGCTGAAGCACAACAGATTAAACATACTCTGAAATGGCAGGCATTCTGATGTAAAGTGGTCAGTTTTTAAAACTGCAAATTAAGATTAGCTTAAAAACATAGGGCTCAACCTCTTAAGAGGACAATGTGGAACACAGACCCTAACAATGTGTGACAAATGGTCAAAATGTGGAGCACCCTATTTTCGCACTGTGCAAAATGTGCCATTGCCATGGAGCATGGTAGAACAGCTGTAAAATTCAATAAGACACGTCTCAGATCTGAAACCTTTATTTTATAATCTGCTATTCTAGCCTGCCAATATACCACTGAACAGCCTAGCTCAAATTCTCAGTTCTTATCTTGCTGGGCAACTGGACACACACCACTGGGGTTTATGGATAGCATACACTGGCCAATAGGGGCACATACACCCCACCCACTGTTAGGATGAGTCCATGGTGTAAGTCGGAGTAGGCAGGGTCCTCAACCCACTTATCACTGGGCAGATGAATAAAATGAGGTTCAGCTGGGCAGGTTTGGCCAAGGGTTGAGACCCTCAGGATTCTTTCATTCACTGATGTTGATAGGGGTTTGAAAATTCAGACGAACTACTTAAATTTGTCTGCCAAATGACCTGATTAACACTCTTTCAAGCTCTGCCCTTTGTATACATCTGCAAATTCAATTATTCACTTCCAAACAGTTTTTATTGGTCACAGTAAACCCATGGACATTTTTAAATATAAGAGTATGGCGTCCATTTACTGCCAGAAATTTATATTTTGTATCCATACCTCTTGCTGCTACCCCCACCACCCACACATCATTTAAAAAGATGTACTCAACCTTGACAGTGTTGCCCGTATACACTCAGAAAGGGACACACCATTATCTTGGTGTATTCTTATATAACATAAGCATGTTCTGTAAAGCTTTATATGATAAACACTAGTTCAAACATTTCTAAACATTCTGTATCATTGTGATAAAATTTCTGAGAGATGTCTAGAAAAACTTAGTACAGTGAGTATGCGCAGCTACACCCTTGATAGTATGTTTATTTACTGAAAACGAAAATATTTTCCCATCCAGTGTCACAGTATTATTTCTATTCCATTATCGATAATACCAGCTGAACCCCGCTCCTGGAGTATCTTTACTAGGATGTCTACTTCCCCAGACCTTAAAAACGAGTCACGACTGACCAAAGATGCATGCTGTATTATAAAAAAAAAAAAAGCCATTGTACTGAAATCCTGCAACTCCACGTATATATTGTACGTTATGAAACTAGGACATGAAAGAGCTGCTTAAGTTACCTAAGCCACAAGTGAGCTTGCCGTTTCATTACCTGTCAGTTTGACACTACAGTGACTTCCACAAAAAGTTATAATGTGTTTATTGTAAAAAAATAACGATATCTTGTATTTATTTACATCTTTCTGCTTTCATCTCACTAAGCAATGTATAGTGAGATGAAAGCAGAAAAACGTAAATAAATATCTCACACTGTAGATTTATAGGTTGGTACTGGGCTATCTGCCCGAAGGCATATATTAGCCCAGCCATGTGCGGTATTCACCGCCCCTTTAGTAGTTCCCTAGACCCTTGTACTAGCAGCTAGTACCCTTGGCCCCTATCTAGTAGTGCTGTTGGTGCGATCCCCGGTGTGAACTTTCTGTTACCCATCCACTCATCAAGGTTCCTCTTGAAGAGTGATAGTGAGGGGCTCTGTCTTATGTAGATCGGGACCCTGTTCCATAGTAAGGGAAGTCTCTGCGAAGGGAATCTATCCTTCCAGCATGTTCTATTCATAGTTGTGTTGAGGTTTATATCCCTAGAGCGTGTAGCTCAAGTAGATTTGGCTTTGCTAAGATGGAGCATGTTCAACAATTCTGAGTTGGACATGGCTCTGTACGTTAGACAGAGATTGCCTCTGAGAAAGCGGTATGCAACAGAGAACAGTCTTAGCTTTTTCAATCGTGCTGCATAGAGCAACTGTTTGAGGCCAGTAATCCTCTTGGTTAGGTACCTCTGTGGTCTCTCCAGCTGCTGGAGATGTCTAGCCAGGTACATTCCAATTGGTGCATTGTACTCAATAATGGGTCTGATGAGGGAAGAGTAGAGGGGCACCATTACATCCTTAGATCTTGATGCAAACCCTTTCGTGATCAGATGGGTCACATAGAAGGATTTTCTAACCACTTTGGCAACATGGTTATCAAAGGAAAGCTGACTATCTACTTGGGTCCCTAAATCCCTTATTTCTTCTTCAGATTTCAGGGGATTACCTCCTATGTTGTAGTTTGCGGTTAATCTGTTTTTCCAAAGGGGATTACTACACATTTTTTGCATTTAGCTTGAGACCATGGCTTTGACACCATGCATCAGTTTCATTTAGGCCCTTCTGGAGGATCTCCATGTCGGCCGGAGACTCTATTATAGCACCCAGTTTGCAGTCGTCCGCAAACTTAGTCAGCCACAGCCCTTCTGTGCTTGCCTGTACTTCTGAGAAGTATATGCCAAACAGGAGGGGCCCCAGGACAGAGCCCTGAGGCACACCACTCATTACTGGTCTGGATTCGGACATAGATCCTGCTAGTCTTACTTTATGGGATCTGTCTGAGAGCCAGTTTGCGATCCATCTTGTGACTAAGGGTTTATGCCCAGGCTGGTGAGCTTATCAATAATACCTGAATGGGGAATGGTGTCAAATGCTTTAGCAAGGTCAAAGTAAGCCATGTGTACCTCCTTTCCCTTATCTATATCCTGAGTAACTGTCTCAAAGAAATCCACCAGGTTTAGGAGGCATGATCTGCCCTTGACGAAGCCGAACTGTGTGTGGTCCAGCAACTGGAGGTTCCCAATCTCTCCATTTATGAGTTCCATAATGATTCACTCAATAGCCTTACAGATCAGACTGGTCAGGCTTATTGGTCAGTAGTTCCCAGGGTCAGTTGTGGCCCCACCCTTGTGTAGCGGGACCACCATTGCCGTGCGCCATTCTATGGGCACATATCCTGTGGAGAAGCTGAGACTGAACAGGGTATTAAGATGCGGGGTTAATTCCTTTTGGAGCTCATGTATGACACAGCCTGGGACACCATCTGGTCCCATGGAGGCAGTGTTTTAAGCTTTAGATAGAGCCTTGTTAACCAACATAACATGTGAAGACAGCTAGAGTTACTTTGCTCATGAAGATCTGTGGCCAGCATCATTGGCTCCCGTCCTCCTGAGACTTGTTACTTGATTGGCTCATATACCACATTCGGAATTGGCTGTAAATGAGATGTATGAGCCAATCAAAATCTGTAGAGCACAGCCAACACTCTGTAATGTGGATGGGCAGCAGAGAGATATGCATTGGTTTGTATACCACAACGCCAATTGGCAGTAATTGCGGTACACAAACCAATCAGAATGCGTGTAGTGGAGCCACAGCTGTTCAGTGCGGAATAGCGGAACAGTGGCTTTGCTCATCATTGAATGCAGAGCATTCCACATAATCCGGAGCACTTGGATGCTCAGGCTCGAAAGAACCTAAGCGTGGCCATTTGTCAAACACTCAAAAAAAAAAACAGTACAGCTGATTCCCCTGCAAATCTATACCAAACCCAACAGAAATGTGAGACAAAAATCTGGACAGTTGAGAGGCATGCATGGTCAACTTGCAAGAGCCGATCTCACTGCTTACCCAGTGAGACAAGATGCTCCCAGTCTCCAGAGATTTTTTTTCATAAATTTTATAAATGTTTTCCCTGCCTGTGTCAGTAGTATAGCTTGTGTGGGTGGAGAGGGACAAGCACAATCATCCTCGATCATGATCTTTATTTAATGGAATACCAAAAGCCGGTTTTACATTTGCGGTTAAATGGTTTGTGGTTAAACAGTACGAAAGCACTGCACAGGTAAGCAGGTGAACATTGCCTTATAAACTTTATAATAGACAGATATGCATCAGATGTATGACATGTCAGGGAACTGACTGCATGGTACAGGAAAGTTTATTTTGTCAGCTTTACAGGTAGATGATTATCAGGGCAGTTGCAGGGTTCCAGCACTTTGGAAGGACATGCAGATGTGTAGCAGATTCTAGGTTTACAGTCAGATGTGCATCTGGGGTTCTGTAAGTACAACAGCATTGCAGCAGAGGTACATACATGTTCATTAGACTATAGACATACTAAATAGAAGTGCACTAAAGATGTAGTTGGGTATTCAGCCATGCAGGGTAATAGTACAATTATTGTCCATCTGTTGGTACAGAAGGGGGCTGTATATAGTGTAAACTGTTTACATAATAATTGTAGATCAGTTGTAATGTTAAATAAGTTTTGCTATAAATCATACATATTGCATATATATAGGCTCCAAAAGAGCTGCAGTATATAAGCTGTTTTAGGAGGGTCTCCTTGTTAACTTGATTGTTTACAGTGGTCCCCTGATGAAACAACTTAGGATGTGAAGATATTTTGTGCTTGTTTTCATTTCATTTAATTAGAAGCTTAAATGATAGGTTGTTTAACATGTCTTCATTGGTTCAATGATTCAATGCATTTATTTATTTGACTTTATTTACATGGTAATGCATTCATTACAACATACTAATTTTAGGCATTTCCTGGGAACATCTTGTGGGGAAATTATGGTTAATTTTCTTTTTTTCATGGGTGGGGTGGGATGTAGTTTTTTTTTTTGTTGTTGTTTAGGAAATGATTTTTGTAGTGTCTAGTGAATTCAGCTCAGTTGAGAACTCACGGTCACAACAAAACATTACAAGAGAAGTTAGTACATTTATTATTATTAATATTAATATTATTATTGTTATTTACAATTTATTTTTTGCTGGTGACAGTAGGCTTATGAATAAGACTCAAAAAGCTTTATAGAAGGTGGGTATAAAAGCATTGGTCCTGCTATGGTAAGCGTAAGAGATGATGCCTGTGGATGGTCAGGTTGTATGCAGACTTTGTAAAGGTCATCTGGAGATGAAATCAACTGTAGAGAGTGGATTTCACATAATTTGTTTATACCACAAAACTGGACATACAGGTAAGTGTACATTTTTATATATGGTACTAATTAAAACTTTTGTTACAGTGTTTTATGCTTTAAGTAGTGTTTCTTTTATTTATTACATGCTACCAGTTTTACTACACTTTTGTGCATTTGTTTCAGTATACACTTGCTATTTTCTCCCATTTTATTCTATTTTCTTTACTTCTATTTATCGGCTATATTATGGTTAATTATTTCAGTCTGCCAGTGTGTGTATGTGTATGTATGATGCAAGTGTGACTAATCTGTCTGTGTGCTCAGTGTGTATGTATATGTGTCCATGTATATGTGTGTGCCTGTGTACATTATATGTAAAACAGACACACATTTATATACTACACTTGCAAATACACATATACACACATGCATGTGTGTGTGTGTGTGTGTGTGTGTGTGTGTGTGTGTGTGTGTGTGTGTATGCATGTGTGTTTTTGTGAGTCAGCTGGCTAGCCACCAGGTGACATAAAAGTTTACATGTAACCTCTTGAGTTTGTCAACTATGCTCGAGTGGGGTATTGTGTCAAATTCTTTGGCCAGGTAAAGGTAAGCAGTGTGAACCATTTTGCCCTCATCCATTGCTTTGGTGACCTTCCCAAAGAAGTCCACCAGGATGAGTAGGCAGGGGCTTCCACTGAAGAAACCAAGCTGGGTTGGTTTCAGTGTCTGGAGATTTTCTATGTCATTATTGATCATTTACATGGTAATTATTTTCATGGATTTGCATATGAGACTAGTGAGACTTATGAGTCTGTAGTTTCCAGGGTCTGTAGATGGTCCATCTTTGGACAGAGGGACTGCTGCTGTTCACCATTCATTAGGCATGAAGCCTGTTTGGAGGCTACAGTTTAAATAGCAATCCAGAGGGACTGATAGGTCAGGTTTCATGCTATTTAGAAGCCATCCTGAGATAATGTGTGGGCCCATCAATGCAGTGTTGCTGGCCTTAGAGAGGGCATTGAGGATCTGTTCCCTAGTGATAGCGGGGGGAGGGTTATATTTGATTATATTTCCTGGAAGGAGGTTGAGGGGGAGAGATGGACAAAGTTAGAGGTGCATTTGTCCACCAATAGTATTGCTATATCTTCTGACTCAGTAGATGTGGCTGTATTAACAATGAGATATGCACACATTTGTGTATTGTCTTTGAGGTTGTGGACACAGCTAAATTATACCTTGTGGTTGTCCTTGGTCTGGGAGGCCAAATTTATCTCAAGTTTGGCTTTGGTAGACATTATTATTCCTCTGAGTAGTATGTTGAGTTTGAGAGTGCTTTTATCCTTCTGGGTGCTACACCTCTCAATTGTTGCCAGAGGATCATAATAAGTTACTAGGCTAATGGCCCAAGGGCCCTTACAAGCCTAGCCAAATCTTACCCTTATTACCACGATCAGCACCTATTGCCTCTGTCCAAGATGGACACAGGTGGGAACCCCTGACGTGAATTTATGGTTATCCATCCAATCATCCAGACTGTTTGAAGAGGATGAATGAGGTGCTCTGTTTGATATGAAGTGGGAGTCTATTCCAAAGGCATGGTAACCTCTGGGAGACAAATCCATCCCTCCAGCAGGCACTATTGATGTCACATACCAGGTTTAGGTTTTTAGAGTGAATAGCTAGTGTAGCATTTGACTTGTGGATATGCAGCATTTCCAATAAAGCAGGGTCAGCGATCACCTTATATGCAAGGCAGAGATTGCCTCTGAGTAGTCTGTATGAAACAGAATAAAGTGACAGTGATTTAAGCTGATTCCCATAGGACAGCTGCTAAAGACCTTAAATTTTGCTTGGGAGGAACCTTTGTGGTCTCCAATTGTTTCAGGCGGTTTGAAAGGTACATATCAAAAGGGCCATTATACTCAATTATTGGCCTAATGAGTGAAGAGTACAGGGAGGTGATGACTTCTCTTTTTCTCTAGGCAATGCACGTGATTATGAGCCATATAGAATGCACTTCTTGCCACTGTGGAGATGTGGCAATCAAAGGTAAGGTTGCTGTCAACTTGAGGGCCCAGATCTCTCACCTCTGAGTGCATACTTAGGGTGTTGCCGTTGATGTGGTAATTTGCAGGAGCATCGCTCTTACTGAAAGGGATGATATTACATTGAAAGGGATGATAATACATTTTTTTGCATTGATTTTGAGGCCATGGCTTTGGCATCAATTATTTGTTTGTGTAAGACCATCTTGAAGGATGTTGACATTGTTTGGAAATTCTATGACTGCACCCAGTTAACCTGCAGTCATCAGCAAACTTTTTCAGCCACAGTCCCTTGGTTTTAGCTTGTACTGTGGAGAAATAGATTCCAAACAGTAGAGGTCCCAGGACCAATCCCTGTGGAACTCCACTGGTTATGGGTCTGCTGTTGGAGGTGGATTCCCTTATTTTGACTGTCTGGGTTCTATCAGTGAGCCGGTTCATAGCCCACCTTACGATATAAGGGTTGATGTATAGCTGGGAGGGTTTTTCAGTGATGCCTGAGTGAGGGATAGTGTCAAATGCCTTGGCTAGGTCAGGCAGGCTGTATGCATATATTTTCCCTCATATAGGGCCCTTGTGGCTGTCTCAAAGACATTTAACAGGCATGATCTCCCCTTGACAAATCCAAACTAGGTCAGATCTAGTGTTTGGAGATTACCTATATCTTTGTTGATAAGGTCCATGATGTTTGATCTCCATGGCCTTACAGATAAGGCTAGTCAGGCTAATAGCTCTGTGGTTCCTGGGGTCAGTAGAAGCAGAAGCTTTGTGTAGGGGGACAACTGTGGCTGTTTTCCATTCAGCTGTGGTGAAGCCTGTGCTTGCACTGTGTTTGAAAAGAGTAACCAATGGTGATGCTAATTCTTGTTTGAGGCCATGCAAGACGCAGCCTGAGATATTGTCAGGTCCCATTGATGCTGTGTTTTGGTCTTAGAGAGGGCGTTTACGACCTGTTCTTTATAGATGCAAGTTCAGGGACAGGTGGTAGGTATGTCATGAAGTACGTGTCGCAGGGATGGGGAAGTGAAGTTTTCACTGAACTTGTTGGCTAGCAGGTTAGCTATGTCCGCCAGCTCAGTAGATGTGTTACCATTAACTACCAGTTCAGTGAAAATCTGGGCCTTACCTTTTAGATTATGGATGTAACTAAAGAAAGCCTTATGGTTGTCCTTGGTTGAGGAAGCTAACTTGTATTTGTAGTTTGATTTGGAGGACTTCACAAGAAGTCTTATTTGCTTATTTAACCTGAGGGGGGAATGTCTCCAGTTTAGAGCCTACTAATTCTTACTCAGTAGTTTCTTCCATTTATTGTGAAGTCTGTTAATGATGGTTGTCTACCAGGCAGGCTTGCTCTTCCTTTAAGAGCTTATTTTGGTCCTAGGAGGTACTGCTGAGTCAATGCAGTTATACAGGTGCTTGTACTGTATAGGGCACTGGTGTAGAGCTTGGCATGGTTACTGGCTCCGTCTGAGGGGGTAGATGCAGTGAAGCTATTTAGAACATCCAACAGGAGGTTATATTCTGCTTTGGAGAAGTTTTTTAGTCTAGTTGCTGATGGGGGGGGGGGTTAGGTGTGATAGTTACCTCAAATGAGACTGATTTATGGTCAGATCCCACCATGGATGAACTCACAGTGGGGGTGCTACAATGGTCTCCCATATTTATTAGTACCAGATCCAGGGTGTTGGCTCCCCTAGTGGGGGTATCAACCAGCTGGTCCAGGGCATTGGAGCTGACAAAGTCAAGGAACTTTGGGGCAGGTGAGTTTGAGCACAAGTAATTCACCCAGTCAATGATAGGGTATTAAAGTCACTCAAAATCATGGTGTTTGAATGTATCTTGATAGACCCAAGTTGATCCAAATAGGCAGAGTGGGTGTCCAGATTCATGGATGGGATTCTGTAGCTGGCAATGACTTGAATAGGTGTCCTACCACATTTAATTGCACATGAAGTATCTCTAGGGTGTGATAATGTTTAACTAATCTGAAGGTGCATTTATCTTTGATGAATAATGATACACAGCCTCCTTTAGTAATCTTACCTTCAGTTTGTGGTCTGAACGCGTGGAAGGAGGTGTAACCCGGTATGACTGTGGTACTCTCCATGCCCTTGAACTAGGTCTCCTTGACTGTACAAATGCTGCGCCCTCCAGGATTTGGATGCTTTCCAGTGACTGCAGTTTCGTGTTAAATCTCCTAGCGTTTAGCACCACAACCCTGAGGTTGTTTTTGGTTGGTATTTTTATGTCAAGAGTTCTGTCTTTGTAACACTGCTTAAAAAAGGCACTATGAGGGTGACAAGAGCCTTAGCCAGTAGTCAGAATCGAAAGGGTAACAGATGAAGACCATCCCTGGCAAAGCATCAAGGTCTCTCAATCATGTCATCCCAGGCAGACAGATCTGGTTCCCCTTAGAATGACACCAAAAACTAAGTCAGTTATTGAAGTCAATTATTTTCTGTTTGTATATTGAGGCATCATTCTAGGTGATGGTAAAATGCTGCTTAAGGCTAGGGACATATCTGCCTGAGACACAGAGTCCGAGAGCTCAGTTATGTCTCTCTTCATGTAGTCCAGAGAGGTACGTCTCAAGTCGTTCACACCAACATGGACTATGACAGACTCATAACAGTACCTGCAAAAAACAAGTGCCAATAACAGTGAACAAAAAAACCCACAAAAACAAAAAACTACTCAAAGCTGAATAGAAAACAATGTAACACTGGAATAACGTAATTCCACTTTAATTGCCGCTTTCGTATAACAACTTCTTCAGAACCACATGATGATACAAATAAAGAACTCTATAAATAGTACAAACAGTTAAACACCAATTAATTAACTATGTAAAACAGAGCCCATTTGCTAAAAACCTTTCAAATGTGTTCTCACAACCAAACTTCACATTGTAACACAGGAAATTAATTAATAAAAAATAAAAACTAACCACATACATAGCAAATCAAAAACATTATTTAATATATGCCTCATGATCTTTAAAAAAACATTTAATATTGATAGCATCATTTAAACCAGGCTTCTGATCAGCCTGCAATTTCATTTGCCATCTAGCCTCCCTTTGGGCTAAAATATTTTTATAATTCCCACCACGAATGTCATGTTCACAATGTTCCAAAATAGAAAACAAAAATGTATTAAAACCTATACATTCTGAGCTATGCTTGTAAAATGCTTGATTTTCTGAAAGTGAAGATACCATTAGCAATGTTAATAACGTGACAGGTTCTTCTTTAATTAAAGCTGTTGAAAAAGAAGTATCCGAAACTACTGTAAAATCTGATTTTTTTTTTAAGTTCAGAGAAGGAGCAGAGAGCTTGGAAGCAGCTAAAGATGACCAGGAAGAAAGCCAGATTAATGTCAGAATCGTCAACGGACAACGATTAGGTGATAGCAGGTTTGAAGAGGACATTTTAAATTTGTCTAGTTTTAAATTAAATGACATGCATATTAAATTGTTGAAACTAGGTCTGAATTTCATTCCTAGTAAACGAGCTAATGTTATTGACTCTATTATTGATTTAAAGAAATTTACTAGTAAGTTAAATTTAAAATATATCTTCATAGGTTCATACTAGGCTATCTGCCCTAGGGTATTTATAAGCCTAGCCAGACTGCGTTTGTCTTTTGCCACCCATTTTAAATGAATTTTGATATGCCCTTTTTAGAGGTTAGTATACTGTGCCTCTGTCTAACAGTGACACAGAAGTGATACCCGGGGTAAACCTACGATCTCCCATCCACTCATCAAGATTCCTCTTGAAGAGAGTCAATGAGGGACTCTGCCTAACCTGGACTGGGATTTTATTCCAGAGTGAAGGGAGCCTCTGGGTTATGAATCTGTGCCTCCAGCATGTCCTATTTATTTCAGTGCTGAGGTTCAAGTCTCTCGAGCGCATAGCTCAATGGGATTTGGATTTTCTGAGGTGCAGCATGTCCATTAACTCCGGGTTGCACATGGCTTTATACGTCAGGCACAGATCGCCTCTGAGCAGGCGGTATGTCACTGAGTAGAGCTGGAGTTTCTTTAACCGGGCAGCATATGGCATCTGTTTGTGCCCTTTGATCCTCTTGGTGAGGTACTTTTGGGGTCTTTCCAGTTGCTGCAGGTGTCTGGTAAGGTACATCCCAAAAGGGGCATTGTACTCAATTATGAGCCTGCTGAGGGATGAGTAAAGAGGCACGATGACCTCCCCTGATCTAGATGTGAATCCCTTCATGATTAGGTGGGCTATATAAAATGTTTTTCTAACCACTTTGGCCACGTGGTTTTCAAATGAGAGATTGCTATCAACTTGGGTCCCCAGGTCCCTAATGACTTTTTCTGTACTTAATGGATTACCACCTATGTGGTAATTTGTGGGCACTTTGTTTTTGCCAAAGGGGATGACTATACACTTTTTGGCGTTTAGCTTGAGGCCATGGCTCTGGCACCAGTTGTCTGTTTCTATGAGGCCCTTTTGTAGGATGCTTGTGTCGGCTGGAGAGTCGATTATGGCACGTAGTTTGCAGTCATCTGCGAACTTAGTCAGCCACAGTCCTTCCATGTTGGCCTGTACCTCCGAGAAATATATACCGAACAAGAGAAGTCCCAGGACTGAGCCTTGTGGGACGCCACTTGTAACTGGTTTGGAGTCTGACATCTTAAAAGATGTTTCAAAAAGTAACTGCATGTTTTTTAAACCTTCATGTTATAATCCTGCCTTAATTCATACTATTCAAGTTTTTGAAACTATATGTGAAAAAGAAATAAGGGAGATAGCCAGTAACAAATGTGAACATTATTCCAATAATTTAGATGTTGGAATGAGAAGGGCTATGAAAAAATTAGTAGACAAAAAATGTCAGAATAATGAAAAGTGAGAAAGGAGGGATGATAGTTTTGATGAACCAAAATGACTGTATTAGTAAAATTGAAGCCATGCTTGGAAATGTAGATGAATATAAAGTAGTTTGTTCTAATGATATAAGCAAGAGTTTTAAATATGTTAGTGATTTCTTGTATGAAAATCTGATGTGTGGAAATTCAGTTATGTATAATTTTTGTGAAGTAGAACATCTTAAACTGGGGGTCTTGTTTGGCATTCCTAAGAGTCATAAAATCCTGACTGTGACCCCCCTTTTAGACCCATCATTTCTGCTCTGAACTATGTTACAGGAGGGATTTCAAAGATGGTTGATGCAGTGTTAAATCCTTTTGTTGTTAAAATGAACTCTTCCTTGAAAGATTCCTGGGACTTCTTGGACAGTATTAGAGTAGTCAATGAAGCCCATTTATTTGACCCAGATCATCATATCATTTTTACCCTCAACGTTGTTTCCTTCCATACCCCATAATAAGGGGATAGAAGCTGTGGGGGCATATTTACAATCTTATAGTAATATGTCTAATACAGAAGTTAATTTTTATTGTGATGCTTTGGAAGTGATTCTTGAAAACATTTTTTTTATATTTAATTACAAATATTACAAACAAATTAAAGGGGTTGCGATGGGGTCTCCAGCAGCCCCTGTTTTGCTAATCTAGTTATGGGGTAGTGGGAGCACACCATTCTAGATTCTTTGAGAAATTAATTTAAATTTTTTTATTATAAGAGATTTATAGATGATCTGGTTTTCATATTAAATGGGGGGTTTCAAGAAGTCAAATTGTTTTGTAACAAGGTGAATGAGGTTTCTGACTTCCTAAAATTTGTTGTGGGAAGTTATGGAAAAAGTATTGACTTTTTAGATGTCACTTTAACATGGAATGAAACAAGTAGAAAATTTGCAAGTAGGATTTTTCATAAAAAGACATTTAAGAACAACTATTTACATGCCACTAGTCAGCATCCCAAGTTCGTGTTAAAGAACATACCTAAAGGTCAGTTCATCCGAGCAAGTAGGATGACTAGTGATGACCAACTGGTGTTGATTAATTTGAAAATATTGTACATCTATTTCTTGAAAGGGGATACAAGAGGTGCTTTTGAGAGTACTAGCAAATAATGTTTTTGCACAGCGGGAAATAAAATACCCTCCCATTTTGATTAAAGGTTTGATGACAGAGATTAATAAGCGTGGTAACAATAGATTAGTACTAAGCTAAGCTAAGCTAACTGCCCTTGAGAGCCATTTTAAGCCTAGCCAGTTATCCCTTGTGAGATTCAAATGCTGGACCTTGTGTTTGTAAGGCAAACACCTTAACCATTAGGCCACCCTCCCAATCCACTGATGAGTCCCCATGTTTTAGTATGTGTATGAATGTTGACAATATTAGTTTATGTAATATAATAGAAAGTAATTGGAAAGTTTTTGATGGTAATGGTGATGTAATAGCAGCCAACATCATTTTAAAGGGGCATTTGAAAAAGGGAGAGATAGTAGTATTATCACTCCCAGGTACACACATAGTAATAAATCTAGAGGCATGTATAAGTGTCTTGATTGTACTGTCTGTCGATACATTCTAGAGGGACCTTACATTCAGTTATCTCGTATTCCATATACACTAAGGGTTCCAGGCAACTTTTGCTGTAAGACCAAAGGGGTGGTTTACATTGCAGTCTGTGACAAATGTTCAGCTTTTTATATCGGGATGACCACCAGAAGCTTAAATGCTAGAATGAAGGAACATATTTATAATATAAGGAAGAAAGAAAAAAAATCAAGCATTTTACAACCATTGCTCAGAATGTATAGGTTTTAATAATTTTTTGTTTAATATTTTAAACATTGTGAACGTGACATTCATGGTGGGAATTATAAAAATCTTTTAGCCCAAAGGGAGGCTAGATGGCAAATAAAATTACAGGCTGATCAGAAGCCTGGTTTAAATGATGCCATCAATATTAAATGTTTTTTAAAGATCGTGAGACATATATTAAATATTGTTTTTGATTTGCTATGTATGTTATTAGTTTTTATTTTTTATTAATTAATTTTCCTGTGTTACATTGCAAAGTTTGGTTGTGAGAACACATTTAAAAGATTTTTAGCAACTGGGCTATGTTTTACATAATTAATCAATTGGTGTTTAATTGTTTGTACTATTTATAGCGTTCTTTATTTGTATCATCATGTGGTTCTGAAGAAGTTGTTATACGAAAGCGGCAATTAAAGTGGAATTACGCTATTCCAGTGTTACTTTATTTTCTATTCAGCTTTGAGTAGTTTTTTTTTTTTTCATAACAGTACCTGTTGTTGAGAGACTTGAGTGCATGAGTGATATGGTGGATCCTGGCACTTGACAGACAGCTGACCGTGACCTTTTCCTTATCCAGCCTGGTGAGAGGGACATCTGTGTGTCTCATGCTGGAGTCACCTTTGACTTTTGTTAGGTTAACTGTTTATCCTTATGGGCTTGACAGGTGAGACTGTGGTGCATGAGCTAGTGTGTATTGTGTTCTGCAGAGAGAGTATTATGTATAGCGTGCTTGTGTTTGGGTTTATGAGGTCTACGGTGTTTGGGTAAGTTTCTAGCGAGGACCTCCACATATGTAGTTATATGTGATGTGGCTTTGGGTGGAGTAGGTGGTGAGGTATGCATGCTGACAACCCGCTCAGTGTCAGATCTATTGACTGGTGTGTGATAGAGCATGGATTCAAGGTTTTTAATATAGTTGCATCTCTCACATGTTGAGCTTCTGTGGATTTCCTTCTGTTATACAGCCTAATGATGTTGTGATTCCACCATGGTGGCTTGTTTTTTGAGCTAGTTCTGTACTTATTCCTGGCGAGTACAGCTGCCACTATGCAACTATTAACATACTTGTATAGAGTTTTTGTGAACAGTTGTGCATAGACAACAGTGTTCTCAGGGTTTACTGGGCTTGAAATTTTGTCAAGTTATCACTTAATAGTAGGAAGTTAGCCTTAGAGTAGTTCCTGTACATTCTAGGATTAGCTGAGTTTCTGGGTCTTATTTTTACTTCGGAGGAGACCATTTTGTGGTCTGATCTTTCCAGAGAGGGCATTACCTTAGGTGATTTGCCGCAGTCTACCATATTAGTGAGGACAAGATCAGGCTTATTTGTTCCTCTGGTGGGCGTGATGACAATCTGGTCCGGGAAGTTTGTGTTTAAAAAATATGAGAGTCTATGCACCTGCACATTTGGTGTCATGTATGATTCCCATTTAATACTGGAGTGATTAAAGTCACCCTTGAATACGGTATTGGGTTGGATGGTGAGTATTTTCGGTAAGCTTAAATACATGTTATGAGCTTCATAGGTCATAGGAAGGGGGGCATACAACTTGCAAGAAAATGGTATGGGATTTTGCCTATGGTGATTTGAATGTGGAGAGGTTCAAATGTATCATGATGTTTACCAGCTTTGAGGTATATTTATTATGTAAATTGAGACCCCTCCGCCTTTAGTCCCTGTCTGTGTAGTAACTGCTATGTATCTGCGGCTTTAAATCACATCTCAGAGACCGCACACACATCAGCATTCTTTAAGGTAAAGAGAGCTTCTAGGCAGTGAGGTTTTTGTTTAGACCCCTAGCATTGATTAGGAACACCTTTAGATTTTCTTGGTTTTGATTTGCTATTTTGGAAGTACTTTCATTTTGGCATTGCCTAAAAAAAGGCACTATGGGGGAAAGACAATGTTTTAGCTAATATTAAAAAGCCTAGAAAGGGGAGGTACAGACCATCCCTGGCAAAGCAGTGTGGTCTGTTGACCATCTCCTTCTATGCGGACAAATATTGCACCCTATTAGAATGACACCAGAAAGTAAGGCATTTTTTAAATTAGTCATCTTTTTTCATATTGTAGTATCATCCTTGGAAAAGGTAAAATGCTGATCAATGCAAGGCTCCTACTAGCTTGGAACACATATTCCAAGAGCTCCATGATGTCTGTCTTCATATATTCTAGGGAGGTACGTCTCAGTCCATTTATACCCACATGGACTGTGACTGAGTCATACTGGTACTTGTGGTGCAGTGACCTGAGTACATGGGTAATATGATGGATCTTGGCTCCTGATAAGCAACTGACTGTGACTTTCTTCTTACTCGGCCTGGAGTCTCCAATGGCTAGAATGTTGCATTCTGTGGAGGCTTGCCTTATGGGCTTAGAAGTAGAGGCTCTATGACATATGGCTATATGTGTTGATGTGGGTGTTGTTTTGAAAGTGTGTGTTCAGGGTTGCTGAGGGGGTTTGTTATGTGTACTTTGTCTCGGAGGTCTTTGGGGTTTAGGTAGTTTACATTTAATTGCCTCAGCATATGTGGGTCTGTGTGTCTGCTTTGAATTGTGTGTGATGGGTGTAGCATATGTACTACTGACAACCTTATCAATATTATGAGTGCTTTTATGTGATAGCTTTGCCTCCAGTAACGTTGTGTAAATACATCTCTCACATACTATATCAGTTTGAGAATTAACTGGCTATCTCTAGTTATGAGGCAATTTCTGCAGTGCTTCAGGATGCCCATATCCACCAAGCTGGTAACAGAGGTAGTGGGAAAGTTCATATCCATGTAATCAGACCTGTTTTTATTGATTAGACAGTTGGAGAGCTTTTGTCTTGTTGAGTATACTCATTTTTTAATTGTAAACAGTTTTTACAAAGGACTGTAATAAACATGATTTTTGTGTGTTGTGCCTGAGTAAGTATTCGTTTTCGAGTCATATGGACTCTGTCTTCTGCTTGTACTTTATTGCTCTTGTGTAACACTTTTGGGAAAAGTTACTGGGGTACTGTCTGCTGCTTTAAACCATGCCTAGGTAACTTCCTAGATGTCTATATTCTTGAGTGTGAGGATGGCTTGGAGGGAGTGTAATTTTTATTTAGGCTGCTGGCATTGACAGACTGAAGTTCAGATGAGTTGATTTTGCTATGTTGGTAATGCTCATCCTTACTCAGCGTAATCCCTTCTGTTTTTTCACTTCCGTTTTCTTCTATTTATTTAGCCGCTACCTGCCAGTATTCTTTAATTGTACCTCATTACAATGTCCTGCACATGGTGCATATGATATGGGAAATACTATGTACTCTCATTACTTTGTTTTCAGCTCAGGTGGCTCAACCAGTATCTTACTTGCACCACAAACATTCATACCATCTTTTCAGCTTTTTTTACCCAGCCATACTACTTACCATTTAACCTGCCCTCTCCTGGCGGTGTAGCAGTGCAGTTTTCCATTCTTCCTCTTTTCATTTTGATTCCTAATTCTTTTTTCCCTTACTCTGTTTTAATTTTTTTGACCTAATTTTTGATCCCTTTCTCCGTATTGTGTATTGTTTAATGCTCCTAACACACCTGTCGCCAGTTGTGTCCTCACGGCTGCAGTGTGTAATGTTTGTGCTGCAGTTTGTGAGATATTCTGTCCAGTTGTACCTTTGGTTTTCCTCATTGGGGGGGGGGGGGGTCCTGCTTTTCATCATTTTTCCAAGGTCTTGCAATGTCTTCCTTTTTTTAACCCAACTTTTTAGTCATAATAATGGGGTTTTGTGACACCGTCTCTCTGCTTTATTACCCCTGCTGCGCTGTCTCCTTTCCCATGAGCCATACATATCTGAAAGGGACATCCTCGCTTCCACGAGCCCTTCAGAAGCTAATCTCTTACTCCTGTAGTGACTCACTAGACAGATTCTCTGCTAGTAAATTCAGTACTTCTAGTACAGTTAGTTTAGACTTTTTGGCAGCCACCATAATTAGACTCAGCAAGGCCTTACTACCTCTATGCAATTCCACTTCTGTATCATAGCTCATAAAAATAATTTCCCTAGTTACATCAATTTGCTCACTTAATATCACTGATAGAGTAGTCTCCAGGGAATATTTAAAGTCTGTTAACTCATTACACTCCCAGAAAATATGTTTCCAAGTATCTCTTTCTACCCCGTCACACCTCCAACATTTGTTGTCTACCTAAGGAGAAATGCTCTGGAGTCTACTTGGGGTATAAAAATATCTATGTAAACATTTCCAAGCAAAAATCCTACACTTCTAGATTTTGTTGCATATTTGGGAGACATATATCCCCTCATTGTTTCTTTGTGAATTACTTATCCAATCTCTCTTGCCAATCCTTTCTGACCTCCTCTGACTGATTCTTATAGTTATCAGACAATGTTTTGTATGGTCCACTAATTATTCCTTTTTTAACAGCAGTGTCTGTTCTAGATTCTACAAAAAAATCTACCAGTGCTGATCTTTTGTTTAGAACCTCCCTATTTCTTTCTTTTTGCCTATACTCTATAAATCCTTGATAGGGAAGGCAAAGTGTAACCTGCAGTCCAAATAAATTCTTGGCCTCTTCCCATTCTATTAGCTTTCCCCTCTCCAGTTACCAATACCTTGGTTCCTTTGCCAGTTTTCTCCAACAAATTCCAGCCCCCTCTTGCCTATTGTCTATATCCCTAATTGCAGTCATCCCTATTGGCAGAATCTCCTTTCTCCAATCTGGTGTTGACTTAGTTCTTAGAATATTTTCTGCTGCTTTATGGATATAATATTATGTATGATTATTGTTATTCTCCTTGGGCGGCTGCTGTGGTGCAACTGTTAGCATTGCCACCTCACAGAAACAGGTTCTCCGGTTAGATCCTCGGCTGGGGTGCTTTCTGTGTGGAGTCTGCATGTCCTCCCTGTGGTCGCGTGGGTTTCCTCCAGGTGCTCTGGTTTCCTCCCACATCCCAAAGACATGCTGTAGGTGGATTGGACACTCTAAATTGGCCCTAGGTGTGAGTGTGTGCGTGTGTGTGCCATTTGTGGAAGGTTGGCCGCTTGGCTGGCAACTCGACACCGTAAAACTCCACTGTCAATCATGAGCAGATAAGTGATCCACTGTGGTGACCCCTAACCAGGAAAAGCCGAAAGAAGAAGAAGAAGATTGTTATTCTCCTTAAAGGTCTGCATCCAAAGTCCTAGTCTTTCTTGTTTCTTGACCTTCTCCCCATTTCATCATCATCCCTTTCTACTTTGAATTATTGTTGTCTGCTTGTACTATGTATATGAGCCTTAATTTTGCAGATCTGCAATATCCCTTCAAATTGGACAATCCCAATCCACCTTGTTGATTGAAAGAATCATCTTATCCAACTTAACTCTTGTTGTCTTCCCCTCCCAGACAAAGTACTTCAGCTCTTTATTAATTACTGTCCACAACAACTCCTCTGGTTGATAAAACTATGCCTGACCTGTGTATAAGACTAAAGAGACTAAAACAAGGGTGCATCTTATACTTTTTAAGCATTCATTTATCTATGAATGTGGGATGCTGGCAAATGCTTTTTTGTGTTCTATTCATGCCATACTTAGATTATTCCCCTGTTTACTTTAACAGCAAGTGATCCTTTGCTCCATATGACTTTCTTTTGTTATCCTTTTGTTCTATTGCCATGATTGAGTTTTTTTCTAAATGACTATAAACTCTATCAGCATCAGTTTCAGTGTATAATTTATGCATCATCGAAAGACAAGTTATACCAATACAGTTTTAAGGATAGCTTGCAGGTTCACTCTTAAGAAGGAGTATTATTTTTCCTGTTGTTAACTAGGATGGTGTCTGTTCAGGGTGTGCAGATAAGTAGTTCTTACTCATGGCTAAATCATCATGTAAAGATGCTAATACTTTTAACCAGAAGTTATGTACTGCATCTGGGCCTGGGGTTTTCCGCTTAGGAGCTTTTCTTAATTTTGTTTTAATTTCTTTGGCCGTTACTTCATCCCATTTCATATCCTGTACTTTTGAACTTATTCCTTCTTTACTAGTTTTATCCATTCCACATCTTTGTTATGTTCCACAGGCTCTTCATAGATATTTATCTAAAATATGTCTGTTTCTTCTTTTTCTTTTGGGGGGGGGGGGTTGATTCCTTTGCCCTTGTTTCCCAGTTCTGTATGAAACTTTTTTGGGTCATCATTAAATTGCTTGTTTTGTGCTTTACCTTTATATTTATCTCAATATCATCTAAGTTTTCTTGTCTGTGCTGATATCCTTAGTTCATTACTTGCAATAGTATATGACAGATCCTGATCTGTTTGTGCGTCACTTTTATCACAGCTATCTTCTTCCTTCTTTTGTACTATTCTAACAGATGCACTTCTTGTCTTAATTGCTTTATAGTTTTCTCAAGTTCAATACTTCCATGATGGCATTTGATTTCTCCCCTTCCTTTCCCTTACTGCCCTGAGTTTTGTGGTTAGACTTTATCTGTTATTAATTTAGCTGCACAGTAATAGATTCTATTTATTACTATGATATCACATGAATTAGTATGAAGAGTCCTGATTATTGTATTCATTTGTTTTATCACACTTTTCTGTAGTCTGTTTCTTTCGTTGAACCTAATGTGTCTATCCATCTCTATTAAATCAAGCAACTCCTCCCTTAGATCATTTTTTTCTAACCTGATGGCATATTCTTTATTCTCCATTCCCTGTGAGCATTCTATAGAAAGTTCTAGAGCATCTTCCTTGTTCCATATTCTTGACAGTTTTATACAGTGTCATCCATTGCTTTTTCTTATGGGAACTCACTGACCTACCACTCCATAACATTGACTACATCGGAGATGACACAGATGTTCTTCGTGTTTCACTGTTGCAGTCATTACATTTGGGCAATCTGCTGGCAGGTTGCCCTCAGTCGGCCTGAATAACAAAGTCTTGGGTCCTGTGTTGGTTGCTGTCTCCTCCTCCATGATGTCAGGTCATCAGGGATCCAAAACACGCAGCCGACACCATTTTATTCAGTCTTTCTTGCCGCACAGTGCCCAAAGCAGAAGCAGTTTGCAAGTGCCGGTCGGCTGACTCCTTTTTTCGCATTCGAGTTTCAGAACCAAAGTCTGCAACTAAAGCTAAGTACCCCGTTGGGGAAACTTTTTCTTGCTCCTTACCGATGTCAGTAAAAGTTAATAATTGCATTACTTGTGGGAAGCAAATACCTCATAAGGATTTTCATTTGTACTGTATTCCTTGCCTAGGCCCAGATCATAACGTGCCTTGCTGTCGGTTTTGTGCTAGATTTAACCAAAGCACTATTAAGCGTCAGTATATTTTTGCTTCAAAATATTTTGGATCCAGATTTAATTACCCTAAAATGTCTTCGGTTAGCAATCCAACTACCGGAGTTCACAAAAAATGCAAAGAAAAAGACAGAGACAAACCATTGAGGTCCAAAACTGATGATGATGCTTCTCCTAAGCCAGTCGCCGGTTTACTGGTATTCAGTGAGGTGCTTTTGCAGTCCCTGATACCCGCTACTTTTGAGTTGCAGGCCTCTACCAAGACCCATGCGGAGTCCGGTATGCTGTGAGGTTCTCAGAGTATTGAACCCGCAGATGTCTCTCCCTTGGATGGGTCCGGAGCCGCTGAGCAGGCACTGGCTTCTGAGGGTGTTTTCAGACCTCAACATTTTTATATAAAACCGACGCCAGCTTCAAAAACAAGATCAAAAGCATCTTTTAAGTCTAAAAAACTGATGCCTGAGCCACGTGCTCAGGCCCCTATGCTTAAAAAAACAGATGATCAAAATGGCTGAGGACTTAACTACCTTGAACAGGGGTTCCCAATCCTCCCCCTGCTAAGAGGCCTAGGTAAGACACTGATTATGAATCTTCAGATCAGGTTTCTATTTCTTCTGATTCCTCTTCTGATCAGGAATTTTCTATACCACCCTATGAGGATTCAGATGCAGAAAAATCCATCCCATCTGCTTCTCCTCCTGAGGATTATTCTTTTGGAGAAACCTTGCATACTTTAAGAGAACATTTTCATTGGGAGAGTCAGGATTTCTCTGAATCAAAAAAGAGGCTTAGGGATTTCCTTATTCTTCCTCAGCATAGGCCTTTGGCTATACCTCCTGTATTAGACATTGTTGATTATGTGTTTTCGGAAACAAGCATGGCTCCTGATTCCCTACCTCCAGCTCCTAGTAAGCCAGACAGATATTACAGGGTTCCTGACTCCCACAAATTTCTATTAAAAAATCCTGCTGCTGATCCTGAAACTATCTCACAGGGTCCCAAAGGTGTAAAGGCCTCTACAGCCAAAAATTCTACCCCCTCTGATAGAGACTCCAGGGGGATGGATAGATGGGGAAAGAAGGTTTATACGTCTGCAACTTTGGCAATTAGGACCTTAAACTGCCAGTTTCATATGCTAAAATATCAACAGCATGTTATGGGCTTATTGAAACAGAAAATTATGTTGATTTCTGATTGTGTGGAAAATAAAGAATTACAGGAATTATTGCATGCAACAGAACAGGTTGGAAAACATACTTTGCAATGTGGTTTTGATTCTTTGGAGGCCTCCTGCAGGGCCGTAGTTACTGGATCTATGATTAGAAGGCATGCCTGGCTCAAGGAGCAAAACCTGCCTGATCATGTTAAAGCTAAATTGTTGGATGCTCCTTTACAGCAGGATACTCTGGTAATAAGGCAGAAGAGGTTTTAAAGAAAATGGAAGACAAGGCTAAATCTATGCAAACTGTAAAAGATTTCTTACAAGTGCAGCCACCCAGATTCAGTAGGCATTGGCCTACTAAAAACTGGTCTTTTCCTGTGTCCAGCAGTGCCTCTCAAGGCAAATCCAGGTGCTCAAAAGGCTCTAGAAACCAATCACAGGGTTCTTACAGGTCAAAGCAATGGGGTGCCTCCACCTCCAAATCTGGAGGAAACAAAGCACAAACCTACAGTAAGCAGTCTCAATGACTTCCATCTGCCACCACCAAGCACTTATCTTTTGGCAGCCCCCTTGGGGGGAAAATTAGCACTTCATACTCAAAATTGGCACTTAATTGCCCAGGACAAGTGGGTATTAAGCATAGTATCCCAGGGGTACAGATTTCATTTCCATACTTTGCCAATTCCAAATGGTTGGCCAGATCTGTCACTAAATCAATGGGCAGAGGCTCAGAAACAAGTTACGTCCCTCATGAATATGGGGACTATTCAGCCAGTACCAGAACAGGAAAAAGGACAAGGTTTTTATTCAAGATTCAAACACAAAGCTCAGAGACACTCCAAGGCTGTGGATGTAAATAAAGTTCTCAGATGGAAACAGTTCCAAGTAGTAAACTCCAATAAATCCAATGGACAAAGTTTAAAATGAAGAAAGATTTATTGTGCGGAGTTAGGTTAGCGCTTTCACCCTGTTGGGCTTCCTCAGACCATTAATACATACAAAAAAAGGGGCACACAGAATATATAGCCGCCTAAATATGATACCACTTCCAACAATTAATCTATTTAAAAACCAAACAGAAAAAAAAAAAGTCATCTCATAAACATGCCCTAAAAATGGAAATAAAAACATACATAAATACATTCATAAATATAAAATGTAAACATAAGTAAGAATACATACTTGAATTCGACTTACAAAAAATAATGCAGTTTCTGAAAAATATTTCAATTTATAAAAAATATATTTAAATATGTTCAAGTTTTATGTAATTTAAAATGTATAAAAGAACATATCTAAATTCAACATAAAATCTCATCAGAAAGGGACATTAGTTATAACAACATAAATTGTGTTATCTGACAGTCAATCTCCTATTTTTCAAAGCTGGCTTATTGGAGACTTTATCATTAAGACCTGGGTTCTGGTCTGCCCTTAGCCTGATGATCCAGTCAACTTCTTTTCTCTCTTTGTAATTTCTAATGTCTCCACCTCTGGTACTGGGTATGTTCACTTGTAGGGCCTGGAATTTGAAACTATGCTTGTCATTAGTGTGTGAGACATGCTTCGAGAGTGCATTGTTAGGAGATTGTATACGTATATTGTACAGGTGTTCCCTAATCTTGTCCCTTAGGCATCAATCAGTTTTTCCTACATAAAACGCAGTGCAGGCTATGCACTTAGCCAGGTAAACCACATGTTGTGTATTACAAGTAGCAGTTACTCTAAAATCAAACTGTTGTAGGGTGATGGGATGTGTGAAATGAGATTCTACACAAACAAATTCACAAAAATTACATTTGTTACATGGTTGTGTACCTATAGATGAATAAAGCTCATTCTGATCACTGAAACCTCTAGGATAGCATAATAGTTTCTGTAAATTCATCTTATTCCTATAGACAAAATTAGGTTCAGTACCTACTAGTCCCTTTAACTCAGGATCCGCCATTAAGACTCCCCAATGCTTATTAAAGACATTTTTAACTGGGCCAATGTCCTGTGTGTAGTTAAGGGATACTCTGACTGTAGATTTCCAAGTGGTTGGACGCTCTGTTATACCAAGACTGGTGGAATCACTCCTGTTTGAAAAATAAGGTTGTGCAACATTATCTCTCAACAACTGGACCCTCTTAATACCTGCATTAATCTCTATCAGACTATAAGACCTGTCTGATAACCTTTCACATAGATGGGATAGTTCCCTCTCAAACCCTGTCTGTGTTGGGTTCAATCGTGATGCACGTATGGCCTGCCCCTTCACTATGTTATTAAAAACATAACTGGGATGCATACTCCCCCTATGAAGAAGGGAGTTCTTATA
Organism: Protopterus annectens; assembly: GCF_019279795.1. NCBI lineage: Eukaryota > Metazoa > Chordata > Ceratodontiformes > Protopteridae > Protopterus > Protopterus annectens. The sequence goes on from NC_056735.1 coordinate 485,715,545, forward strand.
GCAAGGCTTCCTATAAACTCCAGTGTTGAGTAGCCCGTTTGGTAACTTCTCTATATATACATCTAAAAAGGATATCCACTGGTCAGATTTCTCCATCATAAAATTCAAATAATGTGTCGGTGAGTTAATTTCATCATAGAAACCTTGCAATTCATTGTCCAAACCTGTCCACAAAAGAAACAGGTCGTCCACAAAATGTCTATAAAGGACCACATGCTCAGTGAAACTCTCCTAGGCAAATAACTTTTCTTTCTCCCAATCTGCCATGACCAGGTTGGCATAGCTGTTGGCACAAGAAGTGCCCATAGCTACGCCATCCTTCTGTTTTTAATAACATAGTGAAGGTGCAGGCCATACTTGCATCATGATTGAACCCAACACAGACAGGGTTTGAGCGGGAACTATCCCATCTATGTGAAAGGTTATCAGACAGGTCTTATAGTCTGATAGAGATTAATGCAGGTATTGAGAGGGCCCAGTTGTTGAGAGACAATGTTGCACAACCTTATTTTTCAGACAGGAGTGATTCCACCAGTCTTGGTATAACAGAGCATCCAACCATTTGGAAATCTGTAGTCCGAGTATCCCTTAACTACACACAGGACATTGGCCCAGTTAAAAATGTCTTTCATAGGCATTGGGGAGTCTTAATGGCGGATCCTGAGTTAAAGGGACTAGTAGGTACTGAACCTAATTTTGTCTATAGGAATAAGATGAATTTACAGAGCCTATTATGCTATCCTAGAAGTTTCAGTGGTCAGAATGAGCTTTATTCATCTATAGGTACACAACCATGTAACAAATGTAATTTTTGTGAATTTGTTTGTGTAGAATCTCATTTCACACATCCCATCACCCTACAACAGTTTGATTTTAGAGTAACTGCTACCTGTAATACACAACATGTGGTTTATCTGTCTAAGTGCATAGCCTGCGATGTGTTTTATGTAAGAAAAAGTGATAGATGCCTAAGGGACAGGATTAGGGAACACCTGTACAATATACGTATACAATCTCCTAACAATGCACTTTCAAAGCATGTCACACACACTAATGACCATCATAGTTTCAAATTGCAGGCCCTACAAGTGAACTTACCCAGTACCAGAGGTGGAGACATTAGAAATTACACAGAGAGAATAGAAGTTGACTGGATCATCAGTCTAAGGGCAGACCAGAACCCAGGTCTTAATGATAAAGTATCCATTAAGCCAGCTTTGGAAAATAGTAGCTTGACTGTCAGATGACATAATTTATATTGTTATAACTAATGTCCCTTTCTGATGAGATTTTATGTTGAACTTAGATATGTTCTTTTATACATTTTAAATTACGTAAAACTTGAACATATTTAAATGTATTTTTTATAAATTGAAATATTTTTCAAAAACTGAGCTATTTTTTGTATGTCGAATTCAAGTATGTATTCTTACTTATGTTTACATTTTATATTTATGAATGTATTTATGTATGTTTTTATTTCCATTTTTAGGGCATGTTTATGAGATGACTTTTTTTTTTTCTGTTTGGTTTTTAAATAGATTAATTGTAGGAAGTGATGTCATATTTAGGTGGCTATATATTCTGTGTCCCCTTTTTTGTATGTATTAAAGGTTTGAGGAAGCCCAACAGGGTGAAAGCACTAACCTAACTCTGCACAATAAGTCTTTCTTCATTTTAAACTTCGTCCATTGGATTTATTGGAGTTTACTACTTGGAACTGTTTTCATCTGAGAACTTTATTTACATCCACAGCCTTGGAGTATCTCTGAACTTTCTGTTTGAGTTTATCTTTGTTTTTCAGCATCGGAGCACTTACTCCTTAGTCACTTGCTCTGTTGACTTTGTTTTATCCAAGACTGTTCCTAGTACCCAGAAAAGACAATGCCTGACGTCCAATACTGGACTTATCGATTTTGAACACATTCCTGGACATTCCAAAATTCAAGATGCTGACTTTACAACAGCTACTGCCTATGCTGGGCAGGAATGCTTGGTTAGTGACTCCAGACTTAAAAGAGGCATACCTGCATATCCCAATGAGGGAATCGTGCAGAAGATACCTCCGCTTCAAGGCAGGTTTTATGCATTACCAATTAACTGCATGGCCCTTTGGCTTATCTACTGCGCCCAGGGTCTTTACAAAGTGCCTGGCACCAATAATTGCATTTTGTAGACAAAGAAGCATACAAATGTATCCTTACCTGGATGACTGTCTCATTCAAGCAGAGAACAAGGACATTCTTCTTCAACACCTGGTGTTTGTAGAAAGGCTTCTAGCATGCCTAGGGTACACAATAAACAAAAAGAAATCACAGCTGGTAACCTCTCAAAAAATTACATTCCTGGGTGCAAGCTTGAATACAACTGCCCAGATGGCTTACCTTATGCCAGACAAACAAAGGCAACTGACTTTATACTTCAAACAGATGGCAACAAAAACCCAGTTATCTGCAAGACAAATCCTGCAGGCTTTGGGGTTCATGGCATCCTGCATTCTACTAATTCCATATGCAAGACTTATATGAGGAAACTTCAATGGTACCTAAAATGTTTATGGAGTCAACATTGTTACAGTCTGGTAACAATGATTCCTCTCATTCCCTGCCTACAACAGGATTTTCTTTGGTGGGCAGAGACATGTCATTAAAACAAGGGACTGTCATTCACTCTACCCCCTGCCACCCAAACCCTAACTACAGAAGCATCAGACTATGCTTGGGGGGCTCACCTGGCGGGGAGATGCATTCAGGGCATATGGGGCCTAAAACAAATGCATCTGCATATCAACCAGAAAGAGATGCTAGCTGTTCAGAATGCTCTGACAACCTTCAAGGACTTACTTCATCCTGGACAACTACTGATAAAGACGGACAACACCACAGTTATGTGGTACATAAACAAGCAGGGGGGGTACACATTCCTACCCCCTTTGTAGACTAGCCATGGCATTGTGGAACCCAGTATTGACTTACCAAGTACATCTTCAAGCTCAATTCCTGCCAGGAAAACAAAATACTCTGGCAGACGACCTAAGCAGAAATCTTATGGACCCGCACGAGTGAAAACTGGATCCACAAATCTTCAGCATGGTTACACAGAAATGGGGGAGCCCAGACATAGATCTTTTTGCCTCTCCCCAAAATTATCAACTGGACAAATTCTGCACAAGGACTTATCACAGACAAGCATGGAAAGTGGATGCCCTATCCTTCAGCTGGAAAAACCTATCAGTTTATGCCTTACTCCTTCTCCCTCCTCTCTCCAAGGTCTTACTAAAGGTCAGACAGGAAAAACCAAAAATGATCCTAATTGCTCCAGACTGGCCTCACCAGCACTGGTACCCAATTCTAAGGAATATGTCTCAACTCCCTCCTTGGTACTTGCATCACATATCTCATCTACTGTCTCAGCAGAACAATCAAATTCTGCACACTCAGCTCCAAACTCTGAACCTTGCAGCATGGCTGCTCATGTAATTATTCAAACAACACCTCTCAGTAAATCTGTGATGGATGTCATTTTGGAAGCCAGAAGGCCTAGTACTAGAAAATCTTATGCTGATAAATGGAAGAGATTCTGTGCTTGGAGCCAAGCACAAGGAACGGACACAGCAAAACCAAATATCCCCCAGATTTTACAGTACTTGACTGAGATGCCTGAAAAGGTCCTATCTTTTTCTTCAATAAAAATCCATGCCTCTGCCATCTCGGCTCATTACAATTGGAGCCTCCCATCTTTTCTCATCCTCTGCTAAAACAGTATCTTAGAGGGGCTAAAAATTTAAGGCCTCCCAGAAGATCATCAACTCCTGCATGGGACCTCAATTTTGTACTGGAAAAATACACCCTGCCTCCTTTTGAACCAGCAACTACTGCACATATAAAGTTTTTATCTTGGAAAACAGCCTTCCTTTTGGCAATCACTTCAGCAAGAAGGGTTTCAGAGCTGCAGGCCCTCATGGCTGTGGAGCCTTTTATTACATTTTACCCGGACAGAGTGTCCCTCAGGACCAATCCTTCCTTTATGCCTAAGGTGGTATCCAGTGTGGCTGTTAACCAAACTATTCACCTGCCAACTTTTTACCCAAATCTGCAGAACAAGGGGGAATGGATTCTGCATTCATTGGACGTACACAGACAACTAAGATTCTACTTAAACAGGACCAAATTTCTAAGAAAGTCTGAGCAACTACTGGTGGCATTTGCTTCAGGATCAGAGGGGAAGGCTATATCAAAGCAGACTATTTCTAAGTGGATAAGCCACTGCATTCGTTTCTGCTACTTGCATCATGGTAAACCTGTGCCCAAGGGAATCCGGTCACATTCCACCAGGGCTGCCTCTACCTCAGCAGCCTTTCTCAGAGGAGTTCCAACCAAAGGCATTCTAGAAGCTGCTACTTGGAGCTTTGTCCATACCTTCACAAAGCATTATCATTTGCCTCTCTTCTCTAAATCCAGGGCAGGCTTTGCCACTGCAGTTCTGCCGCTCCTAATGCTATTTAGTTCCGTCCTCCCATCTATAGCTTTGGGATTTACCCAAATGTAATGACTGCAACAGTGAAACATGAAGAACATAGTACAGTTGTAGGCACTTACCATAAATGTAGATGTTTGAGTGTATCCACTGTTGCAGTCCGGGTTACCCAGCTGCCATCCCCCTTTTTCTATACCTTCTCTTTCTTTCACTATATTCTAAAGCCTTTGTGGTGTATTTGCTTTTAGATGAAGGTAAAGTTTATGTTGCTAAAAGTGCATTTGCATTTTATATATATATATATATATATATATATATATATATATATATATATATTTTTTTTTGCTCCCCATTTGGGGGGGCACCTGATATCTGGGGCAAGAAAAACTAAATAAAATGGCGTCGGCTGCGTGTTTTGTACTCCTGACGACCTGACGTCATGGAGGAGGAGACAGCAACTGACGCAGGACCCAAGACTTTGTTATTCAGGCCGACTGAGGGCAACCTGCCAGCAGATTGCCCAAATGTAATGACTGCAACAGTGAATACACTTGAACATCTACATTTATGGTAAGTGTACACAACTGTACTTTTCTTGTTCCTTCACTTGCTGTGTAACTCCAACTGAATTTTTATACTGGTTTCCTACTGAAGGCTCGAACGTATCTTCATATGGCAACTGATCAGATGTTTCCCGCTCCACTAGTTTCTCCTTAATTTGAGGATTCATTATTTTATCCTGCTGTGATATTATCAGAGTTAGATTTTCTACATTAAATAATTCACTTTGCAGGTAATCCATAACCTCATTTCCTATTTCTTTAAATTTTCCATTACTAATCCTCCTTTCTACTTTCCCTTTTTGTTTTCTTATTTTTTGTCTTGTAAAATTTTACATATCTGGATGCCTTTGCCCGGATTTCTCTTCCAATATCTTTGATGCTGGCCTTTTTGTATTGATTAGCTTTGCTTTCTCCTTTGCATAAATATTGTGCCATATTAGATCTCTTTATCTTCTCCATGTCCATATTTCTTCTTCATATGTATCCTGCTCCTCCTGTTTTTCCTTACTTGGGGGATGCATTGTTACATCATGCTGTGTATTAACCTGTGTTATATTTTCTAAATTCTTCAGTTTGCAGGTATTCCATAACTTCTGCTTCACTAATCTTCTTCTCCATGTTCCACCTTTGTAATCTTATTACTTGAATTGTGAAATTTTCCATATCTGGGTGCCTTTAACTGTATTTCTCTTTGAATATTTTTGGTGCTGCTTTTTTGTATTCATTAATTTGGCTTTCTAATTTGCGTAACTATTGCACCATATCAGATCTCTCTTTCTTTCTTTCCCATGTCCATGCTTCCCTTTCATACTTTTCAATAATCTCTAGATTTTTGTTCTTTATATTTTCGCACTTTCTCAGTCGCTTCCTTTTCTCAATGGCCCAAGGTTTCAAGGTGACAAAACAATACTGAGAACACAAAAGTTTGTGAGGATATGCAAATCCTACATAAAAATAGTGCTGACCTGCCTACCCCCCCCCCCCCCAAAAAAAAAAAAAAAGACAGACACTATCATTCTGCTATTAGACTGGGATGAAAGTGAAAGCACAAATGACTATATTTGCAAGTTTCAACTGACTGCTGTCATACATAAACACGGCATGCCTCCTCACCCATAACCCCAAAAGGCCTCTACCTTATGTGTACCTCTCTGATATCAGGCTGGGACAAAACTGAAAGAAGAAATAGAACACAGTAACGCATTTCAACCAGTTGCTGTCAAATGAATGTAAACGTTTCCTTACCCTTTCTTCTGAGATGTAGCCACTTGTTTAAGTGTATAATGTTTCATTGTCAGGAATGTGAAAGAATAATGATTACAGTAATATATGCCAATGTTTTGTTCCCAGACAGTGCAGTGTCTCTGATAAGATATTGTGACTTTCTGTGCCCACCACTGAGTTTTTTTCCCTAGAATATTTAAAGAAGTAATGACCAAACTATGCCCCAGTTCTTTACAAGCTATAGTGACCTTCTGTGCACAGTTCTGAGGTCTGATTGTGAGTAAAACTAAAGAAATAATGACCTTGCTATCCTCAGTCCCCCACATAAGCTTCAGCAACCTTTTGTGCACACCTCTGTGCAGGGATGGTTCTAGAATAGATGAGGTTGAGGGCAGAGGCCACCACTTTGTCCATGTCAAAATCCATTTATACAGCCTGTGGTTTGGGTGCTACCAAACTCCTAGATGCTCTAATGGCGTAAATGTTCTGTGATACATTTTATGCTTTATTTTTGAAAGATGATGACTTGTTAACTGCATTTCTTTTTACTGCTACCCAGACAAGCTTTATATGTGCCCAGCAATACTGTGTTGCTTCCAAGACAGGGATCAGTGATATTTTCAAACACGTGCACACACACACACACACACACACACACACACACACACACACACACACACACACACACACACACACACACACACAGACACTGACACATGTGCACGTATATACACACAAACACACACACACACACACACACACACACATACACACACATACACTGAAACTGGCTCTGACAAGTTACATGTACCACAAGGTATATATGCACACACACACACACACACACACACACACACACACACACACACACACACACACACACACACACACACACACACACACAAACACATTCACTGCATGTTCATCTTCAAACTAAAGGAATGCCAATTCACTTATGGAATGTATTTGGGGTGCTGGAGTAAACCTGAGCACATGTAAACCAATATAATGACAAGGAGAGCATGCAGACTCTATGTAGAAAAAGTCACAGCTAAGAACTCAGCCAGAGCAAAGCTACTGTGAAATGGGAAAGCTACTTACTGCACCACTCTGCCAATGACATATTGTATTCGCACACATCCTGCTTCTGCCAAACCACCAAAAATAGCCAGCTATCAAGTGAAAGAAATTATGGCCAATGTGTTATTCTTAAATAAGTCCAACCCCCCTCCACACGCGCACACACTGAAATACAAGCCAATACTAGTTTTTCACTGATTTTAGCAAATACAATACATTGTATAACACTACCACTGCCACACCAGGTATATGACTGCTGTTGAACAGTGATCAAGCAACACCAATTGTAAGCCACATTTATTCTCAGCGACCTCTGTACCCTTCAATTACAACCAACCTACCAAGTGTGTAAACACTTCAGATGTCTGATTGTGATAAAGATAATAATAATAATAAGTCAAGTAATTCAGGTTTCATACAAACACCTAGTAATCACAGGAAATGGTTCTATCTTGATTTAACTCATTGAGGCATAATCATGAAAATGTTCAGTCATAGAAGCATTGTGCGCTCAAGCTGAAATTAGTTCTTCAGTCAGTTGCTGCTTGTTTGTTATGGTCTTTTTCTTCACTTCTGACTTCAGAATAACCCTCACGTTCTCTGTTGGATTCATATCTAGGCTGTTACTCAGCCATGGTAACACTTCAATACCATGGACCTCAAGGAAACTTGTCAGTTGTCAACCTTTGTGACATGGGGCACCATTGTGCATGAAGATGAAATCCCCTGTCCCAGTAAATTCCTTCTTCTTTAACCAGTCACACAGCTGAAGGAGCAGATGTTGCCATAGTATGGTTCTGCACTGTTTCTGCTTCATGTTTCCCTGAACAGTGTAGAGCTGACCTGTTCTCAAGATGCTCATAGTGCCCCACACCATCACTTGAGAGGGGTGCTTGATGTGCTGAGTGATACAGTCGTCCTTCATCTGCTTTCCAGATTGTCATCTGACATATTGTACTTGTTGATCCGAACACTGTATTATGCTCTCGTCACTTTAAATGACCCATTCCCAATCTTCTTCTGACCAGTTTTGAAACTCTTTCACCCAGTGCAGTCTTTTTGCCTTCATTTGGTTGGGCAATTTCTGTTACTTCAGAGGTCTGCAAGCTCAAAGCCCAGCATCCAGAAGTCTGTGTTGGAACAGTTCTGGAACTTGTTGTTACACCCTGTTGCTCCAGCATCTCCTGCAGCAGTCTACTGGTTGCCTTGCAATTCTTATAGCATTCTCTGATCAGATATGAATCATCCCAGGGAGTTGTGGACCTTCTGCGACCACATCTGCCAGAACGTCTGGGTGACAGACCTTTACCAGTATTCAGTTTCTTCTGAATTTGGCTGACAGGCGCTGACTAACTGCAACCTTCTTGGCAATTTTTGATCCAGGAACACCTTCTTTGAACAGAATCTCAACTTTTGCATGCTTTCATGATGTTAAGTCAGCCATTTTACCCATTTTTAAGACTGCGTTGCCACATCATTATGATCTAATTTCTCTTTAAGTAGGTAAGTAACATGTAGTAATTTTGTGCCAAACAGCTTTTTCTTAAAGAATTAGCAAACTGAAATAATTTTGTGGATTTCTGAAAAAGCCAGACTGAAAATCACTAAATAAGCTAAGAAATGTCCATTATTTGTTGATATTTTTATTAATTTGGCCAACACTGTATATTAAATAAGTGACAATTCCTTCTTTCAATGAGGAACTGCATGAAATATGGACTTTTTAAGGCTTAAAATGAGGAATATTCTGCCATACCTCACAATTTCTTTAAGAATTCTTGTTAAAGCCAAAAACAGTGGGGAGTAAAAGTCCCGAAATCTCAGTCAATTTTTAAATATTATTTTAATTCACCTAAAAAGTTAAAAAAGTTGAAACAGGTTTGCCATCAAAATTAATTTCTGAGGCACATCTAATATCTGGCATTAATGACCAACTCTAATTCCTTGCAATAAACTCATAAAGTTTACAACTGACACATTAAAAATAAGATATATCATGGATAAATGCTGCAACCAATCAGGTCCTGTCCATTCAAGAAGCAGAACTGACAGTGCAGCTTTAGGATGATGTCCACTCCATTTACTGTTGCTACCAGTGAGGTAGCGGAAAAAAAGCACAAATAAACGCTGCAGCCAGTCAAGTCCCTTCTTGAAAGAAGTTGTCCTGAAGGATTGCAACTTACCTGACATCTGCTCTGTGCCTTTGGCTGCTCTGAACAGGAAAAAAAGTAGAAGCAGATGCTGGAATCAGATAGCCACGGAAAGTAAGCATCCTGCATTCTCTTGCTTGTGGCCAGATGCTACTTTTGCTTTCCTTGGGCCTTCCCTTGCAGCAGGTCATCTTTGCCCCCCACCATCACAGATTTCATGGGTGTCTAATGCTGGCTATGACTGCAAGCTAGGTGTTATTGTCAGACAACCCTCTGATACTAAATCATTACAGCAAGAAGTAACCTACAGTAACCAATGGTGTGTGGAAATGCAGCTCTGTTTAGTCCACTTCTAGAGTACAGTGCCACTTTGGGATGTATCTGTCTGGACACACAAAGCGGACTTAGAGCCTTGTCGTTATCCTTATCCTTGGTTTCTTACAGGCTGTTACATGGACATCTATGTCTTACACTTCACCCCTCCATAAGACCAGCTGCTCCACAAAATATCAGAACTAAGAACCTAAATCTCTACAAACATATAAATAAAACACATTGAAAGGACAGATGTATTACCAAACACTTATCCCATCTCCAGAATAAATTACCCTTGCATGTTAAGCAAAGTAACACCTTTACATCATTCATACTGAACTTTGATGATTGGGTTAGACCTAACAAATTAATCTGTGAACAAACCTGCATGGGGAACATAGCACAAGGATGGGGACTGACAAAGTGCAAGTGGTCTGTGGATTCACTTACTTTGTAATTCCTATCGTCTTTCAGTAAGAGATTTTTTTAAGGGCAACCAAGTTTCCAGTTTTCCCCATTAATGCTAGGATCCTCCAGCTAGGGAGCTGTTTACAACTGTGAAAGTGTTAGCAAAAGGCATGCTCTGATTTGTTCGCACTAACAATGAGAGCATTTTGCAAAAACAAGTTGTTAATTCTATCATCTGTTCCTGTAAAGTAGAAAATCAACAATGTCATCTAAACACTATGCCGCATTTGTGTTCATCAGTCACAGCTTTGCATTTAGTCGTTTAATTTTCTGTGACAGCGCAATAATATAGTGAATAGCAGGGGCTTAACACGAGTCATTTATTACATCCATTCTAATGCTGATGATGATAGAGGTTGTGTCACCATTAGAATTATGTTTTCAATATAGCTATGAATCTTGGCTATAGATGTCTCAAAACATCCAGTAAAATGCAATGTCTGTAGAAGCAGGTCATAAATGACTAAACTGAATGATTTTAAGAACTCAGAAGATGGCTTTGATGACAATACTAAGACTAAATTTCCCAAAATGGTATCAGTAAGAAGTGATAGAAAATAGTAATAAGTGATAGAAAATAGTATACTGTAGGTATACCACTACTGATCTTGAACAACTATTCATTCTTTCATTGATTGTTTGATTACCTGTTTTATTAAGTACAAGGTCACATGAGAGCTAGATACTATCCTAGCATTCAGTGCATGCAAGACAGCCAGAAACTAATCCTGGATAGGATGCCAGTTTATTGTAGGATGTATGCATATGCCTACAAAACGCGCACACGTACACATGTGCGCGCGCACACACACACACGCACACACACTTTACTGGTGACAAGTCTTTGTGATGCGGGAGGAGATCAGAGCTCCAATGAAAACTAACATGCACAGACAGGGAGAACAGACAGAATCCAACAGAAGAAATCTTGGACTAAAGACAAATTAGAAAACTGAGTGCTGCGATACAGATGAGCAAGGTTTCCTAGCAGTAATAATTTAACTAGTCTTATCTTCTCAGCAATCCTGGAAAGAAAACAGAAGATAGAAAATAGATAGCAGCAGTTTACATAGTGTGAGCTTGTAGATGGGAATAGGAACTAGAAAATCTATAATCAAGGTTTGTAGAAATCCAGAAATGGCAAACAATAAGAGACAAATTTCATGGGTTTTGATGATAACTGTGTTTTTCTTTTGAAATTCTGGATAGAAAATAACCTTTTTAACTTCCATAGTTTAGGAGTTTAAGGGGCAACAAGCTAGTTTTCTGTGTGGTTACCCTTTTGATGGAAAACTAGGAATGCCAGACTTGAAATAAGATAAAGCAGAATCACTTATTTCCACGGAGCTAAGACAATCTAAATATAGGCCTGAATTATATTTTCCTAATCACATAGCTGCACACTGTAATTGTGTGTATCACAAACCTCTTAATAAAGTTGATGGTTAAAACAATGGTTGCTTTGTTTAGAAACAGCTGATTTTGCATGCATATCATTTTTGTAAATCTCAAAGTAAACAACATTTATTATAATAAATACATTATTCAGGAAAAAGAGGTGTAATACAACAGTGAATACCATGCAAACATTTTTTCCAAATGAGCTATAAAGTGTGCTGGCATTAATGTTATGGTAAGCTGATACTCTTCAATTTCATGTCAACGGTAGAATAAAGTCTGAAGTACTTTGAACATTTGAGGCATGCAAAGTCTCCTCTGCATTGCTGAGCAGGAAGGAACAAAAACTTCATCTAAACCTGTTTATAAAAGAAAAGTATAACAATGTGCAGTCCCTTTAATTAAATCCAGCTGAGGCAAACATTACCACATTCAAAACAAAAGTAAGAAATTATAGAGGCATGTAAAGTTCTTTTCACTGCTATGCTCTTGTAAAAGCCACAACAAGCTGTAATTAGACACATTCTAATTGGGGGCTCTTAAGATATTAAAGAAGCAAGAAAAAGCATACAATTATAGATGTGCCATGTGTTTTATGATGTAAAACATAGCTGGTAAATGCTTAAAGTATTTATTTGACTTTGTTCATCTGCCTCCTTAACATGAATGTGAGAAACAAGCACTAAGTTTAGGACTAAACCTACAGTAATAGAAAGCTGACTTAAGAGTATGCATTCATTTTTAAGTCTGTTAATCTCAGTGAAAGACATCAAATAATACCTCTGGCACAGAGCTACAAGACTGTTCAGTTTACTCCTTACAAAGAGAATAGGACTGTGGAACTGTAATTACTTCTGGAGTTGGGTAGTAGAATGCTCTGGTTATGAACAGTGAATAGAAAATTCCCATGTTGTTGAGTAAAGGTAATGATCAGTATTCACAGATTATCAGTGAAATTGTGCAATGGGTTATAAGCTTGAAAATCCGTGGTAAGCAGGGTGGTCCTAATTCAAAGACAGTAAATGCATGGGTGCACAGAAGTTTGCAGACTGAGGTATGCAGTCCATACAAATGAGTGCATGAAAAGGTGCATGTGTGATTGTACAGCAACATGAGTCATAATGATGTAAGATAAAGTGGTAAAAAAGGTGTGATTCATGGCCATCTGAGCAGCAGCTTGCAGATATTGCAGCACTGCTCTGATGTGTAAAGTGTGTGCCAAAGAAAGCCAGCACAAGCCATTACAACCCTGCTACTACATAACATGCAACACATCCATGCAATAGCCACAGGCATTGTTAACTGGAGGTCACAGCGACATATATGTAAGATCACTGCTTGTGTATCATTTTGCTAAACCTGTCCAAAGTATGGCTGCCTTGTTCTGTGTACATGTTCACACCTGTATAGAACCAGGCTGGGCAAGATAATGATGATTGCTGTGGAGGTACTGTAAATATAACATGGCTGTCTGGCCAGATAATCCTTATGTCTGTACTCAGGGACATATTCACAACATGCTGTCCTCCAAAGTATGCTCTACAACACATACAATGTGTGGAGAGTGGTTCACTTCTGAAAATAGTCTGCTGCTATGCAGTGGTAACCCCCCACACACACACACCGTAAACAGTACAAGCACTGCAGTCAGTTCATACTGCAGGACAAGCATGTAGAAATAGGTTACTGTATGCATACCTCCTGGATAACTATCTGTTGTGTCTTTAATTTGTGCAGCATGCCTGGACTGCAATTTATATACAATACAACTGACTCTCATTACCTGCTGATACTATCCCATTTCCAACTGTGTAAGCCAAACTGCACTGTTTTATAGGTTCATAGGTAAGTACTAGGCTAACTGCCCTTGCAGGCCACTTTGAGCCTAGATGAGCTCCATTTTTTGTGCTCAAAATAATCTCATTTGGTTATAGATTGACCTTACCCATTCCATGATCGATAATTATATATTACCCCTAATGAGAATAACTAGGATAACACCATAGATAATTTGAGAGCACCCAGCATGAGATAAAATGTTTAGAAGTTGCCTCTGACCATTGGAAGTACAGGGCACAGTCCTGGGTTAAATTTTCTGTTTCCCATTCATAGATCTAGGTTGCTGTTGAAAATGTGCAGGGATGAACTTTATTTGGATGAGGAGTCGGTTCCTCTGCAAGATATATCCTCCAAACCATCCTGTTGATGTTACAGGAGAGGTTTAGATCCCTAGACTGAGTATTTCTGATGCCATTTGACTAGCTGATGTGCAGTAAATCCATTAGTAATGGGCTGGAGAATGCCTTGTATAGTAGACACAGGTCTCCTCTTAGCAGTCTGTAGTATACTAAGTATAGTGAAAGGGCTTTGAGTCGATCCATTTAGGACATGTTGTTTATGCCTTGTATCCTTTTAGTATGGTATCTCTGTGGCTGTGTGTTTTGTAACACATTTTTGAACTATGCATGCCACTGAGACATCTGCTCATGAATGTCTCTGAATTATTACCTTTCAATTTATTACACTAGCCCCTTTCTGAGTGTTTCATGCATGCCAACCTTATCATAGACACTAATTCCATAAAGGAGCAGCTCAAGGACTGATCCCTGAGGGACTCCACTTGTGACTGGCCTCTTTTTAGAGTTGGACTCCCCACTTCTAACTGGATCCTGTCTGTGAGTCAGTTAGCTATCTACCGGGTGATATATGAGTTTGTACCTAACCTCTTGAGTTTGTCAAGAATGCCTGTTGTTGTGTCAAATGCCTTGGCCAGATCAAGGCAGACAGTGTGAACCATTTTTTTTCCATTGCTTTGTTTACCTTCTCAAAGATGTCCACCAGGTTGAGGATGCATGATTTGCCACTGTCCACTGATGAAACCGAACTCGGTTGGGTCCAGTGACTGGTGGTTTACTATATCTCTCTTGATCATTTCCATGATAATTCTTTCCATGGTTTTACATATAAGACTAGTGAGACTTATGGGTTTGTAGTTTCTAGGGTCTGTAGGTGGCCCACCTTTGTGCAGAGGGATGAGTGTTGCTGTTCTCCATTCATGAGGCATAAAGCCTATTTGGAGGCTACAGTTAGTAATTCCAGAGGCCCTGATAGATCATGTTTCATGCTATTTAGAAGACATCCTGGGGTATTGTCTGGGCCCACTGATGCAGTGTTTTTTGGTCTTAGAGAGAGCATGAAGGACCTATTCCCTAGTGATAGTAGGAGGAGTTATGTTTGATGGTATTTCCTGAGGGAAGATTAAGAGGGATAGAGGGATAAAGTTGGAGATGAATTTATCAGCCAGGAAGTTTTTTTTTGTATCTTCTGACTTAGTAAAGGTGGCTCCATTTACAATTTTCATTTTATAGATTGAAAGAACATGTTAAAACATCAGCCTTGAGAAGGTCTGTATAATGGTGGCTTGTAAGGTTAAAAGAAGTGGAGGATTTTGCACCACAAATATGATAGAAAATAAAATGTTTACTCACAGACAGGTGGCATTTGAGGCAAGCAAGAAGAGCAACTGCTTTTGTAATCTACCTTGCAATTTTGAAAGTGATATAGAAGGGAGATGTGTTGTTGTGGGCTAAAAATAAAGAAAAATACATTTGCATTTACAAATGCATGTTTGTGGGTAGAAGCTGGTGTTTATAAGGAAAGGGGAGTGCCCTGCAAATGGAATGAATGATGCAAGTGAGGAAATGCCAGTCCACCACCAAGACCCTGAGCAGGTCATGGCATGGGGGGGGGGGTGCAGTTAGCCCGCAGC
Source organism: Protopterus annectens (assembly GCF_019279795.1). Lineage (NCBI taxonomy): Eukaryota > Metazoa > Chordata > Ceratodontiformes > Protopteridae > Protopterus > Protopterus annectens. The sequence goes on from NC_056735.1 coordinate 485,730,988, forward strand.
CTTTCCTTCATGATTTGAGAGCTTCTGGAATGGAACAGGATTTACAAATATCTCAGCCAGTTTGCCTAAGCAGACAAGCTGAAACAGTGGGTAGAAATGAATGATTTGTGTGATAGAATTAAAAAAGATGATGATAGCAGGCTAGGAGGACATGTTATGAGGAACTGAGACATCTGGAGAGAGAGAGAGAGAGAGAGAGAGAGAGACGACGGATTGGTGGCAGGATATTTTCAAGAAAGAGGGCCTATGAATGTCTGTGTGGAGTGTGCATTTGTATGGGGGAATAATAATAACAGAAAGGGAAGTCGTACAAGTGGGTGATGAAGCACTCAGTAAATCGAAAGGGAGGTAGGAACTCAGTTATTAAACGATGCTGCACTTATATTGTTTTTTTGTCTCTGCATTTTGTATTGCTGTCTTTGCATCTGGGCTGAATCCACAAGGCCTGATGCTGAAGGAAGGCCCAAGATGACTTGAGAATGATGTCATTTGCTTAAGGTTTCCAGCTTAATCCATGAGTGAGGGAGGAGTGTGTACTGTGAGGAATGCAACCACACTGTGATAGCATCTGACAGGTTTTTCTTGAAGGATAAGCAGAAAGCCTTATTCAGATAATATAATATAGTAGATAATACTACTGATAAACAGTCTGAGGAGCAGACAGGTGGGTACCAGCTATCTGATTATTACCTGTATAAAATGTTTGAGTTCTTCTAGCTTAGGCTAGCAAGCATAGACGTAATAACCTGAAAGTGCATGTATTAATTATGACAATTAACACCTTCAAGTACTGGACTACATAGTACTTGTCCTTACAATCAAGATGTGCAATCTGTAAACAGTAGAACGAGATCTAAAATTGATGAGGTTTGTCTTTATGTCTATCGAAATGTTGTATATAGATAACTTAAACTTGAATATTTAAGAAGATGCATAACAATTGTACTATTTTCAATGATTGTTGCAATCTGTTAAATGTTGCCACTAAGTTTATCTATTTATCTAGTTAGCTAGCTAGCTATCTTTGTTAATCGGTATAGTTCATTTGTCCATGCAAGACTCCTTTTTAGTGGGGACCCGAGAAGAAATGCTCTGAATGTTAAAAAAAGAAAATAAAACATTGTACATTATATCAAAATATTAGAGATGGAAATAACATAATATTTATAGACAAATATTTAATTTAAAGAAGTCATTGCCACTGCAAATGCTGTGGATAATAGTTTCTTCATGTATCTGGTTAATAACAAATGTTTAACAAATTATTTGTGAATTACAGAGGATTATGTGAGGTCAGTGAATGCAATACATGTAATGTATTGTATTTGCAATAAACTAGGGATACCTGAAAGTAAGTGAGAAAGCAGTCAGTGCAGCTAACTGTAGATTAAGTGATAGTAACCTAAAACTTTAGTTGGTAAGGCTGGGGAAATATAATCACCAGGAAGGAGGCAGCTTGGTTCTTATCAGCCACTATGACAGAGTTAGCAAAGATGGCTAGCTCATTAACCCACTTGGGGGGTACTGACTGAGAGTTTACTTACCCAAATGCTCATGTGGCATAACTCCTGTCTCCTGAGGGGCTGCAGGGGGATGTGCATTCAAGGGGAGAGGAACCTAGGTTGGGACATGGCATGGTGCAGGTATCAATAACCCTATTAAAAGAGAATGAATATTGACAAAGCTAAGCAGAGAGAGGCTGGATTTAGTGTTTCTGCAGGAGATTAAGTTACAACCCTGGGAAATGAAGACATTTGAAAAGAAGGGTTACAAATGGATAACTTCTACTTCAGCATGAAGGTAGGGCTAAAGAGAAGTGGGAATACCTAGTAAGTCAGCAGAACAGTGGAGGGTAGACAGAATAACCAGAGGTGCAAAGATGGGTGATTACCCAAAGGTTGAAAGAAGGATGGTGAGTGATTCTGAGCTTCTTTATGGGCTCACTGTGGACAGACCAGAGGTATTTAGAAACTGGTCAAGAAGCTGCAGTCAGTAAGAAAGGTAGAAGACAGTTTAATTATTATGGGAGATTTTAATGTGGTGTTAGATCCAGGGCAGGATAGGAAATATGTGGAGGTAGAATTTCATACATGCAGGCAAAAAGTCCTTGGAGACAGAATGAAGCAAGCAAGGCTACTTGATGTTTGACAGTAGCTGAGACCAGGAGAGATAGGCTTCACGTTTTTCAGATGTGGATTTAAACAAGCAAGCAGGCTGGACAGATTACTGGAAGAGGGAAAAACTTTTGGGGAAATCTCAGCTATGTAGTGTGGGGAGAAGATTCTATCTGAACATGCAATTGTTAAAATGAGATGAGTGGGGGAATTAGATATCTCAGGGATGGAGATGGAACCCAGGACATTGGCTTAAGGCAGAGAACACGAGATGGAAGCAGAGTATTGTAAGAAAAACAATTAACTTAAACAGAAATATTGATGAAACCCTTGGAATACAGGAGGATGATGATGATGAGTAGGTTGCATGGTGTGGGAACATAATGAGATAAAAGAGGAATGGTAAGAATGGAAGGATTACATAATGTGCAGAATTTGGAAGGTAGGTTAAGAGAACTACAACAAATGGAGACAAGGTGAAGGTGAAACATTATTGGTAAATAGAAATGAACAATTAGCCATAAAGGAGGAGCCAAGGGAATATGAGGCACTGAAAATAAAAGCAGAAAAGTGAAGAAGAGAAGCAGAATGTGGATAAAAGAAGAGGAACACATATGGATGTTGATATTAAGGATTAAAGGCCAATAAAGAAGGCATGTATTAGTTCACCAGAGGATGAAAGCGGGTGAAGAAATTCATACAAATGTATGAAAAGGAAATAATTTAGACTTTTGTATAGCCAACTTTATAAAAATGTACAGCCACATAACTCCTCTGTTAACAGGTGGAAAGGGTATATATTAACTGATGGGAAGATAAAGAGAGGAGATAAATCATCCAGTTAAAAAGGTGAGGTTATAGAGGCCATCAAGCATTTCAAAGGGGGCATAGGATCATAGGAGGTTACTACACTATTGACCTTGAGGCCCTTATAAGCCTAGCCAAGAGTTTAACCCATGTTTAGACAAGTCAGCATCTGATGCCCCTGTCCATGGAATCCCAGGGGTATATTTTCTGTTTCCCATCCAGCTATCCAGGTTGCGCTTAAAAAGGGGTAAAGAAGTACTCTGCTTGATGTGGAGAGGGAGTCTATTCCAGAGATGGGGGAGTCTCTGGGACACAAATCTGTCCTGCCAACAAGTCCTGTTGATGTCACAGACCAGGTTGAGGCTGTGCATGTGAGTTACTTGAGTGGAGCCTGACTTGCGGATATGCAGTAGTCCCATGAAGGTGGGGTCCATGATTGCCTTGTATGCCAGACAGAGTCTGTATGACACTGAGTAGAGGGATAGAGGTTTTTAGCCTATATGTGTATGGTAGATGTTTGAGGCCCTGGATTCTCCTGGTGAGGAACCCCTGTGGTCTCTCCAGCTGATGCATGTGCTTTGCAAAGTTCATGCCTAAAGGGGTATTGTACTCAATAATGGGCTTTATAAGGGAAGAATACAGGGATATTATGACCTCCTTGTCCCTGGATGAGATACCATTACATATGAGGTGGGCCATGTAGAAGGCTTTCTGTACAACCAAAACAACATGGTAGTCAGAAGTCAGGTTGCTATCAACCTGAGTGCCCAAATCCCTCACAACTGATCACATGCTTAGGATGTTATTAATGTGATAATTTGTGGGGACGTCACTCTCCCCAAAGGGGATGATGATGCATTTTTTGGCATTCAGCTTGAGGCCATGTTTCTGGCACCAGTCATTTGTCTGAGTGAGACCCTCTTAGAGGATGTCTACAGCACTTGGGGAACTGATGATTGCACCCAGCTTGCAGTCATCTGCAGACTTAGTAAGCCATAGCCCACTGGTTTTGGCCTGCACCTCAGAGAAGTATATCCCAAATAAGAGAGCCCACAAGACTGATCCCTGGGGTACGCCGCTCATTATGGGTCTACTGCTTGAGGTGGCTTCCCCTCTTTTGATTAGGTGGGTTCTATCAGTGTGCAAGTTTGCTACCCATCTGGTAACATATGGATTGATGCATAGTTGAGAGAGTTTATCTACTATGCCCGAGGGGGGAATAGTGTCAAAGTCTTTGGCCGGGTCTTGGTAGCTGGTGTGCACTGTCTTCCCCTCTTCCATGGTTTTGGTGACTGTCTCAAAGTAGTCAACCAGATTTAACAGACATGATCTCCCCTTGCCAAAGCCAAACTGTGTGGGGTTGAGTGTTTCGAGGTTGCCAATGTCCCTGTTAATAAGGTCCATGACAATCCATTCCATGGCCTTGCAGATTAGGCTAATTAGGCTGATGGGTCTGTAATTTCCTGGATTGGTGGACGCTCCACCTTTGTGTAAAGGGATGTCAGTGGCTGTCCTCCACTTGGCTGGGACAAAGCTGGTACTCAGGCTTTGGTTGAATAGGGTGTCTAATGGTGCTGTAAGTTCCTGCCTGAGTTCATGTAGGATGCAGCCTGGGATGTTATCAGGTCCCATGGATGCTGTATGTTTTGCCTTTGAGAGGGAGTAATGACCTGTTCCCTAGAGATAAGGGGTGGGGGGCAGGTACTGGGGATGTCCTGATTTACTGATGGGGGACAGAGGGGAGAAGTTTTCATTGAATCTGTCAGCCAGTAGATTGGCTATATCTACAGCATTTGTGTATGTGGTGTCCCTGACCACCAGTTCTGAACAGATCTGGGTGCTTCCTTTGAGATTTCAGGCATAGGTGAAGAAGGCCTTCTGATTGTCTCTAGTAGATGTGGCCAATTTGGACTCGAAGTTGGGTTTAGAGGATTTCACTAGTGCTCTTATTTGTTTGCTCAGGATAAGGAGAGATTGGTTCCAATTGGGCACCTGCTCCTTCTTGGTCCTGGACAGCAATTTTTACCTTTTGTTATGTAGTTTATTTATTGCAGATGTACAACAGACAGATTTACTCTTCCTTGTGGAGGATGATTTTGTCCCGTCAGGTATTCCTGATTCCATACATCTATATAAATGCTTGTATAGTACTTTGGTGTAGATTTTGACATTGGTGCCAGTTCCTACAGTGTGGGAGGGTGGCTGTGAAGCTGTTTATACCATCCCTCAGGAGGTTGTAATCAGCTTTGGAGAAGTTTTTTTTGTTTGACCCTAGCTAGAAGAGGGCTCAGGGGAGATAGTGACTTCGAAAATGACTGCTTTATGGTGGGATCTTACCAGGGAGGTTGATATTGTAGGGATGCTGCAGCGGTTACTCATGTTGGTTAATACCAAGTCCAAGATATTATCACCTCTTGTGGGGGGTATCGACTAGCTGTTCCAAGGCATTTGCACTGATAAAATTGGGGAATCTCTGGGCATTTGTGTTCTGGCATGAGTAGTTTTTCCAATCTATGGTTGGGTAATTAAAGTCACCCAGGATCAGGGTAAAGGTTTGAATCCTGATAGATTTGAAGAGGCCCAGATAGGTGGAGTGGGCATCTTGTCATATTTAGGGGACTGTATCTAGCTATAATTTGAATAGGGATCTTGTCAATGGTTAACTGCACCTGGAATGTCTCCTTTGTGTCATACTGTTTGACCAGCCTGGAGGTGTGTGTGTGTCTTTAATATATATTGAAACTCCACCTCCTTTGGCTTTGCTGCCCACATTTTGGGGTTTGAATGTATGATAGGATGAGTAACCAGGTAAGGCTGGGGTACTCTCCACAGCTTTAAACCAGGTTTCTGTGACTGCACAAATGTCAGCATTGTCCAGGGTTAAGAATGCTTGCAATGAGTGCAGTTTCTTGTTTAGACTCCTGGCATTTAGCAGCATGACCTTTAATTTGCATTTTGAAATTTTTATGTTGGTAGTATTGACCTCATGACATTCCTAAAAAAAGGCACTATGGCGGAGGCAAGGGCCTTTTGCCAGTAGCCTGAAGCCCAAGTGAGACAGATGCAGGACATCTCTAACAAAGCATCATGGTCTGTCAATCATATCTTCCCAGGCTGTCAGGCACTGGATCCCCCTGGAATGACACCAGAAACTAAGCCAATTGGTAAAGTCAATCATTTTCTGTTTATATTGAGGCATCATTCTGGGTGATGGTAGAATGCTGCTTAAGGCTAGGGATATAACTGCCTGGGGCACATATTCAGCAAGATCAGTCATGTCTCTCTTCATATAGTCCAGGGAGGTACATCTCAAGTCGTTCACACTAACATGGATTATGACAGAGTCATAACAGTACCTGTTGTTGAGAGACTTGAGTGCGTGTGTGATATGGTGGATTCTGGCACCTGACAAACAACTAACATTGACTTTCTCCTTATCCAGCCTGGTGAGGGGCACATCTGTAGGATGGAGGCAAGAAATTTTTATCTCCTCCGTTTCACACTTCACAGCAGTAGTTATATACCATGAACTACTGTTGCTGAATAAAGCCCCTTTTTTATATAATGTCCAACAGCATCTTTATTGGCAAGTGTCACAGCGAGACAAAGGACTGGCAAGGTCAGGACACAGAAGACAGCAACACAAAAGAAGGAAAACGTAGACAAAGAGAAGGAAGTGCTTTGGCAATCGGCATGCATGTATCTAAATTATATTTATTAAATAAGTGCCTTTTAAAATATGTGCTATAATACAAATACATTTTCATATTCTATAAAAGTGCATCTGAAATCACTCCTCCTCTGTTCTAAAATATAAACTATTCATGTTCTAACAGTATACCCTAAAAGAAGAGATGCAGTCTTGGTTGAACAATCCCTGCGGTACAAGACTAAAATGCAGTGCGATGTTACACTAATTAGAAAATCCCTGGCTGACACTTTTATTTTTTATCTTTAAATACCTCAGAAGTTGCTCACTCCTTTTCCGGAAAGTGATCCGATCATGCAAGAGGTAGAGGACAAGGTAACGGAGATAGTCCAGAGGGTGCCATCTTGATCAATGAAAAAACAGCCACAGACCGTTATCTCGGGGCAAGTCCTTGAAGCTAGTCCTGGAATGAAGACATGATGCCATGCAAAGTGCTGCTGTGCTGTCCTGTTCAAATGTGATGCGATCGTGCAAATGAAAAGAAAATGAGCAGCGGAGCAAGAGCCATCATCACAGAAGAAAATAACTACTAATAGGAAGCAACTGCAACATTGGGTCACCCCCCATGACAGTTTGAATTTAAAACTCCCGCCCCAATCACTACTCACCAAGTCCGATAGGCAGTCAGGCACTGCCTTATGAAGCTGATGTCATCATGCACACCCTTTGCAGGACATGCTGGCAATGCATGGTGACATCAGCCAAAGTTGTAAAAAAAAAAATAGAAAAAAATCGTGAATTAAAGAGGCCACTTAGGAATTCGTGGCACCCCATTATTTTGCCCTCAAAAGTAAATGGATAAATACAGAGGAATTTGAAATGGTTGAGAGGTGGGGTTCACCATGACAATTTGATCCATGGAGTTAAGTACATTACTTTATTTGATCCTGAAAGGCTTACATTTCAATGAGAAGCAGAAATGATCTGTTAATTAATCCTATTTATTTATTTATCTAAATTTGTTAATTAGGATAAAGCACTGGTTAGTGGTTAGAGATTGGGGTGTGACTTCAGCTCATTTGAGAGCTGACAGTTACAGTGATAGGTCAGAGGAGAGTTTAGTGTAATCTTATATTATTATTTAAGATGTTTATTTTGCATACTTTCAGTAACTGGTAATGGCTTATGAATTAGGATGAGTTATCTTGTGGCTGTTGTTACAAGTAAGCATAATTTTTTTAAGTTTTGTAGATTCTTATGTAAACAGTTCTAAAGTATTAATGTCACCTGTTATGTCGCGGTGTCATTGTTGATTGAATAAATAAGTAAGGATTTTGTGTGTGTCTATGATTTTGTTGCAGTGTTTTATGCTTAAGTTCTTCATCCTCTAGGTTTATTTTTTTTTATTTTACCAGTTTGTACTGCATTGGGTCTTCAGCTATTTCACTAAACGAGATTGCCCTACTTTTTAGCTTATCTTACTTCAATTATATTTGTTAAATATGTTAGGGTGGCTTATTTATTTCTTGTAGATGGGATTTCTTTTACTATTTGTGGTCATTTGACAAACAGTTATTTTATGTGTCTTTTTATACAGATTAGGTGAACATTTCCATATTTGTGTTTTTTATATAAGTAGAATTACATAAAATGCATATGAATGTGCCTTTGTTTGCATACATATACATGTGTCCATGTATACCTATTTTCTGAGGTGCATTGTGTGTGCGTGTGTGTGTGCATGTGCACGTGTGTGCGTGTGTTAATGGTTATTTATTTATTTATTTCCAGTTTGATGACTGGGGAGGTCCACTGGGCTCAAAAAGTCAGTTTTCAGTGGAGGCCCGGGGAGAAAAGCACCAATAATACATAGTACAAATACTGACAATCATTAGCGGACCGGAGTTCCGCTGTGGCGACCCCTAACTGGGAAAAGCTGAAAGACACAAACAAACAAGCTCCATAATATGAAGTACAATACATAGTGGAAAAAGAAACAAACTAAGCAAATTTTACTTACAAAATAGCAAAAACTAAACAAAAGTTAAACAGCAGCTTGGAGACAGATGTAAAGCATTTTTACATGTTTAGTGGTTGAGAACAGTAGTACAAGGTTAAATTAATACAGAGGTTTAAATCATTTGAGAATGATATAGAAGTAACATTAGCATGGAAGAGTTCTTTATGCATGAATATTAGCATGAGTTAAATTAATACAGTGGTTTAAATCCTCTGAGAGTGGTATAGAGGTAGCATTAGCATGAAGGCAGTACATAGGGTTAATCAATAGTGTGTAAGGAAGAAGTTTCAGTGGAATCCTTATTATTTTAGGACAGATAATAGGAATTTAAGTGTCCAGCTGAAGCTTCCTGATGATGTTCTTAGTAGATGCATTTCATACTGGGAAACTATAGTGATGAAGTGGCATTCAAAGTACTCATAAGGTCCTAAGGGCATAGGCTTCTATTGGCCAATTGATCAAGTAGATCACTGCAGTCTAGCCACTGCAATTCCCGTTACTTCTTTCCCCTTTCTATCAGGATTTGTGGAAATGTATTTTCAGTTGCTCATCCAATCATCCAAGATGCATTTGAAGAGGGTGAAACAACTGATTTGTTTACTATAAAGGGAAGTCTGTTCCAGAGGAATAATTCCTTAAGCGTTGTATCTATCACACCAACAGATATGATTTATGTTACAGTGAATGTCAAGGTCTTTAATAGTGGTTTTGTGAATATGAAAGAAGTTGCTTGAAAGAGGGTCTTTTAAAGCCTTGTGGGGCAGGCAGGTTTCATCCTTAAGGAGTATGTATGAGAAAAAGAAGAGTTATGGTGTTCTGTGTAACTAGTAAAATTTACACCCTTGATTTTTCCTGTGAGAAAATGTTGGGGTCTTTCAAGTTGGGTCATATCTGGACAGATACATTTCAAAGGGGACAATGTATTATATGAAGGGCCAAATAACAGAGGAATATTGAGATACGATAGCCTCTGTCCTAGAGGAAATACCCTTAGTAATTAGCAAGACTAAATACAAGGCCTTCCTAACAAACATGTCTACATGGTGGTCAAAGGAGCGCTCATTGTCAACAAATGTGCCCACAGCTGTAATTACTGTGTCTGCTTTGAAGGGGGACTACTCAATGTGGTAGGAACAAGGGTGTTATACTTTGATAAAGAATATGAAACTACATGTTTTGGCATTTAGCTTGAGGCTATAATCATAACACTATTTGTTTATGCATGCTAAACCTTCTTGTAGAATCTGGGAGTCCCAGGGCAGTTGATGATAGTTTCAAGTTTACAGTCACTAGCAAACTTAGCAAAGCAACTTTGACATTAGAGAAGGAAATACCAAGCAGGATCAGCCCTAGTACTTAGTCCTGAAGGATACCAGTGGTAATGAGCATTTTTGTTAAGAATGTACCCCCAGTCTTGATTTGCTTTGTTCTCTCTGTAAGCAAGGTTGCTCTCCACTGTCTAACATAGCAGCTTACATTTAGCTTGATGTTTATTCATTATGCCCAGATGAGGAATTTTGTCAAAAGCTTTGTTTTGGTTGAAGTAAGTAAGCTGTGTGTACTAACCTTGTGGGTTTATAGTATCCAATATCAGTTGGTGCTTCCCTTTTATAAGGGGAATGACCACTGCAGTTCACTAAGCTTCAGGCATAAAACCAGATGAGAGACTGAGGATGAACAGATTGTGGAGCTGGTCAATAAGACAGTGCTTCATACTGGCAAGGAAGCACCCTGGAACATTGTCAGGCCCCAATGAGCTAGTATTTTCTATCAACAGAAGAGCATTTATGACATGCTAATGGGTGATACTTTTGGGAGGATGACAAGGGTTCAGGTGTGTGTAGGCTAGTTATTGATGGGGAGGAGAAGGTTAAACTAAGTCTATCTGCTAATAGATCAGATATATCTTCAGGGTCAGAGTACGTAGATCCATTGTGTATCAACTTGAAGCAGTGCTGGGTTTTGTTCCTGAGGTTCCTGATATACTTGAGGAAGGACTTGTGACTGTCTTTGACAAAGGAGGCAATTTTGAATTCATACTTGGCATTGGAAATTTTGACTTTGTTTCTAAACTCTGTTTATCTTTTATGAGTTGTAGGGATTTCAGTTCATTATAAAGGGAGACATTTTTTTTCTGTTATGCACAGAGCTTGTAAATGCTAGAGTTCTATCAAAGGGCTTGTTCCTAAATCTAGCACTGTATTTGCTATGGATCAGGACTGAAGTCTTGTTGCAGACACTGAGGTAAAAATAGAGCTATTGCATGAATCCAATAGTATTTGCTATCGGGTCTTAAAGGGGAGAGGGTCTCTTGAAACTCCTCAGGTGATCATATAGTGGAATACATTTGCCTTTAAAAATCTTTAAATGTGGTGGGGTGTTTAAGCAGGCAATAATGCCTAGCAGGGTGTGTGTTATTATGGAAATAATGCCCACCCAGGGGTATTATTTCCACAATAACACATACCCTGGAGGACATTATTGTGCTTAGAGAATGGGCTGTCTGCAAAATTGTTGTTTTTTACTTATTTATTTACTTTTTTATTACTATATTATTTTTTATTTATTTTTGATGTAAAATAGTTCCTCCACCTAAGGTTTCAAACTTGCTGTAGTATATGTTAATGGTGTTGGAGGAAGCATTTTACATCTAAAATACACCACTTTAAAAATATCCAGGTATTTATTTTATTTTTTAGTCCCTTACTCCTTAAACATTTGGTTTATTGTCATTCATTGGAGACAGAAGTTACTAAATAATGACATACATTTGAGTTTCAGACTTTTATTTACTTCAGAAAATTCATGCTAACAGAAACCATTTTATTTAAGCAAGTTTGTAATTTTATAAGAGCAACAATTAAAATCTGTTTGTATTTTTGAGCTTTTGATCCCCTTTATTTTAGGCTTTATCCAGATTTGTTTAGATGAATGGTCCAGAGGTATGCAAACCTCTTTACTACTGCTGACAGTGGTCAGTCTCACTCTCTGTCTCTCACACACACACACGCACACACCTACACCCCTCTGCTTCATAACATGCTTGCTAACACAAATCATTTAAAATATGTTCCTATTTTGAGCCTTTGTCCCTTGTTTATCAGGCCCAATATATTTGATCCTCTTGTAGAGAAGCTTGCAGTGTGGTATAATGAATTTGCTTTAATGAAGTCTAGGAAACCCTGAGCATATTTATTTGTAGTGGTGTAAGTAGCTTGATTAATAGATGGATGATTGAAATTCCAAAGTATAATAATGGTTGGTTCAATAGTAAGGTACTCCAGCTTATTATGATCTGCATCTTGGGTTGAAAGTGACATACAGGGGTTCTGTAGTTGACCCGGAAATTGTAAGGGGACTTATTTATAGCTTCTAGGATGTGAAGGAGTTTATCGTCATTCTCTAGGTATATGAGTCAAGCAGTAAAAGAGTGATGGAGGTATGTAGTCAAATCACTACTGTTTACAGAGGTTCTCCCAGTAGAGGATACAGACATGTGATGATTATTGGACCCTAGTAGGGAAGGTATTTTATTAATGCATTGGTACTATGTTTCATTAATGACGCAAATGTCACTATTTTCTACAGTTAAAAAAAACTTCTAAGGATGTCAGCTATTTGTTTAGGCTTCTAGCATTGACCAGCATCACCATCAGCCATACGCAGTTCTGGTTTGGTTTGCTAGTTTGGTTGATACAGCAGATTTACATTGCCTAAAGAAAGCACTTGGGAGCTAAGAAAGTCATGAGGTGAAGGATGCAGAAAATCCCTGGCAAAGTAAGTAGGACAGTCAACAATCTCCTTTCAGGATGGCACCCATCAAATCACCATAACATGGCACTAATAGCTGAGCTAATTGTTGAAGTCCTTCATCATTTTGCTTATATTGAGCTTACCATTCTCAGTGAAGGTAGGATGTTGCTCAAGACTAGTTTGCCGTTGTTTTTTATGGATATAAATAGTAATATACAAGCAATGAAAATAGTTTAGTGCCTTTAGTTTTATATATGGGTCAGGCATATGTTTATCAACCAGATGAGAAGTTGTGGACAATAATTAATAAAGAGATGAAGAATTTATCTTGGAGGGGAGGAGGGCAAGAGTTAAGTGGTTAAGGGGGACAAGATGATCCCTCCAAATGAACAAGTTGATTTAAGTTTACCTGATTTGAGGGGATATTTTAGAGATACATATTTAAGGTTCATATATATATATATATATATATATATATATATATATATATATACGCCTCACAGCAAGAGGTTCTCCGGTTCAATCCTCGGCTGGGGTGCCTTCTGTGCGGAGTCTGCATGTCCTCCCTGTGGTCGCGTGGGTTTCCTCCAGGTGCTCCGGTTTCCTCCCACATCCCAAAGACATGCTGCAGGTGGATTGGATACTCTAAATTGGCCCTAGGTGTGCGTGTGAGTGTGCCTTCTGTGGAAGGTTGGGCGCCGGGCTGGCAACTCGACACCGTAAAACTCCACTGCCATTCAATGTGCGGACAAGGCGATCCACTGTGGCGACCCCTAACCGGGAAAAAGCCGAAAGAAGAAGAAGAAGAAGAAGATATATATATATATATATATATATATATATATATATATATATATATATATATATATATGGATCTAGGACGTTTGCTCGACTGAGCAAACGACCGAAATCCAAATGGCCGGGCATACTTACGAGAAAGTGCTATTCACCGAAGCAGCACGTTCACATAAGTATGACTGTTGCCGAGGCTGTACTATGGTGCGGGAAAATGAAAGTTCACTTTTCCCCACTGTAGTGCGGTCTTGGAGAGAGAATATTAAAGTAGGGGGGTGTGGGGGGCACAGCTCTCCACATGGAGGGGTGCAGGGGGGGGCAAAGCCCCCCCTGCTAAAATGTAAATGAAGTTTTTTTTTTTCACACGCTTTAACGAAAGCGCTTTTTTGGTAGAAGCACTTTCGTTAAAGTGTGTTTGGGTTTTATGGATTCGGACGTTTGCTCAGTCGAGCAAACGTCCTAGATCCGTATACACACACACACACACACACATATATATATATATATATATATATATATATATATATATATATATATATAAATAACACAAGCAGAAAGTTATAATTCAGAGTGGAAACATATGATGATGAAGCAGGGTTAAGGTTCAAGTACTAAAGATAGAGTGTGATTTTAGTTGCAGATCCTTAAAGAGAATAATAAGAGCCATGCAGGACATTATATTCATAAAGTAGCAGAAAGTATTCTAAGAACTAAGATAACATGAGAATGGAGAAAGGAGACTTTGCCAATAGAGACGACTGCAAGTAGGGATACAGAAAATAGACAAGAGGGGGGTGGAATTTATTGGAGAAAACTGGCAAAGGAACCAAGGTATTGGGAAAAAAACAAATAGAGAGGGAAAGGTAATAGAATGGGACGAGGCCAAGAAGATGCTTGGACTAAAGGCTAGAGACTGCCTTCCCTACCAGGGATTGATATCAGGATATAGTCAAAAAGAAAAGGACAGGGGAATCCTGAGTGAAAGATGAGCTCTGGTAGAGTTTTTAGTTGAACCTAGAACAGATGCTGCTGTAAAACAAAGATACTGAGTAGGGCACATAAAATAATACATGATAACCACAAGAATCAATTAGAGGAGGTTAGAAAAGATCAGGAAGAGACTGGAAAAGCAACTTACAAGGGAGCAATGAGAGGATATAGACATGGCTCCCAAGTATGCAACAAAGTTCAGAAGGTTTAGGATTTTTGCTTGGAATAATTTACATATTTATTTTTATATTCCAAGCAAAATTCAAATAATTTTTCCTCAGTTAGGAAATATTGAAGGTGTGATGGGGAAAAAAGAAGTAGCTGGGGAGATATGTTTTGGAAGTATAATGAGTTGGGAGATTTGTACTCTGTCAGACATATTGGTTGACTAAATGGATGTAACTAAGGGAATGATTCTTTTGAATTGCCTAGACATGGTAAAACATTATTAAGTTTAATTTTGTTGGCTGTCAAAACAATTACTAGAAAACAGAAATCAAAATCAAAACCATGTGTATTTGAAGCACTGACTTTTATAAAAGAAATAAAAGAACTTGAAAATTACTCTTTAGACAAGGGAAGGATCAATTTGCATAGAAATAAATGGAATTTGTGGGAACAATGCAGAGGCATAGCTGGTTCAACCAGTACCCTGGGCCAGAACTATGAACCAGCACCCCACCCCTCAGCTCTTTAAGTGAAGAGTGAAAAAAAAACAATAAAAGGCACTATTATAGGTGAATGGATCTACACCCACTTCTGGAAAAATAAAGGATATTCCTTTTACTGGTACACCAACCAGGTCACTGGATCCATGACACTCCCCCGCTCCTTCCTACCCCAGTCATTCAGGTCTCATTTCTGTGCACTGGCCTCAAACCTCCTTCAACATATTTTATAAAAAAAAATGTCTTATTTTAAAGTGCAGCAAACAGTTGGTAGAGTTTATACCCTGCTTACATGGAGTGCTACAGAGCTCATGTTTGTTTAAAAAATATTTTTAAATTGTGGCAAACAGTTGCTACTGTTTATACATTGCCTGCACTGAGAGTTATGGTGCTCATGTTTTATTTTAACCAAAAAAAAATTCTTCTTTTTGGGTGGTGCAGTGGTTAGCTTTGTTGCCTCACAGCAAGAGGTTCTCCAGTTTGATTCTTGTTCTTCACTGGGGTGCCTTCTGTGTGGAGTCTGCATGTCCTCCCTGCATTTGCATGGGTTCCCTCCCACATTCCAAAGACATGCATCTGCCCGGGCCTCTGCTGAAAATGAGCTCTGTCCCAGTTGGACTGTCCCAGTAAACAAATGTTAAATAAATAAAATAAGCTGTAGCAAAAGCTTTGACTAGGTTGAAGTAAGTAAGCTATGTGCACTAACAAATGCAGTAAACAGTTGGTACAATTTATACCCTACCTGCACAGAGTGCTATGTTGCTGTTGCTTTAGTTAAAAAAAAAAAAAAACTTCATTGTTTTTAAAATGCAGCAAATTGCTTGCTACAAATGTAGCAAACAGTTGCTACAGTTTATACCCTCCCTGAATGGAGCGCTATGGCACTCATTTTCTAGATAAAAAAAAAAAAAAAAAAAATTTCTTTTATTTAAACTAGCAAATTGCTTGCTACAAATGTAGCAAACAGATGCTACAGTTTATACCTGTCTTGCATGGAATGCGACAGCTCTAATGTTTTAGTTTAAAAAAATCTTTTTTAAACTGTAGCAAACTTCTTGCGACAAATGTAGCAAATCGTTGCTACAGTTTATACCCTAACTACACAGAGCACTTCAATGCTAAGGTTTTAGCTAAAAAAAATAAATATTTTTTTCAACTTTTAAACTGTAGCAAACTGCTTGCTACAGTGTAGGAAGCAGTTGCTAAGTTACAACAGTTTAGACCCCACATGGAGCACTACAGTGCCCAAGTTTGACCACAAATGCAATTACAACTTTTAAAAGTTGGTATTGTATTAAAGAAACATCAGGATTGACTGATTGTGCTTCCTCAGCACTTTGGACCAAGGGAAGTTGCCCCCTCTCTTAGTTGTCCCCAGCTACACTACTGGAACAATGCATGCAGAATAATGTTCAGGAGAAGAAGTAAAGTTTAAGGGAAGACAGAAACTGAGCAATTTATGTAATGGACTGATGATAGTCATAAAGAAAGAAAACATATGTGATGTATAATGTATATAAATGGAAAAAAATGTTAATATGGTTTGTTTTCTTTTCTATTAATGTATGTTTGCCTATGTCTTAAATGATAAGTTAATAAAAGTGTTGAAAAAGACTAGCTTTATGACAGCCTTGGATGTATACTTTTGAGAGCTCTATCTTATCTCTCTCACTCTCCCTCTTCATGTAATCCAGGACGTGGGTTTCTAGTCATTCAAACCCACACAAACAATAATTATGTCAAAAGTGTACCTGGGGTGAAAGGTAGCTCACCATCATTCTATTTTCGCCAAGCCTAGTGAGCGAATTATCACTTATAGGATATTTTCTTATGGTTTGACAATGGTATCTTTATGGTTCTTGTGAGCTGGTAGGATGACTTCTCTGAGTAAGATGTATGGTGCATGGTAATAACGGTGTAGTATGTGAGGCTGAATTATGCTGCTGAAGAGTCTTTGAGTCACAGTTTCACCTCAGAGGCCTTTGTGGCTTGAGAAGAGACTTCTTAAGTACCTTAGCATAAGATGGCTTCTTTTTAAGTGTGTGACATGCAAGTAAAAAGTAGGTGTGGGTGATTATTGACAACCTCCTTTGTTCTTTTGAGATAAGAGATAAGAGGCTAGCTGTAATCTTTAGTAGGTATTTTCACCTCTCAAGTGTGGAATGTAGTAAAGGCAGAAGTAAATGGTTATCAGTAAGCATTAAGCAGTTAAAGCACTGCCTGCAGGTCCATAGTGCTAATAGGCTGGCAACACAGCATGATCAGGTGGTCTGTAGACTCTTAATCTGAAAGGAAAACAAGGCTTACTGCCTGGATTTCTAGGCTTTCTTGTAGATACCTAGTCTGTATTTAGTGTGTCCCCAACAGTTTGTGCTCTGTCTCTGTGAGAGCTATCCTAAAGTTATTATTATTTTTGTTTTACCTAAAAGGGTATACAGTGCAGACTGTACCACTGCCCTGTCTTCCATATCTGTGTCTAGGTGAGTTGGTACTATGGACAATGCCCCCATTTGGCACCCACCCAGTCTGAAGTTGAGGATTTAAAAAAAAAAATCTTTGGTCAAAGCCCCTTGTCTCATGCATTTAAAAGAGATGATAAAGAGTTGTATGGGTTCAAGATATGTATTGTACATAAACATGTCAGGAACTGTAGTTGAAATTTGTATTCAAGCTAACTGATTCAGTCATTACTTTAAACACACTCACATGGTCATCTCCATTCATGCCTGCATTCACTCTGGCTGACTGTACAAAATGGCACTGTTCTTGCACATCCCCAGTACTTAAGGCAAGTGCTATCTAGCTACAGTGGCTGACTAGGAACAATACACATAATGATCTATACCCCTTATGCTAGAAAGTGTATGTCTTCCACTTGTTATTTGCTACCTTCCGTTTTCACTTTTTTACACAGTATGGTATGTGGCTGTTTTCATTGGATGTCATTTGTGTATATACAGTAACTCTTAACAGTTCTACTGATGCATGTAGTATACAGCAGTGCAAATAAAGTGAGATATAGATTTTTAACTTATACATTGCTTTGAGTATACTCTATTAATGTATTATATAAAAACGTGAACAAACTTAGTCAACACTGAAAAAAATAATTTTCAGAATCAGCAAGTTAGAATTTTTCTTTTTTTGTAATGCTCTGCCACTGTCCATGAAAGTAGTGCATACAATAAATAGTTACTATATAGAGTGTATTCAAGACAACAGCCTTTAGAAACCACATTGTTGTTCCCTGTGTAGCACCCGTTGATCATACTATAATGTCTTATCCTCAGCCTCTCCCCTACCCATTCCCCTATCCCTCCTTAACTACATGCTCATATGTGATTATCATCTGTGTGTGTGTTTATATATATATATATATATATATATATATATATATATATATATATCCCTTATTGTATGTATCTATGCAAACATGTTTGTCAGTATTGTTCTCTAGATCTTGTGATTATATTCACATGGGCTATGCTTGAAAGTAGTCCATTGTAATTTGTGCTCTATCCTGGTAAACAAACATAAATAACTACCAGGCTTAATTTACTCAAGTCTTTAAAGTTAATGGATAGAGTTGTATGCTTTGGTTATGTTGTAAAAGAGAACATAATTTGCATTACTTCTACTCAGTGTGTGGAATTCAGGAGATGGGATTGTTACACTGTTACTTACTTATTTAAAATGTATTTCCTGGGGTAGTGCACTCATCTGAGTAACTATTTTCAGGCCAGCTCAGGACAGATACTGAATATGGTAAAACTAATCTGTGAAAACATTATGTTCTATATTTCCTACTGCCTGCAAGCACGTCCCAGAAGAATTAGGTTTTAAAATAGAAATCTCGTGAATAAATCTTTAATACTTATTCTCCATACTGGACAAGAGGCTGTTCTATTTAATGGTATCCCTGCTCTTAGTTGTGGTAAGAGGACCTTATGTTGCTACAAATGGACAAAAAGGAAGGTTGTGTAACACTATAGTTACTAGCTGATAAGTCATACAGTAGTGAAAACTTTTTGGGATCCCTTTGGCTCTGTTGTGCAGAGAAATAATGACCTAACTGTGAGTCTGATGACCTGTCTTTCATTAGTCACCTGAGTGACAAGGCAATGCTTGTTTGTCTTTTATATTTGGAGGGTGGGGAAGCACTGGGGTGTGCACCTATAACACCAGGCTCATTGTTGTTTACTGGTTTAGGTTACCTTATTTTCTTGTTATTCAAACTGTCTAAGATAATGGACATCGGCACTATAAATAATTTGAACTTGAATCTCTGATTGTTCAAATTTTATAAAACTCATTATATATTATTTACAAAGGCCTGATATCATAGGATTGTTAACCCTTTCCAAGGAGGTAATATTCTGGACTATGTGATACCTAGCATAACTTTTTACTAAATCTACAATTTGCTTGTTATTTCTAGGCTTCTCCAATATGCTACATGTTAGAGACTTAATTTCTTAGTCCTAAGTGTCTCTTACGCATGATTTTTGACTCTCTGTTTTATAACTTAACAAGAGTTACCACTCTGGAGACACCACCCCTCATTGTTGCCTGGCATGTGGATAAGCAGCACTTTCTTATGGCAAAAGAAGTGTATGAGGTTGCAACAAAGTACGTTGCCCTTTCAGTCTGACTTTTATGGACGTCTTTTACCTGCAAATTTGCTTGGTCCTTTTTGCTTTCCCTGTGGTTGAATTGGTCACTAGCAGTTGTTCCTTCTCAAATTGCAAGCATGATACTCCTGCACAATTTCCTTTGCCCCTTACTCTGCTTGAATTCAGCTCCATACAGTGAAGCTCCTAGAGGCAGTGGCCAGTGCTGTAGCTTTTGAAAACTCCTGTTGCACTGACAGTTGTGAGTGATTGATTGGCAGTGTGATTATTTATGTTTTAGTCTTGCCTAAAGTTTTTTTACCATCATGCCCCAGTTGTGGGCTAGATGAATGATTCATTGGAGGACTAGTGAAGGAGGAAAAGGAGGATGAGGAAGAGAACCGCTATTAAGGTGTACAGGGCATTGGCAAGTAATAGGATGAAGATCAGACCAGGATGGTATACTCATCTTATTCCTTTATAATAGTGTGTGTGCATGTGTGTGTGTGTGTGTGTGTGTGTGTGTGTGTGTGTGTGTGTGTGTGTGTGTGTGTGTGTGTGTGTGTAAGCGCACGCATGCTCGTGGGTGTGAGTGGGTGCATGTGCACATACTTGTGTATGTACGCGTGTGTGGGGGAATATTTGTGCATGCACATGTGTGTCTGTATGTTATATTTTATAGTAGTGAGAAATCTTATTGTAGTGTTATTAGACTGTGGAACTTGTACTCAACTGTGGTCTGGTCTGCTTCAGTTTTATCAAAGGTATGATGTGAATCACCATCTATATGTTGTGTTGTGGTGGTTTTACTTGTAATTCTGAAGAAGGAGCTAAACTTCTCTTTCTGAAATATTTGCCATGACTTTTGTTTAGAATGTCGTTGTCCTGTTTGATTCTCAGCTAGAGCGTCTTCTGTGTGGAGACATGCGTGAATGGGTGTACCTTCATTGAAGGTTGTGCGTCAGGCCTGGCAACTCGGCACATAAAAATCTACTGCAATCATTAGCGGACCGGACTTCTGCTGTGGCGACCCCTAACCGGGAAAAGCCAAAAGACACAACAACAACTTTTGTTTAGAATGTATAGAATCATGGGTTTCTAGACCACTACAATATTATTACAAAGCTTACTTAGTTTGACAACATTATGTTTTCCTTTTTTTTATTTTAATTTCAATTTAGTTGTTATTTCATTTATGACATGCTTTATGGATTATTTTGTCTATTTTATTCATTTTATTTGTTTAATTAATTGTGTTCATTTTTCATTTGTAAACTGCTTTATATATCACTGTATAAACTTGCATTAATTATTTGAAGTGTAAGTAGGCTGAGGCTGAAAAAAGAGAAGCAGTCTAATAGCTGTCCAGGTTACATAATTGCTAAATAACTGCAAAAAAATTAAACAAATATTTAATGGCAAGATTTCAAGGTGGAGAAGGGTTGGTGATGGTTTTCAGTACCTCCAAAGAAAACTGTGAATAGCCCCCACAAAGAGATCACCTATTTGTGTTGTCATTGGCGATGATGGCATTGCAAGTTTTAATAACATGCTAATAGTCTGTGTTTGCACATATTTAAAGAGCACCAGTTGTAAATGTCATTTTTCATTTAATGAGATTACTTTCTTCAGCAGTTGACTGTGATGCGACAACTCTGAGTGTAAGGATTTTTTATTTTCTTATATGATTTATTTACACCTCAGCTTTTAGTGCACATTCATACTATGGCAGATAGCTGATCACAGTTATACAGGTATGAATGTTAGCCAGGCAGCAAACAGTGTAACATTTCAAAATTGCTCAGTAGCATTTTTTTTCTACTAACAGATATACTAAGTTTAGTTTCAACATTCACAGACTGAAAAAAACGATTGTTTGCTTTGTTTTTTTTTTTTTTTTGGTGGGGAGGGGGATCAGACAAACATAATTAGTTGGAGTGTTTGGCAACAAAGCTTTTTCGATTCACTGTCTCAATGCAGTAACCAAAATGTTTGACATCCCTTCGCAAAATATGATAGTCAATGCAAATAAATGTACTGATTTCACAAAGATACAAAAACAAAATGAATGAATCATTACAATGTGCACTGCAACACTACTCATTGTATTAAATATGTGTTAAATAAACTGTTACATGTGTATCCATGTTACCCAGTTATATTATCTGAGTACTGTGAAAGACCATGAAGACAATAAAGAGACAAATGTTAACGTCAAATCAGAAAACTCCAGATGATGGTACCATTCTTGTAGCTCAACTCTCACCCCAAGGAGAATAAATGGGATGTGAGGGTCTTACTGTTTGAGGAAAGAAAGATTAAGGAGCATAGTAGGGTAACCAGTGGAGAGGTCTGATGGTGAGGATTATATAGATAAAATTATGTAATAATATGTATGGTACATGTAGTTATATATGCATGTATTGTATGTATGTGTTTAAGTTAGTTTACTGTTGTAGAACACTGATCAAATATAAAAAGTTGCAGGCTTAGCTCAGGTTGGAAAATATAACAAAAAACACAGACTGAAGTAACACAATACATGATCAAAACTTTGTAACATTTGAAACAATAGTAGTAGACTAATGTGGATAATTGTGCTCTAACACTATTAGGTAGAAGGCAGTATACATATATACAAATGGTTAAAGTACAAACTTCAGGAAGAGAATGAATTGGAGAGAGGAGAGATGATTAGGTTTTGAGGGTGCTTCATCTAAGGTGTAGAGTGGGTTATTGAAGGGTAATATTAAGCGTAAGAGTGAAGCATTAGGACCAAACACTCATGTGATGTGACCAGTGTTGTATTTTCTTTAAGTAGGAAGTATTTAACTAGGTCTTAATGTGGCATACTTAGAGAGGTCTATAACATCTACTATGGGGAATGCTTACCATAGTTTGGAAGCGAGAAAAAGAGAAGCTGTGACCTATGCAGTGAAGTTTTGTTTTGGGGGCATGGAGACTTGGGCCTGTGTTGGCTTGGTTTCATTGGTTATAATGTATCTTATGAGCAAGTAGTTTTGTGATAATTGGAAGAGGAATGTCTTGATGGAAGAGTTTAAATGTAAGTGGGCCTAGGAACGTCTTGATGGCAGAAGGTGGTCAGCTCTGAGTTTAATTGGGAGCTATTTGGCCTTTTTTGGAGACAAGCAGTGATGTTCCTGATGTGCTGTAAGGAGTTTCCAAATTTTATTAGAGATGGTTCGACAGGTGTAATGTTTTTGTGTGAGGCATAAACAAAAAGAGGAAGACCATATTCCATGTGAATGCCCTTACCAATGACTGTTTTAGCTAGTTAAGAGGAAGAGACAACATTCATGACTGTAGAAGAGTAAGTGATTTATTTCTGGCCTGTTATTTTTGATATGTATTTGAGAGTTCAAAGACTGTCTTACCAGTTTCCAAGTTACTTGAATGTGGCAGGTTCTGTGATTATTTTGGTCATTGTTTAGGAAGGATTTGGGGCTTTTGCATAGTTTTTATAAGTGTACAGAATAACATTGTTTTTTTGAGGTTTAGAGGGAGCTTTTTGAAGTTAATCATTTGAAATGTCGAGACCCACTACAGCAAGTCCCAAAATATGGAGACTGAATGACCAATAGATGGGACTTTTATATACCAAGTCCAAGATGCCATTTCTCAGAATATTCCTTTTTCTCTGAGGTATGGTGATGTCGGAGTTGGTACATATAAGTTTCGCATTTGTGGGGGGCTTGCATCCCACATGAGAGGTACAGGAGGAGAGGCTTGTCTCCCCCTTCTAAAAAGTTTTAAGGAGAAGATTGATTTTTGAGATTCAGTCTTCTTCTGTGTTTTTGGTCTTTTTTTCAGCTTTTCCAAGTGCCGACATTTTAATAGGGAGGTATTTTGAAGGTAAGCCACTCAATGAGTGCTAGCAGGTTACAATGAAGTTGGTCTTGAATTAATTGATAGTTGTGACTTAATCTATGCAGTATCATATCATCTGCATATGGCAGAAGTTGTAGATGTGGTGGATCAAAACAAAACTTATTAACAAAAATGGAGATGAATAAAGGGATGAGTAAGACACCTGATGGTGCACAGATATTGGCAGAGAGGGTTAAGACTATTTTAACTCTGAATGTTCTGTTCATGAGGTAGTTTTGAGCCATTCTCACTGGCTTGTGGGCTGATCCGTATGTCAGTTAGGTGGAGAAGTAGGATAGTGTGGTCCATCAAGTCAAAGGCTTAAGTAAGATCTGTAGTATAGGGCTTGTGTAAGGTTGTCCCCATCCACCTTGGTAAGGATTGCATTGGTCAGAGTAAGCAGTGCAGTCATGGTGCTCCTTCCTGACCAAAATCCATACTGCCACTGTGAGATTAGGTGATATTTTTGCAAGTATGAAGTGAGCTGCTGGTAAATTAATTTCTTAAAACTTTTACCCAGGGTTGGTAGCGTGGATGTTAGTTGGTGCTGTGCAGCTGATGTTTCTTTTTTTTTTTATTTTGGGGCTGGAATAAGTATTGCTAACTTCCACACTGCTTAGTAACTCCTAATCTCTTAGTAAGCAACTGGAACCATGGGTTTGCACTTTCCAAATATCTCTGTAGCCAGCTTAGTTGAAATGGGCATCCTGAGAGAATGTAGCAATTTGCCTCATGTTTACTAACAATCATTTACTATTT
Organism: Protopterus annectens; assembly: GCF_019279795.1. NCBI lineage: Eukaryota > Metazoa > Chordata > Ceratodontiformes > Protopteridae > Protopterus > Protopterus annectens. Next base: position 485,755,041 of record NC_056735.1, read on the forward strand.
AAATAAACTTCCACAGTATGTAAGACATCAGTATGTAAGAGATATAATTACATAATATTATTGGAGGGAAAGCTCTTACTCAAAGCCACTACAAATAAAAAGGTTGTCAGTACCACACAAGACTACCCTAAACCAATCTCAAACATCTCAGACCAAACACTTAGTTGTACATATGCTTAGGCTCTTAGAAGCATCTTACCTAAAATACAGAGGCCTCCTAAATGTTACTCAAGAAACATGTACCATCAGCAACCTCACTAACACACAGCACATACAGCACTCATCATGAAACATATGTCTGTGTGTCACACGGACTCAGTCCAAAAGTCTGTGAGGCAAACCACTACACATACCAATGCCCTTATAATAGGTGTCTAGATTGTCACTGTCAGTTGGCTATCATTCACCGGGATTCACCACATCACACAAACACTCAAGTCCCCTACAACACAAGTAGATATCTGACACAATCATTGTACACTTGGGTGGAAAATGTTTGAGATGTACCTCCCTGAACTGTATGAAGGATAAAGTTCTAAAAATATTTGTCTGTGACAGATATGAACCTGGCCTTGAGCAATATTCTACTATTACCAAAAATGGTGCCACAATATGATCAGAAAATAATTGACTGCAACAAGTGGCTTAGATTCAGGTGTCATTCTAAGGGACTGCAGTATTTATCTGCCTTGGAAGAGATGGTAGACAGTCCAGGGTCTATATCATAATTGCGAACGGTAAAAATAGTGAACGCTGATATATCGAACTTCAAAGTCTGAAAGCTGAAAACGGTGAAGGAACGGATCAGCAATTTTTTTCCCCAGGGAATAGTTCAAACTGTTTTGCAAGGGATAGCCTGCACCCCCCCCCACCCCCATCGGGCTTCCTTGTACTGGCTAAAAACTTGCCAACTCCTACAAAGTCAATCTTTTAAAACTTCCAACATAACTAAACAGAATCAAGACAACATTAAGATATTGCTTTTTGATGCTAAGGAGCCTTAACAAAAAACTCCAAATCCTACAAACACTACTTTCCCTGGAAAATGTAGATGTATGCATCATCACACATACCTAGTTCAAGACCAGTGATTGCACTCTATCAGTGGAGGGCTTCAATGTCTGTCACTAGTACAGGCCCACCACATTAGAAACAGGCAGTAAGGCAGAGGATTCTCTATAGTTTTAAAAAAATCTCACCTCCAAACTCGTTAGGCAAAATAATAACTTTGAACACCTGCATATCGAACGTATTATAAACAAAATGCTATATCACATAATAGCTAACTGCAGGACCCTTGCTATGTCCTTCTCAGTCCATACTTCCTACCTAATCAATATGGAATCCCTGTGTCTTAAGCCAAAACACCATTCTTGTAGGAGACTTCCCACCATCAACATATATCTTTAAACAGATATGCCCAGAGATTTCTAGACTCCATAAATGCAGACGCCCTGAACCACTTAGTCCACACCCAAATCAGGGGAGAGACAATGTCCTGGACTTGGTCATTAATAATATGGGGCAGCTTTTGTCCTGGCCTATTGTAACCTTCTTTATTGTCAACTAGGACCACAGGTCAGTCACATTCACCTTAAGACTGAAGCCAGAAACATGCTTCAGTACCTCAGTATTCAGAGATTATGCAAAGGCTAATCTATTCAACTGAGTAACGACTTGACTAAATTCAAAATCTGCTTCCACCCTGAAGCTCCATATGCTTATGCAGAATCCTTTGCTGCCAAGTTCTATGCACATACAAATAGTTGCATAGTAGGCTCATAGATGAATATTAGGCTATCGGTTTGCAGACTATTACAATCTTAGCCAATAATCCGAGGTCAAAATCAAACCCTGGATCTTGTATCTGTGAGGTAAAGACCTTAACCATTATGTCAACCCCTCTGCTAAACTTATACATTTATTGACATTTGATTATCGGGAAAGTCTGACTAGATAGGTGCCCATTTTCAGCAGAAGCCCAGGGAGAAAAAGTTCCAAACTATTACAAAAGTATTTTAAGAACAATAATTTTGCAGTCGTCAAAAATGTCTACAGTTTAAATAATTATACCAAATTAGAAATAATGTAAAAAAATAGTGGTTAAAATAGACACAACTTAAATGACAAATGATTTAACATTTGGAGATTTAGTCATTAATTACAGGATTACTGTGAAATATCTCCATTGTCTGTGTCAAGATTGCAGTTGTGGCAGTATTGTGAATTCTGCTCCTGGATTTGTGCTTCACTGTTTTTTTATATGGATATACCTGCTTAAAGTTGAATTCCAGTAGTCTGGTGTCCTAGTCTGTGGTGGGATTGCAGTAGTGGAAGTATTGTGAATTCTGCCCAAGAATTTGTGCTTCAGTACTTTTTATAGCTGTATATATCAGTTTAAAATTGCATTCCAGTGCCTTTCTGTTTGCCTTGCTACTGTTTTTCCTTGTGTTCTTTGAGTCTGCCCCCCACCCCACTGAGACATTATGCTAAATGTTTCTGAAATTCTATACTTAGGAATAGAGCTCTATTTCTCTGGCTCCCCCTCCATGGTAATTTGACTTCCAAAGTCCCTGTCTCCTTTCTTTCATTGCTATTGTCTGTTGTGCAACTTAATTAAGTACTTCCCCACCCATTGTTTTCCACATATCCATAATACCATGTGCCCATCCAGCAAACAAGTATTGTATTTGAGTAAACCTACCTCACTACAGATTGTTTCCTGCTCATTTTCCCAGAGCTCCCATCTGCTTAGTGGCCTTGCCACACTCTGAGGGAGTCCTGAATTAATCCTGCTCCATCGTTGGCAGGTAAGATATTTGTATTAGTGCTGCACTTCAATTAACTGTTTAGAGTCCTACTGCTTTATGTTTGCTTTATTTGTTAATTTTGCCTTTGAATCATTGTAAAGGTACCTAATATTTGAAACTGTCTTGTTGTGGTAGTTTGTTTTCTTGTAGGATTACGCTCACTAACAATCTTTCTTAGTGTTATTACATCAAAAGATTAGAAGTGCCCTGCACAGACACAAACACTGGAAAGGATATTTTAACTATAAAACTTCCCTTAGAACTGAAAACTTTAACTTTGGTTCATAGGCTTATACTAGTCTACCAACCACCAGGGTCTAGCAGTATAACTGAACCCACTTTTGTCCCTAAATTCCTTGGATGCCTGTATGGTGTGATATGTTAGTAAAGAAGTAGCTAAGGGTTATGTGGGTGTGTGTGTTAGTTGGGGATTAATTTACTTACTGTCAAACTCTGTACACCAGAGACATGGGAGCCAGACCAGGGGTGAATTTATGATTTCTCATCCAATGATCAAGGTTTCTTTTGAATAGAGTCAGGGATAAACTCCGCTTCGCATAGATGGGGATCTTATTCCATAGTGCAGGGATCCTTTGAGAAATGCATCTGTCTCTCCATCATGTTCTATTTATGTTGCAGGCAAAGTTCAGGTCCTTGGATCTAGTGTTTCTGGTGCTGTTTGTTTTGCTGTGTAAGAGATTCATCAGCGCTGGATCTGAGGAAGCCTTATATGCTTTCAGTAACCTGTAGAAGACTGAGTACAGACATAGGGCCTTAAGGTGATCTGTGTAGGACAGGGTATTCACCATATTCTCCTGGTGAGGAACCTCTGAGTACATACAAACTGTTGCAAGTGGCTGGTTAGCTACAAGCCAAAAGAGGCATTGTTCTTAGTGGTGTCTGATATGAGCTGAGTGTGGCTAAAACAAAGCAATTGTGCAGCGACAAGCTTAGAGCTAGTTTGACATTAAACAGCACCACTTTCAAATATTAGCACAGTCCAAACTAGTCTAGTGCAAAAACCCCAGAGACCACCCAAGGAGAAATTTGTATAACCCAGTCAACGACCTACAGTCGCCCACCCAAATACAAGTCTGGACAACATGGGTATGCAATTTCAAAATATCTCTTTAGTCAACTTGGTAAATATGGGCATCTTGACTTGAGACAATGTAACAATTATCTCATGTTCACAGGCAACCATTTAATTCTTATAGAAACAAACACAGTATGAGAGAGATGCACATACACAATTTCACCGGAGGCAAAATGTTTGCATACAAATAAGGTTGCGAAGAACATCAAAGAACTCCTAAGCCTATATACAGCAATCTCTAAAGCCGTCACCAAAACCAACACTCAAGATCAAAGTCCATAAGGCAAGCAAACAAATTACTTACAACTCTTATCATCGGGGACTTCATTGTACAACACACAGATGCCCCACTCACTAGACTGAACAAGGAGAAGGTAACGATTAGTTAATTATCTGGATCCAGGATCCATCAAGTTACACATGCACTCAAGTCATATACCACAGGTATCAGTATGATTCTGTTATAGTCCATGTGGGTGTTAATGACCTGAGGCATACTTCCCTGGACTATATCGAGACAGACATTGTTGATATCTCGGAGTGTATGTCTATGTGTCTTGCATTGAGCAGCATTCTACCTTCACCAAGGATGATGCCACAGTACAAACAAAAGGTAATTGACTTTAATAATTAACTTAGTTTCTCATATTTTTCCAGGGGATTCACAATATTTGTCAGCATGGAAGGACATGCTTAACAAACTGCATTGCTTTGCAAAATATGGTCTGCACCTGTCTCCCCTAGGCTTCCCAGTTTTGGCTAAAAGACACCCCTTAAACATTTGTTTATGCAATGCCAAATTGACAAGCCTACTGACATAACAAATAAAACCCAAATAGACCTAAAGGTGTTTCTGTTCAAAGCTAGGGGCCTAAACAAGAAACACCACATCTTACAAACTGTCCTCACTCTGTGAAAAACCAGAAAACAATGCACTAAACTCGAGCACAAAAAACGAGTCCTTGGCGACCACGACTATTAGCACTAATATATTGTCTTAGAGGCTGGCCCTAACCATCATTGTTGCATTTCATTCTTCAAAGGCTGGCATTACCATCGTTTTTTGTGCTCGAATATAGATATTGTGCCATTAGTGAGATGTAGTTTATATCTGCAGAAAGGATGCCAGCAGTGCAAAGATTCAGTGCCTTCCACACATTTAGATCATCAGCTGCACAGGCAGGGACAAAAGGCAGAGGAGTCTCAATCTAAATTAACAACAAGCATAACCCTATGTTGGTTAAATGGGATGATGCCCTGGCATTTATCCATGTGCAAATCACCATAGCCAGAGTTCCATACTATATCCTAGCAAGGTATAGATTATCCACTGTGTCCCTAGAATCCCATAGCTTGCATCTAGTCATACCAGATCTAGATGAGCTATGGCCACTCTCTACATTTTTCCACTTACAGAAACTTGCAATATGAAGCAATGACAAAAAATTATGACTCCTATCATTTGTTACTCCCCAAAACATGCAACATAACCTGTAAAAATGAGCTGACCTCCTCCCGCCTGTTATATATTGCCAAATATGTTATGAAATTCAGAAAAAGCCAGGGGGTTAAGTAGGGTGCAGTAGCTGCCATTATATGGTAAATTAAATTGAAATTAATATTAAAACCAAGACAAGTTGGTAATCCTCAAAACATAGCAAATACAACATGACCTATGAAGGGGACTAACATTCCCTGTAACCACTCACTCATATATTATCAATTTCATAATAAGGCAGGTGGTTTAAGGGGAATATGGTAAATTATATTAAAACCAGGACAAACTTATAAAAATAAGTAATAATTACCTTTTCGGTGTTATTTTTCTTATTTTTACACTCAAAATGGTTAAAGGAATGCATCAGTTTTGTTTGACAGCTTTGACTGCAAAACCAACTTTCAATCATTCTGTCTCTGCCTACCACTTGCATGCCACAAAATGGTAGCCCCTTTCTTAACATTCACCTACAACTGCTTTCCTTTCAGTTGTACAGATTAATTGTAGCTTGGATACATATGTATGTATTTCACCTTTAACTGCTAGCATTTGTATGGCTTGCATGATTTTGAAAAGTCCTACATGCATATGTAGTGTACAGGAGTTCACAGAAAGAGAAATATACATATATGTATGTGCTTTTAAGGAAGCACCACATACGAACTGAATTTAGATTGGTCAGTATGCAAAACTTATGCTCAGAACTGTTAAGAATTTTCTTTTTTATGACGCTCTGTGTCTGTGGAAGTAATACATTATACATCAAATAGCCAATATGTGCCATAGTTCAAGGCAACAGTCTTATGAAAAGCTATAGTTTATACTTTTCAATTTTCCAGGTATAAATTACTCAAACCTTTGAAGTGAATGACTAGAATTTTGCATTTAGAATTGGCTATAAAAATCTTCATAGTGAATAAAGTTAAGTTTGCATTGTTTAAAACCAGTATTTGGAATTTGCAGGATGGGTGATTATTTTAAAGGACAACAATAGGATTATATTAGTAAATGCTCAACTTCTCTGTCCTTTTTCTCCCTATTTACTGTCTCTGCTATGAATAAACAACAATACAGCATTTAAAATATTTTAAATTGACTGTCTGTCTCCACTAGAACAGTACCTTACTGTACTGTGGTGGTGGTTTCTTTCAAAAAACTTTTATCTTGCCCTGGAAAAGCTTGCTGCAGTCTCCAATTCATTGATGTCATCAAGCAATGAATAAAAATTGTTTTCTGGCCACTTCCCTCCCCAAGCTGACATCACCACGACCGTCCTAGAAACCCACCCATGCTGTGATGTTACAGCTCCCTGGTCCTTCCCCTACCTATTCAGAAAGTAAAGGCTAGAACAAGGAAATAGTACATCAGTCTAGTATCCTGCTGTGAGCTGTCAGCCACAGCAGGTAAAAACTCAAATTACTCTTAGCACTTTGACAGCTAGGGAAGTTAGGAGTGAAGGGGGATGGGAGATAAGTCAAAGTGGTACAATTCAGGCTTCACAAAAGACAGCAATGTAGCCATTCTAAAAAGAAGCAGCAATAAAAAGCAATTTGAAAGTTTGGTCTGTGGCATTTACACCGTTTGTATTTTAAGTAGACATTGAATGGCATGAAATCTTACTTATAACTGACTGAAAGACAGCGGTCTATGTGTGTAAAACCAATGCAGTGGCATGAGCTTTAGGAAGAGAGAGAACTGTGTGCTGTATTTTTTACAGGTAAGCACTGCATTGTGGGATACCTAGAGGCAGACTAAACAATCAGATTTATTTCAAGATGCCAGAGGTTACCAGCTGTTCCACTTTGCGAGGGACAGTCCCTCTTTGGGCAGTTGTGTCCTGCAAAAAAATTGTAAAAATGGCAAATGTCCTGAGATTTTAGGACAACATTTTTTCCTGTATGTTATGTAATAGTTGCATAAAACAGTTATTCTGTATATGAAACACCTAAATGTTATAAGAAACAGAATAAGCAACTAAAATGCTACAAGAATAAGCTTTTATTTAGCCAAAAAAGTTAAGTTTTGCCCTTTGTACTGGCCGTGGGTATGTTTTGGCCTGCAAAATCTGACATTTGTACCACAAATGTCCCACTTTGGGCATTTGAAAAGGTGGCAACCCAAATGTGGTCTGACTCAGAAATTACATATAAAAACATTTAAAAACCTGTAAGTAGTCCCAGAATGGTGTTAAATGTAGGAAACACCAAACTTTGATGAAATAAATATGTTTTTTTGAGTCTGTGGGTGCTGTCAGTAACAGCAGGTAACAGCTCAAATTACCCTTAGCACTTTGACAGCTAGGAAATTTAGGTGTGAAGGGGGATGGGAGATGAGTCAAAGTAGTACAATTCAGGCTTCACAAAAGACTGCAATTTAGCCATTCTAAAAAGAAGCAGCAGTAAAAAGCAATTTAAAAGTCTGTTCTGTGCCACTTACACCATTTGTGTTTTAAGTAGTCATTGAATGGCATGAAATGTTACTTATAAATGACTGAAAGACAGCATTGTATGCATTTAAAATCAGTGCAGTGACAGGAGCTTTAGGTAGAAAGAGAACTGTGTGATGTATTTTTTTACCGACAAGCACTGCATTGTGGGATACCTAGAGGCAGACTTAACAATCATATTTATTTCAAGATGCCAGACCCCATGTGGTCAGACTCAGAAATTATGTATAACAATATTTAAAAACCTGTAAATAGTCCCAGAATGTTGTTAAAATGTAGGAAACATCAAACCATGATGAAATAAACATGTTTTTTAGTCTGTGGGTGCGGTTCTCCTTTAAGTTTATTATTGCACTATACTAGCTTTTCTCACAATGTCCAGATTTTTGCCTCTTAATTTTGGCCTATTCTGCATAAAATTTGTGGTTTTCTGTCAAATCAACAAGGACTAAATTCACTAAATAATGACAAACATTTGAGTTTCAGACTTCATATCCTTCATAAAATGCATGGTAACAAAAAAATATATTTTTATAGATTCATTGATGCATAGATTGTTACTAGGCTAACAATCCAAGGGGCCTTTCTAAACCTAGCCAAGTTTTCCCCAAAGAATAATGATATCTTGTATCCAAATAGTATTTATAAGTTAATTCTGCCCATAAGGTACATGGGTGCCAGGCGTGATAGAAATTTTCTATCGCACATACACTGGTCTAGATTGCACTTAAATTGGGTAATAGACAAATTCAGTATCACATGGGGGGGGGGATCATGTTCCATAGGAGGGGCAGTGTCTGGAACACATATCTATCTCTCCTTTATGTTCTGTTTGAGTCATAGACAAAATTCAGGTCCTTAGACCTTGTATTTCTGGTATTGTTTGACTTACAAATATGCAATATATTCATAAGCGTGTGGGTTTATGGATACCTTGTACACCAGACATAGATTACCTATCAGCAATCTATAGGTGACTAAGTTGAGGGGAAGGGTTTTGGCACTATTTGTTAGCCAGAAGTAGGCCTTCTTAAAGAATGCTTGTCTGCAGGGGAGTTGATGATAACCCCCAGCTTGCAATTATCTACAATCTCAGTCAGCCATAACGCTTCATGTTATAAGTTTCTAAGAGCAACATTTAAAATTTGTCCCTAGCTCTGGGCCTTTGTCTCCCCATTATTTTTGGCTTTCTCCATATTTCCTGGGCTAAAAGTTTGAGAGGTATATACTGCATATCAATAGGACCAAAGTAGTTGGTAGTGGGAACTTAAACTACTTTGTGAAGAACGTATTAGATTTAGTCTTCACAGGTTGTGTCATTTGATTATATCAGTATTTGTCAGTATTTTTTCATTTGTGGTATGTATAACCGGTTGCTGAAAAGAAACAAAAGCATAATGCTACACTTTTCATCAACAAATGTGGTATTAGTGAAATATACTGGAATGTTTTATGGGATTGTGGCCAGAATTGTGAGATAGTTAAAAAAGGCCCATAGTTAGTGGGGAGAGAAGAAAGAATCTGTACAAAAACTAGTGTCTTGTGTGCATGTATATAAATAAATAAATATATCTATGTTTATCTATCTCTATCTATCTATCTATAAAATTTAGTTACAGGCATGGTCTTCAGTAAACTGCTGTATGGATTTTGCAGATAATATTATATGTAGAAAAGAGCCCTGAATCAATGTTTTTCTTGGTGGTATGATAACCCATGGTACTGGGAGCAATAAGACATATCCTATATTCTTTATCTGGGTAACTGTACCATTTTAATGGCTGGCAAACTAAACTGACTAGCAGTGTCTCTGGATGTGATTTGCCTTAATGAAGTTAAATGTATCACCCTAGTGTACTGTAGATGATGTGAGCACGTTATAGAATGTCACAATATATCTAATGACCACTAGGGCCCTTAAAAGCCTAGCCACACATCCCAAATCATCCTGGCTCCAAATATCATGTAGGGGGCATGTTAATAGGCAGGTAGCTAAGGATTTGTTGGGAAGTGTTAGGATAATACTTAACTTATTGACAGGCTCTGTCCATAAGATACATGGAGGTCAGACGGGGGGGGGGGGGGGTGCAAATTTAAGGTTTCCCATCCAATTATCAAGATTTTTTTTTTGGATAGGGTCGGGGGTGAACTCTGTTCTGCACTGATGGGGAGCCTATTCCATAGTGTGGGAATCCTTTGGGACACATATCTGTCTCTTCAGGATGTTCTGTTTATGTCAAAAGTGAAGTTCAGATCCTTGGATATAGTGTTTTGGTGTTGTTGTTTTGTGCATATGCAACAGATCCATCAGGGCTGTGCCTGAGGAAGCCCTGTAAGCCAAGCAAAGATCCCCTCTTAAAAGCTTGTAGGAGACTGAATACAGAGACAGAACATTTAGGCGATCAGTGTAGGACAGGGTATTCATGCCCTGAATTCTTCTGGGGAGAAACCTTTGCGGGCATTCTAAACTGTTGCAATTGTCTGGTTAGTTACATGCCAAAGAGGGCATAGTAATTAATGACAGGTCTGATAAGAGCTGAGTAGAGTGGTACTATAACTTCCTTGTAACTGGGTGCCATGCCCTTACTTATACATTGGGTGATGTAGAATGATTTTCTTATTATCTTAGCTACATGTTAGTCAAATGCCAGATTGATGTCTGTCTATATTCCCAGATCCCTTACTACTGGAACAACTCTTAGGGGTGTTTTATTGATAGAGTAATTAACTTGTTTTGACAGTTTCCTAAAAGGCATTATAATGCATTTTTTTTGTATTGAGGTTTAGGGTATAGCTTTGGCACAAGTCTTTTGTCTGTGTTTTAGGGTATAGCTTTGGCACAAGTCTTTTATCTGTGTTAAACCCACTTGTAAGATGTTTGCGTCTTAGGGAATCTGTAATAGCTCCTAATTTACAGTCATCTATGAATTTGGAGAGCCAGAGGCCTTTAGCTTTAGACTTGATGCCCGAGAAGCAGATGCCAAACAGGAACAGGCCCAGCATGGAGCCCTGGAGTACTTCACTGGTGATCAGTCTTTTGGTGGAGGTGGTCTCACTTATCATATGTTCTTGGGTCCTGTTTGCGAGCCAGCCAGCAATCCATTGAGTTATGTAAGGGGTTTATACCTAGGTCAGAAGGGCTTGTCAACAATGCCTGAGTAGGGTATTGTGTCAAATGCCTTAGCCAGGTCAAGATACGCAGTATGCACTGTTTTACCCTTATCCATTGCATTGGTGACCCTCTCAAATAAGTCTACCAGGTTAAGTAGACATAACATTACCTTAGCAAAGCCAAAGTGAGATAGGTCCAGTGTCTGCAGGTTGCCACTGTCCTTGTTTATCAGTTCCATGATGATTCATTCCATGGCTTTGCATATTAGGCCTGTTAGACTAATGGGTCTGTAGTTCCCTAGGTCAGTTAATGGTTTGTCCTTGTGAAGGTTAATGACTATTCACTTGGAATTTAGCCTGTTTCAAGGCTGTAGTTGAAGAGCACCTCAAGTGGTCCTGATGGGTCTGATCAGGAGGCAATCGGGGATGTTGTTGGGACCCATGGAGGTAGTGTTCTTGGCTTTAGAGAGTGCTGGCAAGACCTGGTCCCTGCTGATAGCTGGAGAAGTATGTTGGAGCTGTTCACCTGGTGGAGCTGAGGGTGGGGGGTTTTAACTATTATAGATATCAGATACAATGTCTTTTAGCAGGGGCTATACCCACTAAAGTATGACATCTCCAGTCCCATACCCTTGAGCTGTAATTATGGTACAGATGAGGTTGCACCAACAAAGAGAAAGGTGAACTACCATAATTCCATTTTCTACAAATTAATGTGATCCCAGAAATTGCCTGTGTAGAAGTTGGGATGTTAGGGTCAATCAACCATATCTGGGCAATGCAGGGGCTACAATCCCCTGCAAAAATAATGTATTGCAAATTGACCTATTTTGGTCATCGGATGAGGTAATATTACCTCTTAAAATTATGCATATACTTACTTAAAATTGTAGTATGTGCAACTGCTGTCATTTGGGCCTTACAAATGAAGTCTAACCACTACAACAAAGATAAAATCATAGCTACTGTGATATAAACAAAGGTCATGACACTGTTTAGCACTGTGTATATGAGCCCGAAATCATACATGTCCTCAGCACTGGACACTACAAACAGTGCAGAAGCCATCAGATCTATATTACTAAAGGCCAACACAAACAGAACTGTGCTGTTGTTAGCATCTACTTAATGCAGTGCATGGGGACATTTATGGCATAATGACTTCACTATGCTGTTCATGGCAACAACATAGGTGCTTGACATGCCAACCAGACTGTCTGCATATACACTCTCCACATGACCAAGGTACCTGTTTTTGGAATAATCCAAGGTAGGGAAGCAGGGCAGACAAAGCACCCTACTGATAGCACATTATGTACCTGAAAAAGGAATGCAGTACCAAAAGGGCACATAACATAGCAGCCTTGCACTCTGCATATAAGTAGCACTGTGAGCACTTGGATGACAGGATAGCTTATTATACCTTATATCATTTCTTTGTATAAAATTTTAGAAGCATTTAGGAGGAAATTGTGGGCCATTGCTACTGTCTGTTGTGTGCAGGCCATTCCTTAAAAACATACTGTTTTTAACATTGTAGCAGTTTTCTCTGAGGTAACAGAATGTATTGTGCATCTACCTCATTTAGGAATTCTGGGGTCTGCATGCTCTTCTTGTGACCATGTAAGACATGCCATTGTCTCCAGTTTACTTTCACATCTCAAATATCTGCAGATTTGTTAATTGGTGTTGTTTATGATTAATTGTTGCAATAGTCATCACAGAACGAATTTCTGCTGGAAGTGATCAGATGTTTGACCCAACTTCCAGAGCTTAGCACCTTTCTACTTCTAGGCTTGGTGAATGACATTCAACTTGGGCTGAAGAACACCTCTGCTATAAGAGGGAGAGTGTGATACCTCAATGACTTCTGAAGAAGATTGCACTTCCAAAGACCAGTCCTGACTTTTACAGCTTCAAACAGCCAGACTCACAATATGACATACCAAGAACATCTCCCTGCAAAAGTTAAAGAAAAAAGACTGGGAAGAATCAAGAAAATACAATAAAAAGTAAGCTGCACATATGCCACCAGAGTTTCCAAATCAGCAGGCACACTGCCAGGTGTGGTTATTATGCTGTGGGTGCATTATGCAGGGCCCCAGATATGGTTTAGCTTATTAGTAGACATCCCTTGCTGGAGGCACAGCACTCCTGGCTCCACTTGATCAACATTGCAGATGACACAACACTGAATTTTCTTCAGGTCTTCTTCTGTCTTGAAAGGAAATACAGCACTTGAAGAATATGAAGGCAAGACCATGTCTACTGTAGGTGTAAATGTGTTGTTTTTCTCCAGTGCGGTGAAGCTGTCACCAGATGTAGTCTGTATGTGGCACACAGTGGACATAGCAGCAAGATGTTGCAGTGAAGAATCAATCACAGTCTAATTCCCAGCAAGGTTGTGGTCTCAGGAGTTAGGGTCCACAGTCTCTTTCTAGAGATCATGGTTCACATATGGATATTATGCAGCAGTAGTAAGGAGTAGCATGACTGACCCAGCCTGGAACCATTCATGGGGCCAGCCTTTCTTAATTCATCGATGTGGAAATAAATAACCAAGGACAAGTGAAGGAGATAGTAGCTAAAGCATGTTCCTTTCCCTTTTTAACCCCAACCTATGCCCCCTCTATATCCTTTCCAGATACCCCAAATCATCAAGCAACAAGACGAGGTGTTAGTCCTCTTAAAAGAATGAACCATCCAGGAGATCAACCAGGAAGTGTATGATATTAGTTTATATTCCTTCTCATGAAAAAAGAAAACAAAAGAACTGAGGTCAGTAGTACATCTCAGTGGCCTAAATTTCTTTGTCCTCAAAGAAAACTTCTACACGGCCATGGTGCAGTCATTCCTATCAAATTTCTAAGAAGAATTTGACTATCAGGAAATCCAGGAGGTACTCATACTTTTGAGTCATAACCAGTCACTATTATCTCCAGATACTACTCTTCAGTCTCACCTCTCCCAAATGTATAATCTTCTTGGGAGCCTGACACAGACATCTGATTGTCACAAGCTGAGCTATATTACTGTGCCTTTTATTTATTCATTCATTTGATCAGAAATTAATATCTTAACTGCATACAGTTAATAAAGTGGTAGCAATTGTTGGATGTGTGTGTGTGTGTGTGTGTGTGTGTGTGTGTGTGTGTGTGTGTGTGTGTGTGTGTGTGTGTGTGTGTGTGTGTGCATGCGTGCGTGTTTGCTTGTTTGTCTGCACACATGGGGTAATGCAGTTCTGTCTGCACACAAGTGGGGATAATGCAGTGGGTTCCACCATAGGCTTCTAGCAGCATCAAGTTATTTCGGGTATTTCTTATGTATTCATTCATTTGATCACAGTCAGACATCTGAGATATATCTACATATATATATATATATATATATATATATATATATACACTATCTCTCTCTCTCTCTCTATATATATATATATATATATATATATATATATATATATATAATCTATCTCTATCTCTCTCTCTCTCTATATATATATATATATATATATATATATATATATATATATATATTTATTTCTAGTATAATTTGTGCTTGAAGGGATTATAATGACTTTTATATATGTCTGATAGGAATAGCTAAACTATATTACCGTGGCAATTATTTATGTATTAATTCATTCATTTGATCACAGCAAAATATCTGAGTTTTATACAGTCAGTCAAGTGGCTCCAATTGGTGGGCACATTTTTGTGTGGGGGGGATGATACAGTAAGTTGCACACTGAATGTGTCTGACATCAGCAACCTAATATGTAGTCCTATGGCAATTATTTATGTATTAACACCTTCATATCATCATAAGTAGTCAACGAAGAGGCAGTGTGTGTGTGTGTGTGTGTGTGTGTGTGTGTGTGTGTGTGTGTGTGTGTGTGTGTGTGTGTGTGTGTGTGTGTGTGTGTGTGTGTGTGTGTGTCTGTGTGTGTCTGTGTCTGTGTGTGTCTGTGTGTGTGTGTGTGTTTCTTTGGGGGAGGGTGATGATTAGATTATATTCTTTTGAAAACAATGGGCCTGAATATATTACATTATTGATTTGAATTTGTTTACTGGGGTAGAGCATTGATCAAATCTGACCAATTTCAGTCTCAGCCCAGGATCAAAAACTGGGCAGACATACAAAATAAACAAGAGTACAATAAAACATTAATGACGATAAAACAGTACAATAGTATAGTAATGCTTTGGATACATAGTAAATCGAACGTATTGATTTACAATAAGTATAAACATTTCAAACCATTTCAGAAATTAGAGTACAATAAATTGGAGGTGTGAAAAGTAGCAAAGTGGTTGAGTGAGAGTTGAGTTAAGTAGAAGACTTAAAGGAGATTTAAGTGATGTGACCTGAAGGGAATAGGTACATTCTTTTTTATATGTGATTTTTGTACAGATCAGAACCTGGAGTAAGAGGATGAGGCTTTAACTTCAGGTGGGAAAGACTCTCACAGTTTGGGTTCAAGAAAAGAGAATGCATGGTTAGAGACAAGTAGCTCAGAGTATGGGATTTGTGTTTTACAGCCTGAGTGATTCAAGTTTCTTAGATTGTATGTGGGGTATGTCTTATTAGTTGTCCTTTTGCAACACTTTAGCAGTATTTTTTTACATAATGGATTCCCTGCCAAAGGTAGCACAATGTCCGGCCAGTATACCAAAGCCTTACGAATATATAGACATTGTACATCACACATATGCTTCCCACTCAAGGCGTAGGGCATAAGGGTGACATGGATGTATGTACCTCAGAACTTCCTTGCTGCTATTCCAAATGCCATCATTGATTGTCAGTCTGAATGCTCCTTCTTTTCTGCTGGTTACTGAACCATATTTCAGATACGTATCCCATTGGGGTTTCTTCTTATCTATTTCTGTTTTTATTTTTATGAGTTTATATGTCATCCAGAAAGGGAAAGTGTCAGCGCAGGAGACAGAGTCCTCATAAGGATCATCACAAGCAGCGTCTCTGTTATTTGGGTGCTTCTCACAACATTACACAGTGTTCCAACTGCCAAGCGTTTGTCCTTAAGACCCTATGTAGCCATCTCTCCTGGAAAACCAACATCTTAAATTGTTGGCACAAGGTACTATGGTAGAATCTTCCTATCCTGAAGGTCAGTCACTTGCCAAGGAAAAGGCCAAAAAATTCGGGTCTGATTTGGCTGCTGTCCTGCCTCCCTGGATGTCTTTCTTGAGGCTGGTGAAAACACAGGGGATTGTCCAGGTTTTGCCTTGGATTCCTCTGCTGCAACCTTGTCAGAGGCCAGCATGGATTCATCTCCTTGTATGTCCTCAGAGACTCTGCAAATGTCCACTCTGGAGGTTTTGGGGGAACCTTGGTTGATTATTTGTGAGAGACCAAGGGGAATACTGCAACTCCTAGTTTGGGATGAGATTCCTACTATGTTGGTTATGAAACTCCTAGGGTTTTTAGGGAAGACATTCCTCAAAAGAAAAAAAAACAAACAAAAAGAACAAGCATATTTACCCTGCTGCCAAAGATCCCCTAGTGTGAATGGCAGGATTTTACCTAGGGGTCGTTCAGTGCCATAATGGCCTTAAGGCCTCCTCAAGGAGTTTTTGTGCCTGCTCCTCCTTGATTATCTACTCCCCTTAAGAGGACCAGAGAGCAGGAGTCCTCTGAAGAACATTTGGATTTTCAATTCCCTTCTCCTTTGGATTATGGATCTGAGGAAGAAGGTTCCATTAGTGCAGACTCTCCCTTAGAAGAACTCTTCTTTGGGGACATTATTTCTCGCATGATGGACTTTTTCAAAAGGGATTGCTCTCAGGTTTCTGATATTCAAAAGAGGTACTATGAACTCCAGATGAAGTCTCTTAAGCCCCTCTGCTGTACCTCCAGTCTTGGGTAACTTTTAGATACTTTTTCAGCAGCCTCTGTGGCTCCAGATTCTCAATCTCCAGGCCCTAAGAAACCTGATAGATTTTGCAAGGTGCCTGATGATTTTAAGTTCTTGTACAATTGTCCTTCTGTTAATCCTTTTGTAGTGTCTGTCTGTTCTAACAAACCTTCTAAAGTTTTGCCATCTACATAGGTTGGTACTAGGCTATTGCCCCTAGGGCCTATACAAGCCTAGCCATAACAATTCCCTGGCTATTTCTTCCCACACTGTTTACTTCCCTGGACCCCTGTCTAGCAGGGCGACTGACGTGAATCCCGGGGTGAATTTCCTTTCTCCCATCCAATCGTCAAGGTTCCTTTTGAAGAGAGCTAAAGAGGCGCTCTGCTTGACATATATGGGCAGTCTATTCCAGAGTCTGGGGAGTCTCTGTGTCAGGAACCTATCCCTCCAGTATGTTTTGTTTATTGTGATGACAAAGTTTAGACCCCTGGAGCATGTGGCTCTGAGGGATTGGAATTTCTTTAAGTGTAGCATGTCCAACAGCTCTGGGTTTGACATGCCCTTGTATGTTAAGCAGAGATCACCTCTGAGTAGACGATATGTGACAGAGTATAGCTGGAGTTTTTTTAAGGCGGTCAGCTTAGGGCATCTGCTTTGGGCCTGTGGTTCTTTTAGTGAGGTATTTCTGTGGCCTTTCCAGTTGTTGCAGATGTTGTGAGAGGTACATACCAAATAGGGCATTGTATTCTATAATGGGTCCAATGAGGGATGAGTACAGTGGGACAATGGCCTCCTTTTTTCTGGATGGAAAGCCCTTAGTGATGAGGTGTGCCACATAGAAGGATTTCCTGACTGTTGTGGCAATATGGTTATCAAAGGTGAGACCACTGTCCACCTGTGTCCCTAAGTCTCTTATCACACTTTCAGTATTTAGTGTACTGCCACCTATGTGATAATTTATGGGTACATGTTTTTTTCCCCAAAGGGGATAACTATACATTTCTTGGCATTGAGCTTGAGTCCATGGCTCTGGCATTAAGCATCTGTTTCTGTAAGGCCCTTCTGTAGAGTATCCACATCATTTGGGGATTCAATAATGGCTCCCAGGTTGCAGTCATCTGTGAACTTTGTTAGTCAGAGTCCCTTAATGTTGGCCTGTGCTTCAGAGAAGTAGAAGCTAAACAAGAGCGGTCCCAGGACTTAACCCTGAGGTATTCCACTTGTCACTTGTCTGGAGCTGGATTTGGAGTCTGCAACTTTTACAGTGTGGGTTCTGTCAGTAAGCCAGTTGACAACCCATCGAGTGACATAGGGATTAATGCCCAGCTTAGTAAGTCTATCTATGATTCCAGAGTGGGGGATGGTATCAAAGGCCTTGGCAATGTCCAGATAGGCTGTGTGGACTGCCTTACCCTTGTCCACGGCTCTGGAGACTGATTTGAAGAAGTCAGTCAGGTTCAGGAGACAAGACCGGCCCTTCACGAACCCAAACTGGGTGGGGTCCAGTGTTTGAAGGTTGCCATTGTCTTTGTTTATAAGTTCCATGATAATATGCTAAATGGCCTTGCAGATCAGGCTCGTCAGACTGATGGGGCGGTAGTTCCTGGGATCCAAGGTGGATCCCACCTTGTGGAGTGGGACAACTGTAGCTGTGCACCATTCAGTGGGCACAAAGCCTGAGGTGAGGCTATGATTAAACATGACACTTAGGTGATGTACCAGTTCATATAGTACACAGCCCGGATGTCATCTGGTCCCATGGATGTTGTATTCTTAGCTTTGGAGAGTACGTTTTTTACCTGTGTGGCCATTATTACTGGAATATGGCAATCTTCTGGTATTGAGATTGGCTGTTTAGGGGGTGAGGGGGGTGAAGTTGGCATTGAATTGATCTGCCAGGATATTGGCAATATCCTTAGGGTCAGTATATTTAATGCCATTCTGTTGTAGCTCAGAGCAGATCTAAGCATTGCCATTTAGATTCTTGACATAGTTATAGAATGCCTTGTGGTTGTCTTTGGAATCTTTGGCAATTTTATTTTTGTAGCTAGCTTTGGAGGATTTTATGAGGGATCTTAGCTTCTTACTGAGGCTGGTATTGGAGTTTTTTGCATCCTAGGATTTTCCTCTATTTTGCAACAGTTTCTTCCTTTTATTGTAAAGTTTGTTTATGGCAGGGGACCACCAGATTGGCTTCCTTTATTTGGAGGAGAGTATCTTAGTTCTATTTGGGATGGCATGATTCATGCATGAGTGGATGTGCTTGTACAGTGCCTTAGTGTAGGATTCAGCAGTCGAACTTTCAGTTCCTGTCTGCATGGGTGTCATGAAGTTTGCCACTTCTGACTTGAGTAGCATGAAGTTGGCTTTGGAGAAGTTTTTTATGGAGGTTTCCTTACTGGGGGGTGGGGGTGTGATGTGGATGTTAAGGGTGATTAGCTTATGGTCAGACCTGACCAACGAGGGGGTGACCATAGGTGTAGAGCATTGATTTCCCTTGTTGGTAATGACCAGGTCTAGGATATTGGAGCCCCTGGTGGGACTACGGATTAGTTGATCCAGGGCATTGGAATTTATGAATTCCAAGAACTGTTGGGCAAAGGTGTTGGTACACAAATAGTTTTCCCAGTTAATGGCAGGGTAGTTAAAATCACCCAGTATTAGGGTGTTTTGTTGTATCTTAATATTTTCCAGTATGTTTAGAAAGGTGAAGTGAGAATCGGGCATGTTGGGGGATCTGTAGCAAGCTACAATTGGATTGCAGTCTTACCTAGTGTTAGTTGCACCTGGAGAATTTCAGATGCATTGTGTTGGGCAACTAAATCTGCTTCCTCTAGGGCTACTGCCCTTGGTTTGGTTTTTGAGACGTTACTCTTGACTTCATCTTCAGCCATTACATGGTGATATTAAGGCTAAATTTTTGGATGCTCCTCTTGATAATAAGAGCCTTTTTGGTTCTGCTGCTGCTGAGCTTTCTAAGTCTCTCCAGGTTAAAGGCAAGGCTTTGTATGAAATGAAAACATTTTTGTCTCTCCTTTCCCTAAGTTGCAGAGGAATTATCCATCCATATCTGCCTTTGTATGCAGACAGCTTCATCCTCCTCCTAAAGGTAAGAAGGGTTCTATGCATGTACCCCCCTAATAAGTCTACTCAGACTCCTACTTCTCAGAAGCCTCCTTTTCAAAGCAAACCAGTTTCTATTTGACAGTTTGTTTCTCCTTTGCCTGAGCCATTTTCTCTTATCACTTCATCTTACCCTGTCCCATCCAAATTGGTTAAGGGTCACTCAAGACTCTTGGGTTCTATTCATCATCCGCCAGAGTTATTTCATGGTGAGGAAATCCCTTTCTCCTTTTCTAGGCATCCCTCAATCTCCTCAGCAACAGCTTCCTTTCTTTCCAGAACTGCTTCAAGGCCTTTTGGTTCTGGGACCATTCAAGTTGTACCCCCTGCCCAGGAAGGGAAAGAGTTTTATTCCAGGATGTTTCTGATTCCAGGAAAGAAAGCACCTGGAGACCCATTTTGGATCTCCCTCAACTCAACATATTTCTGAAGGTCCATTCCTTATAGATGTTGTCCCTCCAAACCCTGTTCCATCTTCTCCTTCTTCCCCAGGCTTTCTTAGTATCCGTGGACCTCAGAGATGCCTAATTTCACATCCCCATTCACGTCCTTTTCAGGACGTTTTTACATTTCTCTGTTTCTTCTTTGCATTTTCAGTTCTCTGCTTTGCCTTTCTTCTGCTCCAAACATGTAAACCAAATGCCTTGTTCCTGTCATTGCCTTTTGCAGGATGAAAGGAGTTCAAATGTTTCTTTATCTGGATGACCTGCTCATTCAGGCTTTATCCCCTAAGGTCTTGCTTTAGCACCTCCAGTTTACAGTTGTCTCTTCCAAATCCTGGGCTTTACCATAAACTTTCAGAAATCAGTCCTGGTTCCTTCTCATGATCATGTTTTTCTTGGTTACAGGATACAGTCTCTTCCCATGCTGACATCTCTCCCTTCACCCAATGCTATCTCTTTAATCACCATTTATCAATCTGTTCTTCCACTGGCTTCAGTCCCACCAGGGAATTTTTAGGGTTTTAGAATTCATGGCCTCCACCATTCCTATGCTGCCTCTAGCCAGACTCCATATGAGGAAACTGCAGCAGTTCCTAAAGTCTGTGTGGCTTCAGCACTGTCATCCACTGGATTTCCTAGTTCTTTTCCTTCTATGCCTTAAACTCAAGCTTCAGTGTTGGGTTCTTCAGCTTCCTGTCAACCCAGAACTTCCTTTTCAACCCCCAGTCCCATCTGAGGAACTTTTTTCACATGTCTCAGGCAGAGGGTGGGGAGCATCCTTCAGTTCCCTCAAGGCCCAGGTCTTTAGCCTCCTCATCAGAGGTCAGATCACATTAACGTAAAGGAGATGAAACCTCTCCTTTTAGCTCTTCAGACTTTTCATCCCGTCTTTCTTCCAGAGCCTCTCAAAATCTTCACAGACAATACCACAGAAACTCTTCAGGCTGTCTACATTCCTTCAGAGCAAAATATAGTGGCAGACTCTTTGAGCAGGTCTGATACACAGGCTCACAGAGATGTGTTTATTGATATTGTCCATCAGCGGGGTACGCCACAGGTAGATATTTTACCTCCCCTTTGAACAGACAACTTCCTCTTTTCTTTGCCAGAGTCCCAAGTCCTCTGGCTTCGAAGGGGGACACCCTATCTTGTCCTTGGAAGGGGATATTTCTTTATGCCTTCCTTCCCCTTGTCCTGATTCAGAGTGCTCTGTGCAAGATCAAGCAAGACTCCTTCAGAATCTTGATGGTGGCTCCCTTTTGTCAAAAGCAGGATTGGTTCCCCCTACTTCTTCATGTAGCTGGGGCATTCACCACAAGTTACCTCACAGGGTGGCCCTTCTCACACAAGACAAGAGGTGTGTGATCCATCCTCACTTGTCCACTCTTCAACTGATGCTGGGGCTGATAGGGTTTTTAATCCCTTTTAGGCACCTTTTTTTCTGAAGACATGCCTAGAGTTCTGCAGGAGGCCTACTGCTAGGAAATAATATTTGTCCAAATGGAAGAGATTTTCCATCTGGTGCCTATCTCGTGACCAGGATCTATTTTCTATGAGCTCCCTCTGGTCCTGTCTCATTTCTTTGAATTGCTCCATGCTAGGTTAGTATATTCTTCAGTTAAAGCTCATCTTTCAGCTATTTCTGATGTCTGCCATTGACTCCTCCTATTGCCTGTAGGCTTGAGGTCAATCAATTTCTTAGAGGAGTCCTTCATATCAGGCCTCCCAGTAAGCCTATTCTACCTTCCTGGGTCCTCAGTTTTGTGCTTGAAATATTGACTCAGGCTCCTTTTGAGCCTGCTTCTTTGGCTTCCTTGCAGCATTGTACTTGAAAGAATGTTCTTCTTCTGGCCCTTACTGCAGCTAAAAGAGTCTCTAAACTCCAGACTCTTACGGCTGCTCCTCCTTTCTTAGTTTTTCATAAGGACAAGGTGTCCCTTCATACTAATCCTGCTTTTATACTCAAGGTGGTTAATTAATTATCTCTTAGTCTATTAATTTGCCCCTTTTTCCTTCTCTGTGGTCTGCTAGTGAGAAGGTTCTTTGCACTTTGGATTTTCATAGTCAGCCTAGATATTATTTGGATAAGACTAAGACCATTCCCAAATCTGTGCAACTTTTTCTTTCCTTTCATCACAGATCTCTAGGTTTGGTTGTTTCTAATGAAACCATATCATCTGGATCTCTAATGCCATTTCTTTTTGTTATTCATTTCATGGTAAATTTCTTTCTACTTCTGTAAAGGCTCATTCTACTAGAGCTGTTGCTTCCTTTGGTGTTTTCTTTCAATGGAATGGATACTAAATATATCCTTGAGGCTGCTACTTGGACTTCTGTCCATACCTTCACTAACCATTACAAATTGTTGTTTCCAGGGCAAGTACAGACATTGCCAGAGCTATCCTGCATGGGTTTCTTGAGGGCTCCTCTGGGTCTTCCTCCTCCCAAGTTTCCTCTTGAGCTTTTGTATTCTCCCTTATGTAAAGAATACCACAACCGTGATATGGAAGGACATAGTCTTCTTCTTCCTTTGGCTGTTCCTGTTAGGGGTTGCCACAGTGGATCATCTGTTTCCATTTTTTCCTGTCCTCTGCATCTTGCTCTGTCACACCAACCACCTGCATGTCCTCTCTCAACACATCCATAAACCTTATCATAGGCCTTTCTCTTACCTGGCAGGTCCATCCTTAACATCCTTTTCCCAATATACCCAGCATCCCTCCTCAGCACATGTCCAAACCAATGCAATCTCACCTCTCTGGCTTTGTCTCCAAACCACCTAACCTGAGCTGACCCTCTAATATACTAATTCCTAATCCTGTCCATCCTCGTCACACCCAATGCAAATCATAACATCTTTAACTATGCCACCTCCAGCTCTGACTCCTGCCTTTTTGTCAGTGCCACCATCTCCAATCCATATAACATAGCTGGTCTCACTACCCTCTTGTATACCTTCCCATTCACTCTTACTGGTACCTGTCTGTCACAAATCACTCCTGACACTCTTCTCCACCCTGCCTGTACTCTCTTCTTCACCTCTCTTCCACACTCACCATTACTCTGAACTGTTGATCCCAAGTATTTAAACTCATCCACCTTCTACTCCCTGCATCCTCACCATTCCTCTACCCACCCTCTCATTCACACACATATATTATCTCGTAGTCCTGCTGACCTTCATTCCTCTCCTCTCTAGAGCATATCTCCACCTCTTCAGGGTCTCCTCAACCTGTTCCCTACTCTCACTACAGATCACAATGGCATCTGCAAACATCATAGTCCATGGGGACTTCTATCTGATCTTGTCTATCAAACTGTCCATCACCATTGCAAATAAGAAAGGGCTCAGAACTGATCCTTGATGTAATCCCACCTCCACCTTAAATGCATCTGTCACTTCTGCCACAGACCTCACCACTGTCACACTACCCTTGTACATATCCTGTACCACTCTTACATACTTCTCTGCCACTCCCAACTTCCTCGTACAGTACCACAACTCCTCTCTAGGCACCCTGTCATATGCTTTCTCCCAGTTCACAAAGACACAGTGAAACTCCTTCTGACCTTCTCTATACTTCTCCATCAACACTCTCAGAGCAAACATCATATCTGTAGTGCTCTTTCCTGGTATGAAACCATACTGCTGCTCACTAATCATCACCTTCCTTCTTAACCTAGCTTTCAATACTCTTTCCCATAACTTCATGCTGAGACTGATCAGTTTTATCCCTCTGAAGGACATAGTACAGTTGTAGATGTCTCTGTGTTCACTGTGGCAATATTTGCTCCCTCTGTCCTCCACCTCCTGTTATGCCCTATTCATTCTTTTTTCCTGGGCTGGAATTATTTTCCTTTTTCTCCTTCTGGATGTTAATTTCCCTCCTAGTTCTTGGGAATATTTGTTTTTCCTAGGGTTTTTCAGTTCTGAGGTATGTACATCTGTATGTCATCTTTATGCCTTATGCCTTGAGCGGGGATCATACATTTGACGTACGATGTCTATATATTTCCACAGCTTTGATATGATAGTTGGACACTGGGCAACCCTTGGCAAGGAATCCCTTATTTAAAGAGCACAGGGGATGAGAATATGCTGTTATGGTAAGATTTTACACAACTATACTTTCTGAAGTTAAAGGGGGAGAGATATACTCATTTATGTATTTATTTGTATGATCACAATTTGACAGCTGTGGTGTACATAGTCGGTAAGGTGGCTGTAATTGGTGGATATATGTGTGCCTTTGTGCATGCATGTACACACAGGGGCTGTGTAAGTGCTTGATGACAACGAAATGTACTATCATATATTACCATGGTTGTAACTTGTGTATTTATTAATTTATGTTATCACAGTTAGCTCAGTTGTACACAGTCAGTTAAGAGTATGTAATTGAGAGGCACACCTGTGAGTATGAGTGGTGTTGCAGTGGGTGGCACTGTAGGCATCTGATGGCAATGAGCTGAAATATATTACTGTGGCTAATTTTTTATGTTTTTTTTCAGTCAGTTGATTACATTCAAATATTTGAGGTGTACAGTCAATAAAGTGGCTACAATTGGTGGCCACATCTGTACATGTCTGCTTGTTTCTGGATTTGTCTGTGATTGAGTTACTGCTTTCTCCAACCAATAACTCACAAACCAGGTACAGGGAAATGTATGAATGCCTCATTCGGTTGTTAAGTTCAGTCATAAATGTAGCAGTGCTTTGACTTTGTTTAATATACAGACTTGCCAACTTCATCAATATGTTTCTGAAAGGCCTGGGCAATAATACTTGATTTACTACTTGCTTTCTGTGTTTACTTACTATGTACAACAAATTATGTGTTAATTCAAGCTGTGGGAAGGAACTAGAAACACTTGTTCAGTTTATTCTCCCATAAGTCTAGCTATGTTTTCCCTTGCTCTGCTTAAACTATTTTCCCACTGTATTTTTTCAGCTTTAATTGTATTGCTATAAGATCAATCAGCTCTGGAGTTTCTTACGGGTCAGTTTGGCATGGGTTAAAAGTCATTATACCATGACCCCCCCCAA
The DNA here is from genome assembly GCF_019279795.1 of Protopterus annectens. Lineage (NCBI taxonomy): Eukaryota > Metazoa > Chordata > Ceratodontiformes > Protopteridae > Protopterus > Protopterus annectens. Next base: position 485,780,496 of record NC_056735.1, read on the forward strand.
AACGTGCACGCTGATTGGCCAGCATGCACATTGTAAATTGAGTTATACTAATGGAAAAAGGTCCGGTCGCCCAGACTTTTTTCCATTAGTATAACTTTACTTTTAAAACACTGTCTCGCTATGTTAAATGGGTTTAACATAGCGAGACAGCTTTAAAATAAGCAACGGAGATCTCTGTTGCTTATTTTAAAGCTGTCTCACTATGCTAAACCCATTTAACATAGCGAGACAGGTTTTAAAAAAAAGCAATGGAGAAAGCAAGATCTCTGTTGCTTTTTTTACTGTTTCGCTATGTTAAATGGGTTTAGCATAGCGAGACAGTTTTAAAATAAGCAACGGACATCTCCATTGCTTATTTTAAAGCTGTCTCGCTATGTTAAACCCATTTAACATAGCGAAACAGTAAAAAAAAAAAATCAACGGAGATCTTGCTTTCTCCGTTGCTTTTGCCCACAGCTCTGATGTACTGCGCAGGCGCGCAGTACATCAGAACTGCCGCGGATGCCAGACATCTGCGGAAGGGCAGTAAACAGGCATTATACTATGCCATTATTTAAGAAAAGCAATAGTTTCTTTTCTTAAATAATGTCATGGTATAATAGCAATAACCCACTTCTGGGTGTGGGTAATGCTGTATTTACCCACGGTTGGCTTTGTTTGGTCCCTCGGGACCAAACCACGCCAACCGTGGGTAAATCCAGCATTACCCACACCCAGGCCTGGGTTATTGCTATACTATTTCCTGGCCCACCAGTACAGGCATTGAGGTTTCAGTGTCTAAATCTTCTCCCAATAAAAACAGATCTTACAAATATTAATTAGTGTTAGTTGATATTTCTACCTTATTAATTTTTTCTAGTTCTTTTCTTTTGTAAACCTCATGCAAAGTACTCTCTTTACTTTTAGAGTTACTACTGTATGTTGACTCAACAGAAATATTATTATTAGGGGTCTTTCCATATTAAGTTCTCTCACAATATAAGCTAACCTCTCCTTTTTCTTTTCTTTTCTTTTCTATGTTGCTTTCCCACTACCCCAGTATGATGCATTCCACTGTCTCCCTTTTTTCTTCTTAAGAAAAGTAGTTTAGAGTTATCTCAAAAGAATAATAAAAAAAAAATCTCTGATTTTACATTTTTCCTTATCTGAGTCTGTTTTACACTGACTAGAGTGGAATTAGAATTAGGTTCAAAGGGAGGAAGAGATTGGTTCTCCAACAAGGTTCCTCTTTAACTACAACAGTGTAATATTTCTTACTAAGATGTTTCTGTTCTTTAACAGTTAATTGCTAAATTCTTCATTTTGTGGTTTTCTGTTTTAGCTTGACGCAGTTTAGAAAAGTGTTTAGGTTGTAGTTTCCACACTTCCTAACTTTGTCCCCTTAGATTCCCTTAGGAAATACTCTTTCCATTCTGTGTGATGACATCTATTTAAATTGTGTTGCTTATTTCTCTCTTTCACTCTTGCTCTGCATCCTTAGCCAGAATTTTGTACATCTAGGGCTATCTACCACTATTCCTTGATTTTTGCTAGATTTAGTCACTGTTGTGAATATGTTTACTGGTGGCTCCCCCACTTTTTTAGACTAGATAGAGGTATATCTGTAAGCTTATTTGTTTGTTGATTCCCCTCACCATACTAATAACATAGTTTACCAAAAGGGTTACCATCTTTCCTTTTCCCCTGAAAACTCTTAAAGTAGAGAAAAGTGTTTATTTATTGTCATATTATGTGATAAATTAGAACTATAGAAACTAAACGAGTTACTTTCCCAAACATAGTTTATATTGCTACTTGAGTAATAGGATATTGCTTTTCGTTCTCTGTGAATGCAAAGTACTTCAGCTGCTTCATTAAGGGTCTTCTTTCTACACACACACACACACACACACACACACACACACACACACACACACAGTGACATTATCGGTGTGACAGTAGTACCCATATGTACTAGTCACTGCAGTTCCCTACCATTATTTAAGTCATTATATATAATTCATTTTCCCGTAGCACAGTAACAGATGTCTGTCTCATTCCATAGGATCAACATCATTAGTAATATGATTTTAATTTTTTACAGCTTTCACAGGCAAGACAGTGTTACAAGTGCAAAATGTATCTATGTGACCCCTTTCCCCATATTTTGTCTGTAGCTAATACTTTCTGATTGATCAAAGACTTAACTATAGATTTAGATGGCTCAGTTTTGCACAGTGTTTCATTGTATAAAATTTATACCAGTACAACAAGATTTTCAGGGTCCATTTGGGCTACCCATTTTCTTAAAGTAGTAGGCAATGTCCGTTTAAATTGGTCAATGGCTAATGTTTCTTTTGTCTTACTTTTAATATGTTGCCTCTTGTGTTTTAACTGTAATTTAGGTAACTTCTCAAGTCACATAATTGAAATCTTACCATTTGTTAGGAGCAAATGTCCAACAGTGAAACATTTGAGCTTATGTCTCAGAGGTAACAGTTTATTTTTGTCATTGCCCCGATATTCAATCCCTTCCATGTCCATGAAGGATGTTAAAGACTTGTCAGTTAACTGGGCTGAGAAGATAGTAGCCCAGTCACTATGGCCCCAACTCTCCTGGTGGATGTACCATTCAAAGCCTGCCAGGTACACCTTGAGATCTTCCTCCATAAATAGTTGCTTAATAGGCGGAACTATGTTTGCATTGTTATAGAGTTAAATGACCACAATCTCTCCTGCTACAATAGGCTGAAACAGTTGCTCAATGGTTGTCATCTTGGTAAAAGGATACATCCAAATGTACCCCCCCCCACACACACACACGCAAAAGCTGCCAATCCATATGACTGGATTGTTGCTCTTTCAGCTTGGAAAAATATTTACTCAATTAATGATCTTTCAGGTGGCATCATCTTTGGCATGGAAAAGTATTTTACCAAATATACCCACATTCTCAACCAATATGGAATCAAATAAAACAATAGACAATTAGTCTGTAAAACATTGTTTTTATTAAAAAGGAAAAATATATTTGTACAGCCTCTTCTTCAGCACAGATAGGGTACTTCTGTAATGTCACAGCAGTTCTTCCACAGATCTATAGATGCAGATTAATAGATGCATAGAGACATGCAGCCAATCTCCCAAAGGTAGGTAATTGTTTTCACTAAACTGTTTTATGGATAATCATGTACATTACAAATACTCAAGATCTAAAGGCCCTTTGACCACATTTCTTGGCAATCCAAACTCTAATCAGTAGCATGAAACCTAATGGGTTAACAACATGAAATAAAAAAAAATCCCACATTTAATGTCAGTGTGATGATTTCAGGTATTGCCAGCTATGCCAGGAGAAGTAGGGCAATGGATGTGCAACATATGCCTGCATAGCTATCTTGAGTTTTGTAAAGAATTATATGTCATTTGTATATCAAACTGATTTGGACAGGTGCTTGTGTTGAAAATGTATTTGTAAAGTTACTTTTGCTTAAAAATGTACCAAAAATGAGTCCTGCCAGATAGAAAAGAAACACACCTGTATGTCAGACTGCATTATAACTGTTGAAATGAATATATTGTAACAAAGGATATTGGAAGAGAAGATGTTAATCTCAGTCCAGCTAAGTTTGAAAAATAGTCTGAAATTAAATTACCTGGTTTAGGCCCTAAAGACTGTATCTTACAGTTCTGATTGCAGCCAAAGACAAAATGTCTGTGAAATCCAGGACTAGGAATCCTACTGTATTGTCCTTAGGGGTGAAATAATTGCTACCCTGGAAAGTGGAAGTTTTGAAATGGTTTTATAGCTTCTAGATGCTATAACACAACTTAGCAAACCTCTATATGCATGGTAACACAAATATGCAAGATTCTGATTCAGTTTCTAGTAAAGGGGGTAGTGTGGGAACCAAAAGTCAGATGACCAGATGTATGTGATATCATTCTCTTAGCCAGCACTGAAATGATGTTTTAATACTAGACGAGACAGAAGTCTCAGGGCAGTCTGCAATTGTAACTGACAAGACCACTCAGCCACTTCATCTTGCCTTGTTTAGTAAGCGAACTAGGGAACAGTAATTCTTTAGTCAGTCAGGCAAATATAGTGAAATTAGTTAAGTATTGTTTTTTTCTGTAGATGTGTGAACCTTTCCATCTGTGATATTTTTAACATTTCCTGTGATTGAAACTCTGGTGTTTATTGCAAATAGATATTTAGTATTTTCATATTCTTTTATTATTTATTATTAAATATATGTAAACTTTTCATTGGATCTGGTCTTTCAGAGTTTGAGAGTACTTATATTTATTTGGTGACCCTGTGGCTACTTCTGAAAGCCTTGCTGCATTGGTCAAGCAGTACCATTGATATTGGTTCTGTATCAGATGATCGAAAGCTTACAAGTCTGAAGCTCACAACTTCAAACTGCAAACCTTGAAAGCTGACAACATCGAACGTACAAAAAAAAAAAAAAAACTAACTACCCCCAAAAAATTGCTCTATGCAGGGGGGCAAGTCCACCTGCACCCTCCACACCCCCATTACTTAAATATACCAACTCTGAAATCACACTATAGTGCAGTAATGGGAAATCTTCCCTTCCCGCACTCTATGGTGATGTCTGTTCTGCAGTTCAATGTTGTCATCTTTCGGGGTTTGAAGTTCGAGGTTGTGAGCTTTGGACTTATTAGCCTTCGATGTTCCAATATAAACCCTGTATTAGCAATAAATTTTACTCAGTATAATTGGGTACCCTTGTAAGAGCCTTAGAGTAGCTGGCTTTGGAGTGTTCTGGTGGCAGTACCTACCTTATAGTCTGGGCAGAGGAAGCATAGCTGGTAAATCTGTGCCAGCTTTTCCCAGGTGTGTGTGTGTGTGTGTGTGTGTGTGTGTGTGTGTGTGTCAGCTACATGGAGCAGGGATACAGGGCACTGGTTCCATAGAGAGGGTGGTGGAGGACTTGGCTTGGAACACTTGGCTGAGGACTCAGCTTTACATCTGTGTCAGTGGGAAGTCTGAGCTGGGGCCCTGGATAGAGAGAGGGAAACCCAGCCCCAGGACTGTTTGTGCTCTTAAGGGAAATTGTGCTTGGTGCAGAGAGTTGCATCTGGAAATACTGTGCATATCTATTTTTGTTCCAGTTGAAAGTCCCTAATGGGTGTCTGTGGTGAGGACTGAGGCTCCTTAATTACTGGCACAAAGGAGGGAGGTCACAATCAGGATGACTGTAAGAGTTTAAATATTAGACATTCTGAACCAGCTAGCATCAAGTCAATGTTGATGGATGGGAGTTAGTAGGTTTAGTAAAAACATCAAGGGTAAAAATATCTGAATTAGTAATGTTATCTTGTAAATGTTTATGAAATGGAATTTGAAAAGCTAGAACATGCACTTATCAGTTATCTCAACGTGGGGTCTCATGTGTGTGATGCAACTAATGCAGCAAAAACTGAAAACTAGCTTCCTTGATGCATGAATAAAGGTCAAAGTAAGTCTACTGATTTTTAGTCCAGTATGCTGCCCATGTCAATGGCATAAAGAGTGTCACAACAAGGACTTAGTGGTTCATGTATTGAATTTTGTTCTCCTTTTATATGAACTAGGCTACTGCTTTTAGGACAACCAAAGGTAATGGAGTATAGCAGAATATACCATGCACCTCACTGATGGACAGCACATTGTGTGCCTAGAAAATGAATGTAGTACATACCATTCACCATAATTATGAAAAACAGTGCAGTACATACTATGCACCTTACTGATGGATAACACACTCTGTGTCTGTGAATAGCATGCAGTACACATCATGTTGCCAACTGATGGATAGCACATTGTACCTGGGAATCATATGCAGTAGTAGATACCATGTACACAGCTGATGGATAATGCACTCTATACCTGGGAATGAGCCACAATGCAAGAAGTATGCATTCCAAAGCTGCATTTACACTTTTCATATATCAGAATAAGTAGTGAGTGACATTATGACTTATAGAAGGGTTCACATTTTGAACCTGCCATGATTGAGGTACCATAGTGTATTTGCACTAAGTAGCTGAGAGGAAACTAGTGTGCAGAGGCAGTCCCCCCCTCATCAGGCAGAAATTGTGATTTTGGAGGAGTCACACTGGCCGACTCCCTACTGCCTGACTCTCAAAGGGAATGGAGGTCTTAAGGGGGTTCCTAGTTAGAAATGATTAGACCATAGGGCTTTTACCTAGGCCAGGAATAACTGACTCAAATTATACCAGAATGGGTCAAATGGATGAATGTAGATGAGCCAATGAAAAAGAAATAAAGAATGAAAGAAAAATTACGATTAGGATATTATGTGGGTATTAAGTCGAAGATGCTGTATGACAGTAAATGGATAGACAGCCACCATACCCAGTATAAGCAATGTTGCAGAGCCATTTACTAAGTATGTATATTATGTGAGGGTCATAATTATTTCACAAATATGTTCAAAAGTTACAATGGGGTGTTGCAGCAGGATTCACACTATAGCAGAAATGTATAAGGGCAAATTTAAGCTGCATTTGTTGAATACAGTACAGACTTTAAGTAGCAAAAGTAATGACTCTTGGTCAGAAAATTATTTATTTTTTCAAATATTTCTTTATTTTCCTTTTAAAACATGAATATAGATAATAGTCAGAAAATTCTACATTTCATATAAATGCAGGATGAAACATATTGTCAGAAACTAGACTGCATTTGCTCATTTATCCTAATCCTGTTTATAAATCTTTATGCAGTCTTTTGACATATACTAGGTAGGGACTACTCATGGTACCAGATTGCTGTTGTTCACCTTTTCCAAATAAAATTATTCTTTATTTAAAATATTTTCAGTACTTTTTCCAATTTCTAATGAAAAGTTATCTCATTCTGATGGCCATTGTTAGGCAGTACACATTAACAATGTAAGTGCTTCAGGAGCTCCAGATGTTTTGTGTGTCAGAGAACCTAACATTGAACTGAAAATTGCCCAAACACAGACGGACAAGTTAAAATTGTGGAAAAAAATCAAAATATCTGAAGATATTGAAGAGTGCAATTTTATTTGCCAAACAGCTAATTCAGATGCGGATACTGTTGTAGAAGAAACTGTTGCCTTAGCTGTGATTCTTACTACATGCATCATGCTATTTGTGGAGAGAAAAAAATGGCTTCACAGTTATATTAGTAAACCGAGTCAGATTAATGTAGAAATGTATTGAAAGCTATATATCTAATTGTAGGACTTCACGTTTGGAGAGAGAGAGAGAAAAGTAATGCATTCTACTAAAAGAATGAAAATTTCTACAAAATAAGACAATTTTAGTGTAATATTGAAACAGAAGTAGTTTTGGCTGATATACCTCTGTTGTTGAGTAATATGTCTTTAAAAATGTCAGGAACAGTCCTGGATATGAAAAATGCCAAAAGCAATGGTGTTCAAAATACCAGTGACTCTTGGATTCACAATCTCGGGAAATTGCTGTGCCATAACTTTAGGAATTTCATTGTGAGGATGAGGTCCTCAGAGATTCAGAGAATATGACCAGAAACCAGAAGCAGAAAGTTATAAAGAGAATGCACCTTCAATCTGTACATGATTCTGTGGACAAGCTGCATAATCTCTGTGACAACCCTCCACAGTGGACCAGTAATCAAGGAGCCTCAGTCCTCACCTTGGGCAACAGTGGAGGGCATTCACTAAAAGGATGACAAGTATACACACAGTATTTACAGATGTGGCTCTCTGCATCAAGTGCAATTTCCCTTAAGAGCACAGAGCGACCACAGGCAGTACGGGGCTGGATCCTCACTCATTCTCCCGAACCTCAGTAAGACTCCCCACTGGCACAGCTATAGAGTTGAGATCTCAGCTGAGTGACTAAGCTAAGACCTCCAGCACCCTTTCTGTCCAACCATTGCTTTGAGTCCCTGCCCAAGTAGTTGACACACATACTCTGAGGTTTGATTTACATACACATACACCTGGGAAAGGCTGGCCCCCTTCTGCCCAGACTATAAGGTAGTTTTTACTGTCACCAGGTACTTCTGCTAGCTAATGTAAGGCCCTTTATAAAGGGTGTCCAGTCTTACTGTGTGATATTACTATTAATACAAATGGTAGTTTGACCAACAGCAAGGCTATTAGGAGTGGCCCACCCAATGTCACCAGATAAATATGCATGTACTCCCAAAACTTAAATATCTCTACACAGATCATACACAATGAAAGGTTTAAATATATTTAATAATGAACAATAAAAGACTATACTAAATACATATTCACAGTGACACCAGAGTTCAAAACCACAGGAAATATTTAAAACAACAGTGCAGGACAGTCTCAAATAAATAAAGAAAAATATCTAAACTAACCTATACTATATTTCTGACTGAATCTAAGATAATTATACTACAATCTAGGAACTTACTAATAGAGCAAGGCAGATGTGATGAATGGTTCTTGTTGCCAGGTCCAAGACAGAATACAGAATGCTCTGTCTCATTAAGATACTTCTCAAGTTAATATCTCAGATATTACTCCTGAGATAGGCTGACAAATGACCTAATTTCTTGTTATCTGACTCTATCCCATGTAAACCCCCCACTGCTGGAAGATAGAAGTATTTAGCATCTACCTGTGACAATAGATAGACCTCAGATCTTTGGCAGATGCCAGAAGTCAAAAACAATTGCATTCCTTCACATTTCAAAGCTAGTAATTATTTCATCCTAAGGACAATAAGGAAAACGTCTCAACACAGATTCTGTCTCTCTAGCTTATAGCTTTATTACGTAGCCATAAAGTAATTTCATTTCAGCTATTTTTTCTGAAGTTAACCTCCTGTATTCCAGTTTCCACTGTTAAAATATATACACATAAACAGTTACAATTGTGCATGTACATTTCTGTTCTTTTCAGTAGGGTACACTGTGGATCCATTTTAAACACAAGCCTTTTGCAAATACCCTTTTCAACACACACTTCTGTACAAGCCAGTTTGATTTTGCGCATGACATGCAGTTCTAATACAGCTGTAATACAAGCATCTTATACAGATCATGTTGATATTCACAAATAACATATAATTATTTACAAACTTCCAGAGAGCTGTGCTGCCAGTATTTCCTTTGTCACAATCTCATTTGTAGTTCAATAAACAAAGACAGGGAATGCATGTCTTTACTGAAACATTTTGCTGACAATTATGAGGGCTGTCCACAGCATAACAGACCTAAGCTTAATCCTCTTTTTAGCATGCCTTTGGCCTCTGAGCACAATGAAGCAGTTGTTATGGACTGACATGAACTTGCACATGGTACTTTGTGCCTTTTGTGAAGATATGTGAAGGCTGCCAGCCTAGCCAAATAGAGTTTTGTAGATAATTCTGTCATTTGTAAATATTAATATAAGCCACATGCTTGTTCTCTTAAATGTGAAAAGACTGTATTGGATGTTGAACTGCAAAAATGTAACAACAGTGCACTCTGCTGTAAGAAAGCTGATAAGTCAAGCATTGTAAAATTCTTTGATCTAAAACTTGGAGCCGAGATGTCTAGAGGGAGGCATTCTGCCTATTTTTTGAGGCCAGAGTTAATGGCTAGAATTTACATGTATAATTTCTTTTATTGCTCTGGCTTCCTGACCAGCTGCAAGGTGATAGGGCTATTAACCTCTGAGTTTCTGTTAGTCTGTGAACAAGAGAGAAATGATGTAATTTGAAATGAATCCGTGGCACTGTGTTATCAGTTTAAGGACAGAAAGAATGAGAGCATTTAGCATTTGTTTTGAGACAGTCCAACTCACCAGCACTCTGCCTGTATTCTATATGTAAGTTTATTTTAGAACTGTGTTTTCTCTTAGATATAGCTAGGAACTAGGAAGATTAGATTAGTTTTTTCCTGTATTGATGCCAGAACTTTTCTACTGTATTATTTTAAGTATTTCTCTGTGATCTCTGAACTTTTGACTAGCACTGTGTGGTAAGAAGTATTGTATTGTGTTTTTATTATTTATTATTAAATATTTTTAAACATTTCAACTGTGGCTGTTTTGTGTAGAGATAATTTAAGTTCTAGAGTACATTGCATGTGTAGTGATACTGGCCAAGCCACTCCAATAAGCCGTGACTGTTCAGTTGCACTTACCATTTGGATAATAATATTGTCCAGTATAATTGGACACCCTTTCATAATGGCCTTTTAGTAGCTGATAAATATTAGTGGGTGCTGGTAAGTGGTACTGCTGTATTGTCTGAGTTAAAGGGGCACAGCTGGAGAGTTTGTGCCAGCCTTCCCCAGGAGTATTTGTGTGGTTGTATATAACTCTTATCTCAAAGTGTGTGTGTCAGCTACTTGGGCAGGGACACGAAGCACTGGCTGGACAGAGAGGGTGCTGGAGGTTTTAGCTTGCCCACTAGGATGAGATCTGGACCCTATAGCTTGTGCCAGTGGGGAGTCTTATTGGGGACCTGGATAGAAAGGCAGAAACCAGCCCCAGACTGACTGTGCTCTCTGTGTGCTCTTAAGGGAAATTGTACTTTACTGTGTGTGTATTTATTATCCTTTTCCTATATGGATGCACCTCACTGGTGTTAGTGGTGAGGAGTGAGGCTCCTTGATTACTGGGCCAGTGCACAGGCTTCGCATATTAATTGTTTGGCAGTGGTGAGATAGCCACACCACATATTAATTGGTTGTCAAATACTAATTGGCTTGTAGTGGTGTGGGTAGAGTGAATTCCTGTAGCTTGTGTACAGTGATCACTGAAGGTGTTTGTGTACTCTAAATCAGCCATGCAGTGAATCCTCAGAGTTTAGATCTCAATTGTTTTATTTCTTTTGTTAGCTTAGTTAGTCAGGGAGAGCAGGCAGCACGTCAGCAGAGGAGTACAGAAAGCTGACAAGGAGCCAGCTGGCTGAGATGTGCCAGGCTAGGGGACTGGTGCATGGAAACCTGACTAAGGCAGACATGGTTGCAGCTTTGGTCACAGCTGCATCAGAAAACAGCAACCAGGAGGACAATCAGACTGTCAGTGAAAATGTACCCCACTCAGAGAATGGACAGCTCAACCTTTCTACAGAGGAATTAAAAATACATCTGGAGCTGAAGAAACTTGAGTTGGAGGCCAGACATGGGGAAATAGAAGCAGCAGAGAGACTGAGGCATTTAGAGAGTGAGGACAATGAGAAACTGCGATGTTTGCAGGCCGAGGAGAATGAAAAACTGCTACGCCTGGTAGCTGAGGAAAAGGAAAGGCAGAGGCAGCATGAAAGGAGATGCTGACCCTTCACCGGAGTCCTGGAGTTAATGGGGAAGGGAGTAACTGGACCCCAAAAGCACAGAAGTTCAGTAAATTTCTTCTGCAGTTTACAGAGGGGAATAATTTTGATAGTTTCATTCATATGTTTGAGAGGGTATATAAACAGTATGATGTTGACCAAAATCTCTGGGTATGGTTCCTGACCCCCTTACTCCATGGTAAAGCTGTAACTGTGTTGTCTAAATTTGCTGATTGTGAATAGTTTGATTATACTACTGTTAAGAACTGTTTGTTAGAATTTTTAAGCTAACACCTGAAACTTATAGGAAAAAGTTTTGTGAGCATAGATGCAAGGCAGATGAAAGTGTGTGTGAATATGTTGCTGAACTGAGCACTTATTTTCATAGGTAGGTGAGTGGATGTCAGGTCACAACTTTTGAAGGGCTGGCAGACCTTTTGGTGAGGGAACAAGCCCTTAGCACTTTGCCTGAGGACATGAGGATCTGGTTAGCTGATAGACAATGTGCTACTTCAGATGAGTTGGGGAAGAAGGGAGACCTATACCTAGCAAGCAGGGCATCCGTGCACAGGAAGGGGACCCCAGTACTGCTTATGGGTCTAAAGGAACACATGATGGGCAGCACAAACTGCCCCAACAGAATCTGCTAGTAGCAGGGGAAGCCACCACATATATGTCCAGGACCTAAGGTTAAATGTTTTGAATGCAACCAGTGGGGCCATGTGGCATACAGATGTCCACAGAGGCAAGGTGGGGAACAAAAGATGAGAGAGCCAGTAAGTGTGAAAGACAAAATGCCAATAGTAGGTTGTCTTGAGACAACAAGGGTACCAAACTACCATCCTGCAGATGACTTGATAGGGAAGGATTTGGATGAGGCAGTACTATGTGCTTATGCAGTTACATGCAGTCAGGCTAGGAGACAAGCATGTGGGTCTGGTAGCCTGGGGGAGAACCAGACAGACTGCATACTTGCAGCCAGGACTGGGAAGGTGGTTACTTCAGGGAGGGAGCTACTCTGTAGCAATGAGACTGACTGTGTGCCACAGCTGCTTGTGGATACTGATGTTCCCTTGGATAGAGTGACTGCAAAAGTAGGGGTGAGTAGTAGTACCCAGGCTGACAGTGAGGCACCACTGTCAGAGGATGCCAGACTTCCTGTGGAATGGGAGTTGGGAAGGGTTACAAAGAGAGGGTTGAGGCAGGCTCAGCTCTCAGACCTTACATTGCAAGGCCTGAGGCAGGTAGCTAGTGAGGCACCTGATTCTCAAGGGAAGGGGGAATCTGTATACTTGTTCAAAGGGTTACTGTGTAGAGAGTGGACCCCTAAGGGAGGGCTAGAAGGTGAGAGGGTACAGCAGTTGTTGGTGCCTAGAGCCTATCATCTGCCACTTCTTGCCATAGCCCATGATATTCCCTTTGCAGGTCATATGGGCATAAAACGTACAAAGAGACATATTATGCTGAACTTCTATTGGCCTAGAATTTCCAGAAAAGTAACTGAGTACTGCAGGACCTGTGAGTAGTGCCAAAAGGTAGGCAGGCAGGAGATGAGGTGAGAGCTCCTTTGATGTCTTTGGCTGTGATTGAGGAGCCATTTCAGAGGATAGCTATGGATATTGTGGGGTTTCTGAGTACCCCAAGTTCCACAGGGAAAAAGTATATCCTAGTGGCAGTAGATTATGTTACAAGATACCCTCTGGCAGTGGCTTTGTTCTCTGTTGAGGCAGAAAAGGTGGCAAATGCTTTGTTAGAGATTTTCAGCAGGGTAGGTTTCTCAAAAGAAATACTGACTGAGAGAGGTGCCAATTTCATGTCAGACCTGCTGGCTTGTCTGTGGAAGTACTGTGGGGTGAAGCACCTGAAGACCACCCCCTACCATCCCCAGACTAATGGTCTGGTTGAGAGGTTAAACTCTACAATCAAGTACATGCTACGGGCATTTGAAGACCAGTTTAAGAGGGAGTGGAACAAATATTTGAATAATATGGTGAAGGGACCTCTAGATTTAATTTGAGATGAGTGGGAAGGTGAGTGTGAATCTCACAAGGAGTCAGTTGTGGCATATGTCCTAAACCTCAGGACAAGGCTCAGAGAACTCATGGGCTTGGCCCAGGAGAATCTGGAAGAAGCCCAACAACAGAAAAAGGTATGGTATGACAGGAATGCTTGAGCTAGAGAGTATGCTGTAGGGCAGCAGGTAATGGTTCTCATTTCTGTCAGACACAACAAGCTGCAAGTAGCTTGGGAGGGACCCTACAAGGTGGTAAGAAAGGTAAGTGATGTTAACTACATGGTGGAACTGCTAGGAAGGAGGCAGGGCATGAATTGTACTATGTTAACATGATGAAACCTTACCATGATAGCAAGGTCCTTGTGCTGAGCATTTGCAGTGGATTGCAGGAGGAGTCTGAGGGGGATCTAGTGACTGATCTCCTCAGTGATGCTTGGACTGACACCTCAGTGGAAGAAGTAGCAGTGTCCCAGCAGCTATCTGCTACCCAGGTTCGAGAAATCTAAACAGTGTTACAGGAGTTTGGGGCATGTTCTCTGGGAAACCAGGGTGCACCAACCTGGTGCAGCACCAGGTGAATACAGGGCCCCAAAGGCCTATTAGGCAGGCCCCGTATAGGGTGCCTGAGAGAGTCAAACAGACTGTGAGGGAGGAGATACAGGAAATGTTGGAACTAGAGGTATTTCAAGAGTCCAACAGTCCCTGGGCCTCCCCAGTGGTGCTGGTGCCAAAGAAGGATGGCGGCACCAGGTTCTGTGTGGACTACAGAAAATTAAATAGTCACACAGAGTCAGATACTTACCCCATGCTTAGGACAGATGAGGCCCTAGAGCAGCTGGGTGGAGCTAAGTATCTTACAAACATTTATCTTACCAATGGTTACTGGCAGGTGGCCTTGACTCCCAGTGCTAGAGAGAAGTCAGCCTTTGTGACTCCTTTTGGCTTGTATGAGCTCGCAAAGATGCCCTTTGGGATGGAAAATGTTCCAGCAACTTTCCAGAGGCTGGTAGATCTCATCCTAGCACGAGCAGGAGGGTTTGCCCTTGCTTATCTAGATTATATTGCCATTTACAGTCATTTCTGGCAAGAACACCTTCAACATGTCAGGGAGGTGCTGGGCAGACTACAGAGGGCAGGGTTGACCATTAAGCCCAGCAAATGTTAGGTGAGTATGGCAGAGGTCTCCTACCTGGGACATAGAGTGGGGAGTGGTAAGATCAGGCCAGAACCTGCCAAAGTGGAAGCCATTCAGGCATGGCCTGCACCTGTTACTAAAAAGCAGGTGAGGGCATTCTTAAGGACAGCAGGGTACTACAGAAAGTTTGTACCCAGTTATAGTACCATAGCTGCTCCCCTCATAGACCTGATAAGGAAGAACAGGCCATATAAGGTAGTGTGGACCAGAGCAGGTGAGCAGGCATTCCAGGAGCTTAAGGAAGCTTTGAGAGGACCCCCTCTGTTAGCCAGTCCAGATTACAGCAAAGAATTTGTTGTGCAGGTGGATACTTCAAACCATGGGGTGGGGGCTGTAGTTAGCCAGATTTCTTCAGAGGGAGAAGAGTACCTAGTGGTTTGTCTCAGTCATAGGCTCCAACACAGGGAGGAATGGTATGCAGCTGTAGAAAAGGAATGTCTAACCATAGTGTGGGCACTGCAGGAACTTCAGCCTTATCTGTATGGAAGAAAATTCACTGTAGTTACAGATCACAATCCCCTAACATGGTTACACTGAGCCAGCCAGTAAAATGCCAAGTTGCTAAGATGGAGCCTAGGGTTGCAAGCATATGATACGTCAGTGCAGCACTGCAGTGGGATTAACAATGCCAATGCAGATGGGCTCTCAAGACAGGGAATGGGGTAAGGTATACTCAGATAGACCTAACCCTCTCAAGCAGCGTTTTTCAAGGGATGCTTGAAAAACTAGCTTGAGTTCTCTGGGTGTGTGTGTCTGTGTGTGCATGTGTGTGTGTGCCCATGTGTGTGTGTGTGTGTGTGTGTGTGCGTGTGTGTGTGTGTGTGTGTGTGTGTGTCCGTGTGTCTGTGTCCATGTGTGTGTGTCCGTGTGCGTGTGTGTGTTTGTGTCCATGTGTGTGTGTCTGTGTGTCTGTGTCTGTGTATGTGTGTCTGTGTGTCCATGTGTCCATGTGTCTATGTGTCTGGGTGTGTGTGTCTGTCCCTGTGTGTGTCCATGTGTGTGTGTGTGTGTGTGTGTGTCCGTGTGTGTCCATGTGTGTGTCCGTGTGTGTGTGTCCATGTGTGTGTTCGTGTGTGTGTGTGTGTCCGTCTGTGTGTGTGTGCGTGTGTGTGTGTGTAGCCAGCATAGCTAGATAGAACTGTGTAGATAATTCTGTCCTTTGTAAATAGTAATATAAGCCACAAGCTTATTCTCTTAAATGTCAAAAGACTGTATTGGATGTTGAACTACAAAAATCTAACAACATTGCACTCTGCTGTAAGAAAGCTGATAAGTCAAGCATTGTGAAATTCTTTGATCTAAAACTCTGAGCTGAGATGTCTAGAGGGAGGCATTCTGCCTATTTTTAAGGCCAGAGTTAATGGCTAGAATTTACATGTATAATTTCTTTTATTGCTCTGGCTTCCTGACCAGCTGCAAGATCAAAAGGGCTATTAACCTCTGAGTTTCTGTTAGTCTGTGAACCAGAGAGAAATGATGTAATTTGAAATGAATCAGTGGTACTGTGTTATCAGTTTAAGGACAGAAAGAATGAGAGCATTTAGCATTTGTTTTGAGACAATCCAACTCACCAGCACTCTGCCTGTATTCTATATGTAAGTTTATTTTAGAACTGTGTTTTCTCTTAGATATAGCTAGGAACTAGGAAGATTAGATTAGTTTTTTCCTGTATTGATGCCAGAACTTTTCTACTGTATTATTTTAAGTATTTCTCTGTGATCTCTGAACTCTTGGCTAGCACTGTGTAGTAAGAAGTATTGTATTGTGTTTTTATTATTTATTATTAAATATTTTTAAACATTTCAACTGTGGCTGTTTTGTGTAGAGATAATTTAAGCTCTAGAGTACATTGCATGTATAGTGATACTGGCCAAGCCACTCCAATAAGCCGTGACTGTTCAGTTGCACTTACCATTTGGATAATAATATTGTCCAGTATAATTGGACACCCTTTCATAATGGCCTTTTAGTAGCTGATAAATATTAGTGGGTGGTGGTAAGTGGTACTGCTGTATTGTCTGGGTAAAAGGGGCACAGCTGGAGAGTTTGTGCCAGCCTTCCCCAGGAGTATTTGTGTGGTTGTATATAACTCTTATCTCAAAGTGTGTGTGTCAGCTACTTGGGCAGGGACACAAAGCACTGGCTGGACAGAGAGGGTGCTGGAGGTTTTAGCTTGCCCACTAGGATGAGATCTGGACCCTATAGCTTGTGCCAGTGGGGAGTCTTATTGGGGACCTGGATAGAAAGGCAGAAACCAGCCCCAGACTGACTGTGCTCTCTGTGTGCTCTTAAGGGAAATTGTACTTTACTGTGTGTGTATTTATTATCCTTTTCCTATATGGATGCACCTCACTGGTGTTAGTGGTGAGGAGTGAGGCTCCTTGATTACTGGGCCAGTGCACAGGCTTCGCATATTAATTGTTTGGCAGTGGTGAGATAGCCACACCACATATTAATTGGTTGTCAAATACTAATTGGCTTGTAGTGGTGTGGGTAGAGTGAATTCCTGTAGCTTGTGTACAGTGATCACTGAAGGTGTTTGTGTACTCTAAATCAGCCATGCAGTGAATCCTCAGAGTTTAGATCTCAATTGTTTTATTTCTTTGTTAGCTTAGTTAGTCAGGGAGAGCAGGCAGCACGTCAGCAGAGGAGTACAGAAAGCTGACAAGGAGCCAGCTGGCTGAGATGTGCCAGGCTAGGGGACTGGTGCATGGAAACCTGACTAAGGCAGACATGGTTGCAGCTTTGGTCACAGCTGCATCAGAAAACAGCAACCAGGAGGACAATCAGACTGTCAGTGAAAATGTACCCCACTCAGAGAATGGACAGCTCAACCTTTCTACAGAGGAATTAAAAATACATCTGGAGCTGAAGAAACTTGAGTTGGAGGCCAGACATGGGGAAATAGAAGCAGCAGAGAGACTGAGGCATTTAGAGAGTGAGGACAATGAGAAACTGCGATGTTTGCAGGCCGAGGAGAATGAAAAACTGCTACGCCTGGTAGCTGAGGAAAAGGAAAGGCAGAGGCAGCATGAAAAGGAGATGCTGACCCTTCACCGGAGTCCTGGAGTTAATGGGGAAGGGAGTAACTGGACCCCAAAAGCACAGAAGTTCAGTAAATTTCTTCTGCAGTTTACAGAGGGGAATAATTTTGATAGTTTCATTCATATGTTTGAGAGGGTATATAAACAGTATGATGTTGACCAAAATCTCTGGGTATGGTTCCTGACCCCCTTACTCCATGGTAAAGCTGTAACTGTGTTGTCTAAATTTGCTGATTGTGAATAGTTTGATTATACTACTGTTAAGAACTGTTTGTTAGAATTTTTTAAGCTAACACCTGAAACTTATAGGAAAAAGTTTTGTGAGCATAGATGCAAGGCAGATGAAAGTGTGTGTGAATATGTTGCTGAACTGAGCACTTATTTTCATAGGTAGGTGAGTGGATGTCAGGTCACAACTTTTGAAGGGCTGGCAGACCTTTTGGTGAGGGAACAAGCCCTTAGCACTTTGCCTGAGGACATGAGGATCTGGTTAGCTGATAGACAATGTGCTACTTCAGATGAGTTGGGGAAGAAGGGAGACCTATACCTAGCAAGCAGGGCATCCGTGCACAGGAAGGGGACCCCAGTACTGCTTATGGGTCTAAAGGAACACATGATGGGCAGCACAAACTGCCCCAACAGAATCTGCTAGTAGCAGGGGAAGCCACCACATATATGTCCAGGACCTAAGGTTAAATGTTTTGAATGCAACCAGTGGGGCCATGTGGCATACAGATGTCCACAGAGGCAAGGTGGGGAACAAAAGATGAGAGAGCCAGTAAGTGTGAAAGACAAAATGCCAATAGTAGGTTGTCTTGAGACAACAAGGGTACCAAACTACCATCCTGCAGATGACTTGATAGGGAAGGATTTGGATGAGGCAGTACTATGTGCTTATGCAGTTACATGCAGTCAGGCTAGGAGACAAGCATGTGGGTCTGGTAGCCTGGGGGAGAACCAGACAGACTGCATACTTGCAGCCAGGACTGGGAAGGTGGTTACTTCAGGGAGGAGCTACTCTGTAGCAATGAGACTGACTGTGTGCCACAGCTGCTTGTGGATACTGATGTTCCCTTGGATAGAGTGACTGCAAAAGTAGGGGTGAGTAGTAGTACCCAGGCTGACAGTGAGGCACCACTGTCAGAGGATGCCAGACTTCCTGTGGAATGGGAGTTGGGAAGGGTTACAAAGAGAGGGTTGAGGCAGGCTCAGCTCTCAGACCTTACATTGCAAGGCCTGAGGCAGGTAGCTAGTGAGGCACCTGATTCTCAAGGGAAGGGGGAATCTGTATACTTGTTCAAAGGGTTACTGTATAGAGAGTGGACCCCTAAGGGAGGGCTAGAAGGTGAGAGGGTACAGCAGTTGTTGGTGCCTAGAGCCTATCATCTGCCACTTCTTGCCATAGCCCATGATATTCCCTTTGCAGGTCATATGGGCATAAAACGTACAAAGAGACATATTATGCTGAACTTCTATTGGCCTAGAATTTCCAGAAAAGTAACTGAGTACTGCAGGACCTGTGAGTAGTGCCAAAAGGTAGGCAGGCAGGAGATGAGGTGAGAGCTCCTTTGATGTCTTTGGCTGTGATTGAGGAGCCATTTCAGAGGATAGCTATGGATATTGTGGGGTTTCTGAGTACCCCAAGTTCCACAGGGAAAAAGTATATCCTAGTGGCAGTAGATTATGTTACAAGATACCCTCTGGCAGTGGCTTTGTTCTCTGTTGAGGCAGAAAAGGTGGCAAATGCTTTGTTAGAGATTTTCAGCAGGGTAGGTTTCTCAAAAGAAATACTGACTGAGAGAGGTGCCAATTTCATGTCAGACCTGCTGGCTTGTCTGTGGAAGTACTGTGGGGTGAAGCACCTGAAGACCACCCCCTACCATCCCCAGACTAATGGTCTGGTTGAGAGGTTAAACTCTACAATCAAGTACATGCTACGGGCATTTGAAGACCAGTTTAAGAGGGAGTGGAACAAATATTTGAATAATATGGTGAATGGACCTCTAGATTTAATTTGAGATGAGTGGGAAGGTGAGTGTGAATCTCACAAGGAGTCAGTTGTGGCATATGTCCTAAACCTCAGGACAAGGCTCAGAGAACTCATGGGCTTGGCCCAGGAGAATCTGGAAGAAGCCCAACAACAGAAAAAGGTATGGTATGACAGGAATGCTTGAGCTAGAGAGTATGCTGTAGGGCAGCAGGTAATGGTTCTCATTTCTGTCAGACACAACAAGCTGCAAGTAGCTTGGGAGGGACCCTACAAGGTGGTAAGAAAGGTAAGTGATGTTAACTACATGGTGGAACTGCTAGGCAGGAGGCAGGGGCATGAATTGTACTATGTTAACATGATGAAACCTTACCATGATAGCAAGGTCCTTGTGCTGAGCATTTGCAGTGGATTGCAGGAGGAGTCTGAGGGGGATCTAGTGACTGATCTCCTCAGTGATGCTTGGACTGACACCTCAGTGGAAGAAGTAGCAGTGTCCCAGCAGCTATCTGCTACCCAGGTTCGAGAAATCTAAACAGTGTTACAGGAGTTTGGGGGCATGTTCTCTGGGAAACCAGGGTGCACCAACCTGGTGCAGCACCAGGTGAATACAGGGCCCCAAAGGCCTATTAGGCAGGCCCCGTATAGGGTGCCTGAGAGAGTCAAACAGACTGTGAGGGAGGAGATACAGGAAATGTTGGAACTAGGGGTATTTCAAGAGTCCAACAGTCCCTGGGCCTCCCCAGTGGTGCTGGTGCCAAAGAAGGATGGCGGCACCAGGTTCTGTGTGGACTACAGAAAATTAAATAGTCACACAGAGTCAGATACTTACCCCATGCTTAGGACAGATGAGGCCCTAGAGCAGCTGGGTGGAGCTAAGTATCTTACAAACATTTATCTTACCAATGGTTACTGGCAGGTGGCCTTGACTCCCAGTGCTAGAGAGAAGTCAGCCTTTGTGACTCCTTTTGGCTTGTATGCGCTCGCAAAGATGCCCTTTGGGATGGAAAATGTTCCAGCAACTTTCCAGAGGCTGGTAGATCTCATCCTAGCACGAGCAGGAGGGTTTGCCCTTGCTTATCTAGATTATATTGCCATTTACAGTCATTTCTGGCAAGAACACCTTCAACATGTCAGGGAGGTGCTGGGCAGACTACAGAGGGCAGGGTTGACCATTAAGCCCAGCAAATGTTAGGTGAGTATGGCAGAGGTCTCCTACCTGGGACATAGAGTGGGAGTGGTAAGATCAGGCCAGAACCTGCCAAAGTGGAAGCCATTCAGGCATGGCCTGCACCTGTTACTAAAAAGCAGGTGAGGGCATTCTTAAGGACAGCAGGGTACTACAGAAAGTTTGTACTCAGTTATAGTACCATAGCTGCTCCCCTCATAGACCTGATAAGGAAGAACAGGCCATATAAGGTAGTGTGGACCAGAGCAGGTGAGCAGGCATTCCAGGAGCTTAAGGAAGCTTTGAGAGGACCCCCTCTGTTAGCCAGTCCAGATTACAGCAAAGAATTTGTTGTGCAGGTGGATACTTCAAACCATGGGGTGGGGGCTGTAGTTAGCCAGATTTCTTCAGAGGGAGAAGAGTACCTAGTGGTTTGTCTCAGTCATAGGCTCCAACACAGGGAGGAATGGTATGCAGCTGTAGAAAAGGAATGTCTAACCATAGTGTGGGCACTGCAGGAACTTCAGCCTTATCTGTATGGAAGAAAATTCACTGTAGTTACAGATCACAATCCCCTAACATGGTTACACTGAGCCAGCCAGTAAAATGCCAAGTTGCTAAGATGGAGCCTAGGGTTGCAAGCATATGATACGGCAGTGCAGCACTGCAGTGGGATTAACAATGCCAATGCAGATGGGCTCTCAAGACAGGGAATGGGGTAAGGTATACTCAGATAGACCTAACCCTCTCAAGCAGCGTTTTTCAAGGGATGCTTGAAAAACTAGCTTGAGTTCTCTGGGTGTGTGTGTCTGTGTGTGCATGTGTGTGTGTGCCCATGTGTGTGTGTGTGTGTGTGTGTGTGTGTCTGTGTGTGTGTGTGTCCGTGTGTCTGTGTCCATGTGTGTGTGTCCGTGTGCATGTGTGTGCTTGTGTCCATGTGTGTGTGTCTGTGTATGTGTGTCTGTGTGTCCATGTGTCCATGTGTCTATGTGTCTGGGTGTGTGTGTCTGTCCATGTGTGTGTCCATGTGTGTGTGTGTGTGTCTGTGTGTCCGTGTGTGTCCATGTGTGTGTCCGTGTGTGTGTGTCCATGTGTGTGTCCGTGTGTGTGTGTGTGTCCGTCTGTGTGTCCGTCCGTGTGTGTGTGCGTGTGTGTGTGTGTAGCCAGCATAGCTAGATAGAACTGTGTAGATAATTCTGTCCTTTGTAAATAGTAATATAAGCCACAAGCTTATTCTCTTAAATGTCAAAAGACTGTATTGGATGTTGAACTACAAAAATCTAACAACATTGCACTCTGCTGTAAGAAAGCTGATAAGTCAAGCATTGTGAAATTCTTTGATCTAAAACTCTGAGCTGAGATGTCTAGAGGGAGGCATTCTGCCTATTTTTAAGGCCAGAGTTAATGGCTAGAATTTACATGTATAATTTCTTTTATTGCTCTGGCTTCCTGACCAGCTGCAAGATCAAAAGGGCTATTAACCTCTGAGTTTCTGTTAGTCTGTGAACCAGAGAGAAATGATGTAATTTGAAATGAATCAGTGGTACTGTGTTATCAGTTTAAGGACAGAAAGAATGAGAGCATTTAGCATTTGTTTTGAGACAATCCAACTCACCAGCACTCTGCCTGTATTCTATGTGTAAGTTTATTTTAGAACTGTGTTTTCTCTTAGATATAGCTAGGAACTAGGAAGATTAGATTAGTTTTTTCCTGTATTGATGCCAGAACTTTTCTACTGTATTATTTTAAGTATTTCTCTGTGATCTCTGAACTCTTGGCTAGCACTGTGTAGTAAGAAGTATTGTATTGTGTTTTTATTATTTATTATTAAATATTTTTAAACATTTCAACTGTGGCTGTTTTGTGTAGAGATAATTTAAGCTCTAGAGTACATTGCATGTATAGTGATACTGGCCAAGCCACTCCAATAAGCCGTGACTGTTCAGTTGCACTTACCATTTGGATAATAATATTGTCCAGTATAATTGGACACCCTTTCATAATGGCCTTTTAGTAGCTGATAAATATTAGTGGGTGGTGGTAAGTGGTACTGCTATATTGTCTGGGTAAAAGGGGCACAGCTGGAGAGTTTGTGCCAGCCTTCCCCAGGAGTATTTGTGTGGTTGTATATAACTCTTATCTCAAAGTGTGTGTGTCAGCTACTTGGGCAGGGACACAAAGCACTGGCTGGACAGAGAGGGTGCTGGAGGTTTTAGCTTGCCCACTAGGATGAGATCTGGACCCTATAGCTTGTGCCAGTGGGGAGTCTTATTGGGGACCTGGATAGAAAGGCAGAAACCAGCCCCAGACTGACTGTGCTCTCTGTGTGCTCTTAAGGGAAATTGTACTTTACTGTGTGTGTATTTATTATCCTTTTCCTATATGGATGTACCTCACTGGTGTTAGTGGTGAGGAGTGAGGCTCCTCGATTAATGGGCCAGTGCACAGGCTTCACATATTAATTGTTTGGCAGTGGTGAGATAGCCACACCACATATTAATTGGTTGTCAAATACTAATTGGCTTGTAGTGGTGTGGGTAGAGTGAATTCCTGTAGCTTGTGTACAGTGATCACTGAAGGTGTTTGTGTACTCTAAATCAGCCATGCAGTGAATCCTCAGAGTTTAGATCTCAATTGTTTTATTTCTTTTGTTAGCTTAGTTAGTCAGGGAGAGCAGGCAGCATGTCAGCAGAGGAGTACAGAAAGCTGACAAGGAGCCAGCTGGCTGAGATGTGCCAGGCTAGGGGACTGGTGCATGGAAACCTGACTAAGGCAGACATGGTTGCAGCTTTGGTCACAGCTGCATCAGAAAACAGCAACCAGGAGGACAATCAGACTGTCAGTGAAAATGTACCCCACTCAACCTTTCTACAGAGGAATTAAAAATACATCTGGAGCTGAAGAAACTTGAGTTGGAGGCCAGACATGGGGAAATAGAAGCAGCAGAGAGACTGAGGCATTTAGAGAGTGAGGACAATGAGAAACTGCGATGTTTGCAGGCCGAGGAGAATGAAAAACTGCTATGCCTGGTAGCTGAGGAAAAGGAAAGGCAGAGGCAGCATGAAAAGGAGATGCTGACCCTTCACCAGAGTCCTTGAGTTAATGGGGAAGGGAGTAACTGGACCCCAAAAGCACAGAAGTTCAGTAAATTTCTTCTGCAGTTTACAGAGGGGAGTAATTTTGATAGTTTCATTCATATGTTTGAGAGGGTATATAAACAGTATGATGTTGACCAAAATCTCTGGGTATGGTTCCTGACCCCCTTACTCCATGGTAAAGCTGTAACTGTGTTGTCTAAATTTGTTGATTGTGAATATTTTGATTATACTACTGTTAAGAACTGTTTGTTAGAATTTTTTAAGCTAACACCTGAAACTTATAGGAAAAAGTTTCGTGAGCATAGATGCAAGGCAGATGAAAGTGTGTGTGAATATGTTGCTGAACTGAGCACTTATTTTCATAGGTAGGTGAGTGGATGTCAGGTCACAACTTTTGAAGGGCTGGCAGACCTTTTGGTGAGGGAACAAGCCCTTAGCACTTTGCCTGAGGACATGAGGATCTGGTGAGCTGATAGACAATGTGCTACTTCAGATGAGTTGGGGAAGAAGGGAGACCTATACCTAGCAAGCAGGGCATCCGTGCACAGGAAGGGGACCCCAGTACTGCTTATGGGTCTAAAGGAACACATGATGGGCAGCACAAACTGCCCCAACAGAATCTGCCAGTAGCAGGGGAAGCCACCACGTATATGTCCAGGACCTTAGGTTAAATGTTTTGAATGCAACCAGTGGGGCCATGTGGCATACAAATGTCCACAGAGGCAAGGTGGGGAACAAAAGATGAGAGAGCCAGTAAGTGTGAAAGACAAAATGCCAATAGTAGGTTGTCTTGAGACAACAGGGGTACCAAACTACCATCCTGCAGATGACTTGATAGGGAAGGATTTGGATGAGGCAGTACCATGTGCTTATGCAGTTACATGCAGTCAGGCTAGGAGACAAGCATGTGGGTCTGGTAGCCTGGTGGAGAACCAGATAGACTGCATACTTGCAGCCAGGACTGGGAAGGTGGTTACTTCAGGAAGGGAGCTACTCTGTAGCAGTGAGACTGACTGTGTGCCACAGCTGCTTGTGGATACTGATGTTCCCTTGGACAGAGTGACTGCAAAAGTAGGGGTGAGTAGTAGTACCCAGGCTGACAGTGAGGCACCACTGTCAGAGGATGCCAGACTTCCTGTGGAATGGGAGTTGGGAAGGGTTACAAAGAGAGGGTTGAGGCAGGCTCAGCTCTCAGACCTTACATTGCAAGGCCTGAGGCAGGTAGCTAGTGAGGCAACTGATTCTCAAGGGAAGGGGGAATCTGTATACTTGTTCAAAGGGTTACTGTATAGAGAGTGGAACCCTAAGGGAGGGCTAGAAGGTGAGAGGGTACAGCAGTTGGTGGTGCCTAGAGCCTATCATCTGCCGCTTCTTGCCATAGCCCATGATATTCCCTTTGCAGGTCATATGGGCATAAAACGTACAAAGAGACATATTATGCTGAACGTCTATTGGCCTAGAATTTCCAGAAAAGTAACTGAGTACTGCAGGACCTGTGAGTAGTGCCAAAAGGTAGACAGGCAGGAGATGAGGTGAGAGCTCCTTTTCATGTCTTTGGCTGTGATTGAGGAGCCATTTCAGAGGATAGCTATGGATATTGTGGGGTTTCTGAGTACCCCAAGTTCCACAGGAAAAAAGTATATCCTAGTGGCAGTAGATTATGTTACAAGATACCCTGTGGCAGTGGCTTTGTTCTCTGTTGAGGCAGAAAAGGTGGCAAATGCTTTGTTAGAGATTTTCAGCAGGGTAGGTTTCTCAAAAGAAATACTGACTGAGAGAGGTGCCAATTTCATGTCAGACCTGCTGGCTTGTCTGTGGAAGTACTGTGGGGTGAAGCACCTGAAGACCACCCCCTACCATCCCCAGACTAATGGTCTGGTTGAGAGGTAAAACTCTACAATCAAGTACATGCTACAGGCATTTGAAGACCAGTTTAAGAGGGAGTGGAACAAATATTTGAATAATATGGTGAAGGGACCTCTAGATTTAATTTGAGATGAGTGGGAATGTGAGTGTGAATCTCACAAGGAGTCAGTTGTGGCATTTGTCCTAAACCTCAGGACAAGGCTCAGAGAACTCATGGGCTTGGCCCAGGAGAATCTGGCAGAAGCCCAACAACAGAAAAAGGTATGGTATGACAGGAATGCTTGAGCTAGAGAGTATGCTGTAGGGCAGCAGGTAATGGTTCTCATTCCTGTCAGACACAACAAGCTGCAAGTAGCTTGGGAGGGACCCTACAAGGTGGTAAGAAAGGTAAGTGATGTTAACTACATGGTGGAACTGCTAGGCAGGAGGCAGGGGCATGAATTGTACCATGTTAACATGATGAAACCTTACCATGATAGCGAGGTCCTTGTGCTGAGCATTTGCAGTGGATTGCAGGAGGAGTCTGAGGGGGATCTAGTGACTGATCTCCTCAGTAATGCTTGGACTGACACCTCAGTGGAAGGAGTAGCAGTGTCCCAGCAGCTATCTGCTACCCAGGTTCAAGAAATCCAAACAGTGTTACAGGAGTTTGGGGACATGTTCTTTGGGAAACCAGGGTGCACCAACCTGGTGCAGCACCAGGTGAATACAGGGCCCCAAAGGCCTATTAGGCAGGCCCCTTATAGGGTACCTGAGAGAGTCAAACAGACTGTGAGGGAGGAGATACAGGAAATGTTGGAACTAGGGGTATTTCAAGAGTCCAACAGTCCCTGGGCCTCCCCAGTGGTGCTGGTGCCAAAGAAGGATGGCAGCACCAGGTTCTGTGTGGACTACAGAAAATTAAATAGTCACACAGAGTCTAATGCTTACCCCATGCTTAGGACAGATGAGGCCCTAGAGCAGCTGCGTGGAGCTAAGTATCTTACAAACATTTATCTTACCAATGGTTACTGGCAGGTGGCCTTGACTCCCAGTGCTAGAGAGAAGTCAGCCTTTGTGACTCCTTTTGGCTTGTATGAGCTTGCAAAGATGCCCTTTGGGATGAAAAATGTTCCAGCAACTTTCCAGAGGCTGGTAGATCACATCCTAGCATGAGCAGGAGGGTTTGCCCTTGCTTATCTAGATTATATTGCCATCTACAGTCATTTCTGGCAAGAACACCTTCAACGTGTCAGGGAGGTGCTGGGCAGACTACAGAGGGCAGGGTTGACCATTAAGCCCAGCAAATGTTAGGTGAGTATGGCAGAGGTCTCCTACCTGGGACATAGAGTGGGGAGTGGTAAGATCAGGCCAGAACCTGCCAAAGTGGAAGCCATTCAGGCATGGCCTGCACTTGTTACTAAAAAGCAGGTGAGGGCATTCTTAAGGACAGCAGGGTACTATAGAAAGTTTGTACCCAGTTATAGTACCATAGCTGCTCCCCTCATAGACCTGACAAGGAAGAACAGGCCATATAAGGTAGTGTGGACCAGAGCAGGTGAACAGGCATTCCAGGAGCTTAAGGAAGCTTTGAGAGGACCCCCTCTGTTAGCCAGTCCAGATTACAGCAAAGAATTTGTTGTGCTGGTGGATACTTCAAACCATGGGGTGGGGGCTGTAGTTAGCCAGATTTCTTCAGAGGGAGAAGAGTACCTAGTGGTTTGTCTCAGTCATAGGCTCCAACACAGGGAGGAATGGTATGCAGCTGTAGAAAAGGAATGTCTAACCATAGTGTGGGCACTGCAGAAACTTCAGCCTTATCTGTATGGAAGAAAATTCACTGTAGTTACAGATCACAATCCCCTAACATGGTTACACTGAGCCAGCCAGTAAAATGCCAAGTTGCTAAGATGGAGCCTAGGGTTGCAAGCATATAATACTTCAGTGCAGCACTGCAGTGGGATTAACAATGCCAATGCAGATGGGCTCTCAAGACAGGAAATGGGGTAAGGTATACTCAGATAGACCTAACCCTCTCAAGCAGCGTTTTTCAAGGGATACTTGAAAAACTAGCTTGAGTTCTCTGGGTGTGTGTGTCTGTGTGTGCATGTGTGTGTGTGCCCGTGTGTATGTGTGTGTGTGTGTCCGTGTGTGTGTTTGTGTCCATGTGTATGTGTCTGTGTCTGTGTGTGTGTGTCTGCATCTCCATGTGTCTGTGTGTGTGTGTCTGCATCTCCATGTGTCTGTGTGTGTGTGTGTGTGTGTGTGTGTCTGTGTGTGTCTGTGTGTGTCCGTGTGTGTTTGTCCATGTGTGTGTCCATGTGTGTCCGTGTGTGTGTGTGTTAGTGTGTGTGTGTCCATGTGTGTGTGTCAGTGTGTGTGTGTCCATGTGTGTTTGTGTGTGTCCGTGTGTGTGTCCAAGTGTGTCCGTGTGTGTGTGTTTGCGTCCGTGTGTGTCCATGTGTGTGTGTGTGTCCATGTGTGTGTGTGTCCATGTGTGTGTGTGTGTGTGTGTGTCCATGTGTGTGTGTCCATGTGTGTCTGTGTGTCCGTGTGTGTCCATGTGTGTGTGTCCATGTGTGTGTCCATGTCCATGTGTGTGTGTCCGGCCGTGTGTGTGTGCATGTGTGTGTGTGTAGCCAGCATAGCTAGATAAAACTGTGTAGATAATTCTGTCCTTTGTAAATAGTAATATAAGCCACAACCTTATTCTCTTAAATGTCAAAAGACTGTATTGGATGTTGAACTACAAAAATCTAACAACAGTGCACTCTACTGTAAGAAAGCTGATAAGTCAAGCATTGTGAAATTCTTTGATCTAAAAACTCGGAGCTGAGATGTCTAGAGGGAGGCATTCTGCCTATTTTTTAAGGCCAGAGTTAATGGCTAGAATTTACATGTATAATTTATTTTATTGCTCTGGCTTCCTGACCAGCTGCTAGATCAAAAGGGCTATTAACCTCTGAGTTTCTGTTAGCCTGGGAACCAGAAAGAAATTATGTAATCTGAAATGAATCAGTGGTACTGTGTTATCAATTTAAGGACAGAAAGAATGAGAGCATTTAGCATTTGTCTTGAGACAATCCAACTCACCAGCACTCTGCCTGTGTTCTATATGTAAGTTTATGTTAGAACTGTGTTTTCTTTTAGATATAGCTAGGAACTAGGAAGATTAGATTATTTTTTTCATGTATTGATGCCAGAACTTCTCTACTGTATTATTTTAAGTATTTCTCTGTGATCTCTACTAGCACTGTGTAGTAAGAAGTATTGTCTTGTGTTTTTATTATTTATTATTAAATATTTTTAAACCTTTCATCTGTGGCTGTTTTGTGTAGAGATAATTTAATCTGTAGAGTACATTGCATGTATATAGTGATACTGGCCAAGCCACTCCAATAAGCCTTGACTGTTCAGTTGCACTTACCATTTGGACAATAATATTGCCCAGTATAATTGGACACCCTTTCATAAGGGCCTTTTAGTAGCTGATAAGTATTAGTTGCTGGTGACAAGTGGCACTATTGTATAGCCTGGGTAACAAGCACAGCTGGAGAACCTTTGGCAGCCTTCCCCAAGAGTGTCTGTGTAGTTGTATATAACTCTTATCTCAAAGAGTGTGTGTGTCAGCTACTTGGGCAGGGACACAAAGCGCTGGTTGGACAGAGGGGGTGTTGGAGGTTTTAGCTTGGCCACTAGGCAGAGATCTGGACCCTATAGCTGTGCCATTGGGGACCTGGAGAGAAAGGGAGAAACCAGCTCCAGACTGACTGTGATCTCGGTGTGCTCTTAAGGGAAATTGTACTTTACTGTGTCTGTATTTATTATCCTTTCCCTATATGGACACTCCTCACTGGTGTTAGTGGTGAGGATTGAGGCTCCTTGATTGCTGGGCCAGTGCACAGGCGTCACATCTTTGTCACTGATAAATTTACACATTATAATGCAGGGAGCATTACAGACACAAAGAGACCATCAGCAGTTAGAAAGAAATGCGTTTGTTGCAGGATAAGCTGGAAAAGTCCACCTCAGAAATAGTTTTTCTGATAATGGTTGAGAATTTAATGAGAATGTAATTACGAATATGGCAGAGAACGTCAGTTTTAAATGATGACCATGGCGGCATATAGTCCATAAGCAATGGGTTCCTAGAAAGATGCAACCACTAACAGAAATAATGTTAAAATATAAGCTAGATTTGAAATGACATTAGAGTGAAGTATGGTAGAAAAAACTACTGAAAGAATGTATGTGGTTCAGTACTTATCAATTTCTGTTTGATTAGAATCCAAATCTTCCTTTAGTCTGATTGATAAACTGACTGCTTAGGGGGCCTCAAAGTGTATAGCAGTAGTAGAAAATATTGCAACTTTCAGAGCCATAGGTGGCTTGCCAAGCACCCAACGCAGGTCCCTGATCTGGTGTCCTACCCATTCAGCTGTTCAGCCCAAGAGCAAAAAAAAAAAATGTCCCCCCCCCCCCCCTTCCAGTCTGGTCAGATCCTCCACCCCTCAACTCTTCAGTTGTAGAATATCTGACACACCTACTCTCTCAGCTCTTCAGGTGAAGAGCAAAAAATGACTTCTACTTTTACACTAGACCAGCTTACCAGACACAAAGTGCTGAAGTGCACTTCTGTACAGAAATGAATGCAAGGGCTGCACTTCCTGATCTCTCCCCCTAACACTTTGTGCTCAAGATGTCTACCCACTTGGGACCATCCTTGCTATGTTTCTGGCAGCATTAAATGCTTCAATGAGAGCATTTGCTGAGGCTGAATATTCACACAGAAGTCAGAAGACACTGCAGAAACAATTACATACTACAAACGATAGGTTTGAAAAGGAAGATAAAATATATTACAAATGACTGACTCTGCTTTGTAGAAAGGGTCCAGAGTTGTCACCATCCAGGACTGAGTTGTGGTATTTGGCAAGCATGGTGGTATTTGTGTGAGGATGCATCATTTTAGGCTGCACAAAAAAAATTATAGTGATGAGGTGAGAGACTTACCAGAAATTATACCAAATACTTCACAAAAGGAAATTAGGATGACATGGTAACTTGAACTGACAAAACAAAGAGTTGCATGTGCTACAATGACATAATAGACTCTGTCTCAAGAAAGGCTAAACCATAACATTTGGGGACAGATAAAAGGTAGTGCAACATATATTAGAAATATTGGAGCAGGCTGTTTAGGATACAGGAAGAAACAAAAATTGGTGTAACTTGAAATGCTTGTCCCGTCTGATATTCCAGGTACAGAAAGGTAAGTTGATGATACATCTAGAAGATATTTACATCAAGCCAAAAACTAATCAGATGTTGCCCTCTTACTCATGTAGGACATGATGTATTCCTGAGTGTAAAATGTTTTATTAAACAAAACAGGATGATATACACAGCAAGAAACATGTTAATGTTTTTGAAGAAGTTGATAATATTGGTCAGAAATACACATCCACTAGATGGGTGTGTACCTTAAAAAAAAAACCCAATGAAATAATACCAAAAGCATATATTGTGGCAAGTGGAAATTAAGAATTTTGTGGAAAAAAAATCCAGAAGTTGCAGCAACATAATCATCAGAAACTCTTTTGTATCTTTTTGGCAATAATTTTTCAAAATCATTTGAAAGGTTATTCAGTGGACATCAAATCTGCATATTTACAAGACGTAGACGTCTCTCGTGATATTTACACCAGGCAGACAGTTACGTTTTCTGATTAAATATGTATATGGCTGGTCATCTTATGGTTCCAGTCATCAATTGTTTAGTATTATCCTTATGTTCCTGTGACCCATTCCTGAGTCAAGATGTTTGAGGTTATTGTGGAAACTCAAGAAGTATGTTTATGGTTTGCCAAATACATTACTTTAGTGGTATAACAAGTGAAATTGTTAAATCAGAAAGGAGAATCTCACAGGCTGATCCTACTATGTTCTAAAGGGTAGAGAGAAGTAGTAAAATCAAGCGAGTGCTATGTATATGACTGTAAGGAGTCATTCACAAAGCTTTACTACTTTAGTTATTCCCTACATGAAACTTCCCTTCTGATTGGCTGTGAAGAGAATGATCACTCTTGTTCTATGGTAGTGGAGTTGACTACTATTGTTGGAACACTGAGAATACACACACATTTATATTAAAACTCTTCATTCTGTCACCATTAAGGGTGGTGCACCAGGATGCCTCCTTACCCCAGTTGAGAAGGATATACTTAAATCTAAAGTACTACAAATTCTTTAGGCTTCCAGGCAAAATGACTCCTGCTTGGTATCCAGCATAGAAAATAATGTGTGCAGACTATTTATGAAACAAACAAGATTGTTTGTAAAGTAAATTCTGCAAAAGTAATTCTAAAATGTCATTCTCCAATTAAGGATAAATATCTGAGACTAGTTGTCTACAGTGATGCTTCACTTGGAAACCTACCTGATTGTGGCAGTCAAGGAGGTACATATAAATTGTTTTGTGAAAGAATAAGAAAAATTCTCACCCCTTTACTGATTCTTAAAAAGAAATAGAAGAGTGTCATGCAGTACACACACACACACACACATTCTAACTATGCTGTGATCTGAAGCCACACCTGGTTACTTGAGGCGTGGCTCCCATGAAGGTAATGTATGTCACACATAACTATTCTTTGGTAAGAATGCATAGAAACCCAGATAATTCACATATTCTTTGATTATCTACATAAAGGACTGCTTGCAGTCTGTCTTACTGGACGTGGAGCTCTCACCCTTGGCCTTTTAAAGGGAATTGAAGAAGGAACATGGAATAGTGACTATTGAATTTAAGTGCAAAGTTAATATATTTTCCTCCTTTACAGAGAAATTGTCTACATATACTTCTTTTCTTTGTGACTTTAACAACAGTGGCAGCAGTTTAATTTTATTGTTACAACTGCTCTGTACTTACAGTATGAGAGACTCTGCAGCAGGTATTTTGTTATATGGCAGGCACTGTATGCTTTTCCAGCAGTGTAGTGTATGAACTGTGTGGATGTACCTTTGAAAAGCTTGAATGTGCAAAAGAGATAAATTTCACATGTACTACATGCTTAGTTTGTTCATTTAATCTTTTAATTTTGCTGGACTCCAGAATCTCATCTTTAATCCCTAGACAAGGACACCCAAACATTCCTTGCTGGTATCCACATTTTTGTTACTGTCTCCAAAAGAACTGGCAGCAGTAACAATTCCACTTCTGATATTGATTGTTGACCACCAAAATGTCTGTGTCAAGTTTGGCATTGATGACCCATGTGCCTACGTTAATGGCTTTGATGTTGATGTCAGTGTCAAGCTCCCTGGTATTGACACTTTTGAGCAAGATAGCAGCTCTTGCCTCACCTTGTATCCTTGAGGCTTCAACATTGACTTCAGTCCAGATGTATTTATCTCTGATGTTGAGGGCTATAGCTTTGATGGCTGGGGTATTGTCCAGGCTTACTTCCAGACCACGTTTTAGTGCTGACACTGGTTTAAGTTCCAAGTAAGCACTTTTCTGTTGTGTGGTATGGGCCTACAATGTACTCTACACTAATTCTAGATCAACATATCTACAAAGGTACTATGCCCCCAAAATGGATAATTTCTGTTTCTTGGATGCACTTTAATATGAACATCATGGACAGGAATGGAGGCAAGACAGACACTTGGGCAGAATGCTATTCTTTTATTTATTTTATTTTACATTTGTTTACTGGGAAAGTCTGACTGGATACAATTCCTTTTTCAGTGGAGACCTGGGGAGAAAAGCTCCACATTTACAGCAGGACAATTGTACAAAATATCAAAACATTGCAACACAGAAGTAACACAGAGATACAGTGTAATACATAGAGTTCTTAATATATCAATTTTACATATATAGACTAAGGTCTATATACAGTTTAAGGTCTATATACATTTCTAATAAAAGAGGGTAGTGATATGTCTATCTACCAAAATCTTTATGTGCATAACTATGGAGGGATAACACAGGTAAATAATACTATATTATCAGGGACAGATAATGTTGTTTGTCTTTTGGCTTTTTCCTGGTAAGGGGTCGCCACAGCGGAACTCCGGTCCGCTAATGATTGGCAGTAGATTTTTTTTTTTACGAAACATCAGGGAGAGATAATAATAAAGAGAAAATATACCAGTTAATAACTGAGCAAAGTTGCTGGAAGTTTTGGGGGCAGAGACTGAGTCAGACTAATTATTGTAAAGGAAAGGATGTTATGGAGAAGATAAGAATAGGGAAGAGACAATCGAGGAGTTAGATAGCAATGGGGGGGTTGCAAGAAGACACTCAAGTTATCTAAGGTTGGTGCATAAGCATAGCTTTGTATTCAATAAATGGGATACCAGTCTTTTTTGAAACTGCAGATCATTTGTAGTTGCCTGTATATCTGTTGGCAATGAGTTCCAGATTTTGGCTATGCATTCAGAATAGCAGGAATCTCCAGTGCCATTGTTGGATTTGTTAACTTTTAAAAAGGATTTATTATTTGATTGTAAAGACCAGCTACTAGTGTAGGGGAGTAGAAGGTTTTGCAGAGCAGGGTTTTTTTCAGGTTGATTTAGAAGTGGTAATGGTCAAAGTAAGTTGGTTATAAGTTAAGAGCTGAGGTAGTTCTAGCCAGTTAAGTTGTTTGAGTGCAAAGGCAATGGTGTGTTTTAAAGTTGGTGTCTGTTACAAACTTTGTGATCTTATTATAGCAGGTATCTAATTTTGCTAGGACTGATTTTTTTAAGGTTTGTCAGAATGGGTGAGGAGTATAGGAGTGTGAAGATCAGGTGTGTTCTTGCAATGGTAGCCTTTGTGCTATTGGTTAGGTATTGTCTATTTCTGTAAAGAGTACCAAGTTTTTTATTTACTTTCTTGACTGTCTGGACTATGTGTAGGTTGAATTTCACAGTGTTGTCGATGAGCAACATCTGTAAGTTTAGTCTGGGAAACAGTAGAGATGGTGGTATTGTTTGTATATGTGGTCTTAAATGGAGAGAGGGGCTCTATATCTCTACTGGCTGGAATATCATGAGTTTGGCCTTGTTGGGGTTTAGAATAAGTTGAGCTTCAGAAAGCCATGTTTCCACTGCAGAGAAGGACTACTGCATTAGTTGTTGTAACTGTTGGGAGTGATGATGCAGCGCATATTAATGTAGAATTGTCTGCATATTGGATTAGGGAGGTATGCAGGGTAGTAGTGTGTAAATTGTTAGTGAAAAGTGTGAAATGGAGGGGACCTAGAATGAAACCTTGCGGTACACCTAGAGTAATGGGCAGTAGAGGAGATGTACTTTGTTGCAATTTTACAGCTTGCTGGCACCATTAAGTAGTCTTTGAACCAAGTAATTGTGGATTGACTAATGTTTAATTCTAAGAGTACTTGTATAAGTTTGTTATGAGAGATGGTGCTTTTGATAGATCTAGAAAGATGGAGGATACTATTTTACCATTGTTCCTATGTTGATTAATGATGTTTGTGAAATTCATTAGGGTAGAAGTAGTGCTGTGGTAGGGCCAAAATCCATGTTGGGTTTTGGATAGCATTAAATGTAGTCAGTTTAGTGGTGAAACTGTGTAGAAAACTCTTTCTTATATACAGGGACTGAATGAAAAAATGCAGTGATCCTGGGACCCAATAATGCTGTACTACTTCTGCAAAGGCATTAAAGTGTATGTAGTTATATGTTTTCTCCAGCTACATAGGGTAGACCAACTGAATTCCCTCTCACCAGCATGAATCTTTGTATCTTCTGAGATCCCCAGGTGTTTTTGCAATCTGGCAGACATAACCTTTCAATATGTCCTTTATTTGCCCTGTGAGTATTGACAAAGTTCCATGACCTCTCCCCCAACCTGTTTGCTAGGACAAGGAGTTGATCTGAGGCCAGGAGGAATATACTTTGCTCCTGACTATGAGGATGGGCTATTAGAAACATTTTCTTTTCCAACACAATGGGATATATTTTGTCAGGGAGTGTGAGCAGCATAATACCCTTATAACTGAAATCCAAGTTCCATCTTCCCTTATGAAAATGGACAACAATTACATCAGTTTGTCAGTCAGAGGTATTATTGTAACCCAACCTTGACACTCATGTTTACTGCCTTCAGCTAAATTTGTCCAGTACTACAGCCTTTCTATAGAAGAACTGTTTAGTCACCACAGCGACCTTAACTGCAGAAATGCATCAAACCTCACCATCAGCTTCAGGCACTGACTCAATTGATTAGGGGTAGTCTGTTGGTTCAGGAGTTTGTTATACTGCTCTTCTGAACTTTAACAAAGTCTGCCATCAAGATCAGTATGTCTGCACCCTTACTGAGAGCAGCTTGGACATTGTCCTACATCTCTTTCCTGGGTCAGCAGGTTGTTTACCAGAATTGCTTCAGCAAATTCCTACCACACTCAGGCCTTCACTAATGTGACACTTCTGGTGCTGTTGCATTATTTGCCTGATAGTATCCCTCTGTTTTTACACACCTCTTCTTGCACTGCACAGAAGTTTTCTTTAATCTGACAGCTTCCCTTACTGCTGGTGTCCAGCAATGAGCCCTACAATTACCACCAAGACTAGCACTGGCTACCTTTTTTAGCAATATCTCCTTAATTGTGATCACAGACTCAGACATTAATCTTTGGTCATAAGCACTTGGACAATCCAGGACTAATGCAGAATTCTGAAATAATTTGCCACTTGGATTTAGGTTAGACAAGCTGTCTGTCCCACTCAACTATTTCCAGTGTTCCTATGTGCAAAAAGAAGTCTATCTGTAGAACTATAATCACAACATTGGAAGATGTTACCCTAACAAGTATTTTTTCTATAGTTTTGAATAAGGCAAAGTACTCCCAATAAAATTTTGTTGCAATTTACAGTCATATTAAAGTGACCTAACCATAACAGTCATCATTCCAAGCAGCCAGATGATTGCTCGGTTAACTATCTTCTTCCTCATTCTCATGTATGGTTACCTACATTTGCTGAAGCAGTGGTAACTGATACCCATACCCGGAAAGGCAGTATTTCAAGTTATTACATCCACCAAACTAGTCACAGCAGCCTCAGATCTAATATAGTTGCAAACGTGTGGCAAATCAAACATGCAACAATTCCTTTGTGTGAAATCATAAAAGAATTAGCTGAACAGCTAAAGATGTCAGATGCAAGGCCCTAACCAAGACCATAGCTGTGGCACAGAATGCCACTGGCCACTTATCGTTCTTATATCAGCCTTTCATTGTGTTGTCTTTTGAGGAAAAGGACCAATGGATGAGTGAACGCTCATTAATTTAGGACTATGTAGGTAGGTACCTAGTATTTGTTCAACTAGTAACAAGTGTGTGTGTGTGTGTGTGTGTGTGTGTGTGTGTGTGTGTGTGTGTTATAGAAGAGAAGTTGATAATATAATGTACAAGATGCAGCAGGATAGGATCTTCTGTTGGCAAGGCAGATCCTGCTTGGCTCCCCTGATTTGTCGAACATGAGTAGTCATAGTATAGCACAGCTCATTGGTTCTCAGATGCTGAGGCCAGGATCCATGGGGAAACTTGGGACTGTGTCCAGGGAGGCTTGAGCAGGTCCGAAAATGTTTTTTTACATAGGAGTTAAGACTGTGCAGTATCAGTTTTCATGGGCTCAGTCTTAACTGCTGAAAGATAAAAGTCAGTGATTGTATGTCTCTGACTAGAAATCAACAGTACATGAATAAAGAATTAAACCAAATCTTAGTTATTTCATACCTTTGTGCATTTGGTGGGGGGTTGGGTAAGTTAGACTGCTTCCATATGTTGTATACATTTGTGGTATGGGATGTCCATAGTACCTTTTTGCTGTTTAGAAGGAGGCTGAACAGCTCTTCTCTATATTGAGGGTGCTCACTGTGAAGCAGTCCAAGAACATGTGGGCATTAGCAGAATGCAGTTGTAGCCATTCTACTGTGGTCTCATGCATCATGTATTAAGTCCCTATCTTATTAATGCAACATTCTTCAGGAATGTAAATGCTGTCTCAAGAATAACAATATAACAGGGAATCACAAATCATAGTGCAGTAAGCTGTAGCAGATTTAAACCTTATAACCTTATTGTATCGTTAAAAATGTTGTCACCCCAACTCATCTTTTGATCAAGTAAAATATTCAGCAGTGTCTAGTGTGACTGGGTCTGTCCTGCTGTCACCACCACTGTGTACTTTGTGCATATGAAGTCTGTTTAATACTATTTTCTATTGTCTTCCCTTATAATTTTTCATGCTATATCTGTGGCTATGACTTCTGCAGCACCATTTTCCTTCTTTTACATTCATGCCTCCTTTGTCCTGCGCTTCATTCCAATTGAATGCCTTAAGATGATTTGCTATGATACAGCTGAGTCTTTCTATACCTTCTGCATGGTTCTCTTCACTGAGTTAACATCGGACTGGATTTGTAGTGGTTTATATTAACACTGGATTGGATTGCGGAATAAGCCATTTGTACGCCTATTACTAACTACTTTTTTCCATTCTCTGTAGATTTAAAGCACTCTTTGTTGGCTTCTTAGGGCTGACAATGTTTTAACTAGGACATTGTTATATGAGACATCAACAACTTCCAAATGTATTGGAATCTATTGGTCAGATCCATGGTTTGTACTTTTAGCTACCTGCCCGGAGTGCATGTCTATGCTGACTACCTGATTACAGTTATATTAGGATTTTCAGCCTAGTAGTTAATTATGGTGCAGTTATCTGAACAGACAATATCCCAAGTTAATCCACACTGTTCTTCATCTTGATTTCCATTGCATCCAAGAAATAATCACACATTCATGCATATGATCATAAGTAAATATTAGTCAGTCAGTCTACAGACAATCTATAGCCAGGCCAAAACAACCAATGTCAAGAGTTACTGCTTGCCACAACTAGTAACTCACAAAACAGATCCAGGGAAATTTATGAAATCTTAATTTGTTTTTAAGGTATATTCCACAGGCTGGGTATATGCAATTATAAGAATTTATCATTCTAATTGTCTTATTAATTTACTAATGATTAAGTTCCTTTATATGGATGTTTGAGGAAACATTCATTCTAGAAGACACACATGCTGAAGAGGAGTTAGGTTTTTCATAGCAGAAAAGGCTAGACATACATCACCACAGAGGAGTCCATAGGGAATAGAAAAACAGAGAGAGTAACTAATTTGGCCTGGATAATAAACACACAAAAAGGTCTGCGATTTTTTTTATTTTAATTAGGAATCTTTGTGATCTCTCAGCTTGACAGATATATTTTGATAAGGGGATAACAAAGGGAATGTTGAATTTAGTGACAGGACAGTGACAGATGAGAAGTGAGTAAAATGGAAGAAATACTTTTTTGGATCAGGAAGAGATGCCATTAGCGATTAATTGGTGATACTAGGACTTTCTAGCAATAATGGAAACATAATGGTCAAAGGGTTATCCACAAAGGTTTAGATCTCTGATAATGGTGTCTGTTTTACATGTGATATGTTAAGGAATTACTGTATTACCAAAGTGGACTACACTGGATTTTTTTTTTCATTCAGTTTAAGACCATTGTCCCTACATCAACTATTTTCATAGTCAAACCCTAACTGGAGTATTTACAAGTTGGCGGATAAGCCAACAACAGCCCCTGGTTTGCAAATGTCATCAAACTTCATTAACTAGAGGCCTGGGATATTGGCTTGAAGATACAAGAAATAGATGCTCTATAGTAGAGGAACCAGAACTAAGCCACCAGTGACTCCACTTGAAACAGTTTGGCACCTGCAGCTCTAACAACATGATTACTATTTATCGACCAGTTTGCTGTCAATTTGACTACATATGGGTTTATGTTCAGGATCACAAGTTTGCCACTGATACATATATGGTGAACATTGTTAAATATCTTAGCCAGGTCCACACATGTAGTGTGCACTGCATAACTACCATATACTGCTTCAGTTACCTTCACAAAGAAGATTACATAGTTAATAAGTCAGATGTATACTGACAAAGCAAAACTGATGTGGATGCAGGGCTATGACATTACCAATACCTAAACTTTTGAGGTCAGACATGATTTGCTCCTTGGCTTTACAGATAAGGCTGTATAGGCTGATGGACCCAGAGCAGTAGCTGGCTCATTTAGAACTCAGTGCTAGTCTCCAAAGTTCCGCCCCACCGTATTAGCACTTTAAGTGAAAGGATATCAGTTGTTAGCAGGAAGCCGATTAGTCTATTGGTTTTCATAAATCTAAAGCATGCCCACCTCAGCTCTTCCAGTGAAGATCAAAAAAAGTATATTGACTGACTTTTGAAATCCAATTAGTCCATCACCTTCTCTACAGTCTAAAATATGCTCCCTTCAGCTGTTAAAAAAAGGACTTTGACTGGAATGACTGTAGGAAGCCAATTGGTCCTACTTCCTTACAGCCAAATCCATTCCTTCCACTCTTAGCACTTCTGTACTGGCATTTCAGTAGAGCTGCAGGAACTCTAAAATGAGGCCTCTAATACTTTTCACCTGGAGAGATTGTTTTTCCCCTCTGTCTTGCTACTCTTTTGGGTGGACCTATAGTTACCAGGGTCTGTGGTTGTCTCCTTTTGTATAGGGACATAACCGTGACTGTACTCCAAGCTTCAGAGACATAGCCCATAACAAATCTCATGTTAAAAAGGTTTAATTACAGTTGCAATAAACATACTTGGAGCTAATATTCAAGCTAGTGGGTACATTACTAGCCACATGGATGAAATATCCCTTGTTTTTTACAGGGCAGTGGGATTATGGGAGGAGTTATGCTGGCGGGTGAGGTGAAACTGGCATTAAATATATCAGCCAGGATATTAGTGATCAGATTGGGTTCTGAATGGGTCATGCCATTATGGATTAATTTGGAACATTCTGGGCCTTGTTCCTTATCTTACTTAAAGAAGGATTTATAATTGCTGTTAGTGTCAATGCCTGTTTTAAGTCCATATTCTGAATACTGGAAAATTAGCAAAGCAATAAAGAACATTAATGTGGAGAGGCACGACACCTCTAGCCCCAAACAATCTTACTACTTTAAGATTGCAGTTCCATACCTGCACCACTTTTGGGACAGGAAAATACTTGCTAATTCAATTGCTCCAAAGTTTTGCAGGTTCAGTGTAGGCATATTAAAGTGCTAGGTTGTGGGTGACACTGTCCCCACATGGGATGCAGGACTGGGGACTACTCTTCTTTCATTGTTTTCATTTTCAGGAAACTATTTCACAATTATTTTATAATTTAATTTTGCAACAGTTACAGCTTATAGGTGGACATCATTTATGGTTGGCATTTTTGTGTTTCAGTCATTTCTGATTCAGGGTTACAGTACAGCCTTCTTTACAATAAATGTGGCAGATCTTCATTACTTGGGACATGATGTTTACACCAGTGCTGTAAAGGAGTTATACATTTCCCCCATCCTTTGTAAATTCTCAGTAATGGCTCATAAGCAGAGAAATATAGGCTACGTCTCACCTGTAATGCTATGGGGGGCTGTGACATAAAGAAGTAGAATGGAAAAGTGAGATGCTTTGTAGATGTATGCTAAAATAGTTTGGGGAGTTCAGGTTTTACAACATGTGAAATTATATCCACCTAAAATAAGCTTGCATAAGTTTGTTAAAATTCTGGCTGGGTGGTTACCCAGGCAGCACAACCAACATTACAAGTGGCTACACATCTTTCAACTGTCTCTGACTTTGCAGAACATTCCAGATTTTTTGCCTTCCATACTTTCGAATGTCCAGATCTTCACAGAATGTTCATATTTTTGCCTCATATTTTTGGTCCATTCCTCATACAATTTGTGGTTTTCTGGCAAATCACTGAGGATTGAAGTCACCAAGTAATGACATACACTTGAGTTTCAGACTTCACATACTTCACAAAATGCATGCTAACACAAATCCTGTTATTGTAGCAACTTTCTAAGTTTATAAGAGTAATAATTTAAACCTGTCCCTATTTTTGGGCCTCTGTCTCCCTATTATTTCAGGTCTTGTCTAGATTTTTTGTATTAAGAGGTTGAGAGGTATGCTGCCCTCTCATCATATTTTTGATTCTGTTGTAAATTACTAAGGATTACAGTCAGCCACTAATGCCAGACTTTAGAGTTTTGTAAAAGTCTTATTATTCAGAAAATGCACATGAAGACAAAACCTGTTGCTCTATTAATGTTTTGAAGTGAATTAGACTAATATTTAAAACTTGTCCTGATTTTGGACCTTTGTCTCCAATATTATTTTTGGATTTGTCATATGTTGAACAAAGACATTGAGAGTTATGTATGACTAGATATACATGTTCTCCATGAAGGCCTTCTTATGAAAATCAGGTCCCCAGCTGATTCCTCATCCGTGTAGATTAACAGTGCTCCTTTCTTCCATGATTCACAATGAGAAATGACAGTGGCTTAGCTCTTCGGTACTTTTAGTGTAACAATGTGTTATTTTTTGTCATGTCTTGGTTGTCTGTTCTCCATCAGCAGTTGCATTTCCTGTACTGTCCATGTAAAGACATCTTCCAACATTCTTCTACTCCTTTGTAATGCAGTACATAAAAGTAGGACCCACCATATCAACCTGCAGATGTTGGAAACGGGAACTTTTCCAGCTTCCATTAGGAATGAGGGATACTACTCAGAAACATGTATAAAACAGTGACAAAAATGATGTTAAAATACAGGCACATTATCAAAGAGACAGTGTAAAATCTATAGACTTCAATGAACAGTATAGCAAAATTCTACCAAACAATGCCATTTATTTTTGCTTCAGAAAAGAAGAGTTGTTAGATGTGTGTCCTCTTTCTTTAAATTGTTGGTGCCATTGGTATGCTGGTCATGTAGTGTAGTGTAGTTTTCTGTGTACTAGACAGTTTTAAAAATTACGTGATAATGAAGATTCAGAAAATTGTGCAAATGGGTAAATCAAATCTGAAAACAGGGACATACCTCTAAAAATAGGGACATCATAAATCAGGCTTGAAAATATCAGTGTTCCTCCAAAACAGGTCAATATGGCAACAGATTAAAAGGTACATGTATACCAAAAATACCTCTCAGTGAGAGGTTACAGAAGTGATCAACACTCCTGCAGATTATATCATATGATGTGTGCATTACATCTATTTCCAATGGCAGTAAATCAAGATAAACAGGGTGCATAAAAAGTACATAACTACATTTGCTTGCACAGTTAAAGAATGAATCACTTAGATACAAATAAAATACAGCAGACTACATAGCCACTACTTCATTGCACGACATAGTGAACTGAACAATTTCCTGTCATCACAGGGCTGTAAATTAAATAAGCACACAGAGGATTCTGTTAGTAATTCCTACAGTGCAGCTAACCCCCTTCCACACACACATGGGCCCTCAGAATAAAAACCACCTGAATATAAAAAATAGGATCACATAACTTACGAACTTAAATGATGAAGATAGCTGAAAATTGTACATACTCCCACACGTATCCAAAGTAGGGTGGTATCATGAGGTGTATATCATACCTCTCAACTGTCCAATATTTGCTGAAAAATCTTGAGTAGGGGAAGTTTCCACATGTCCTGACCAAATTTCCCCAGTCAGTATGAATAAATGTTGGGTCTCCCCAGAAAATATGCCATTGGCCTATCTGGACTAAAAACCAAGTCAAGGCAAAACAGCTAAATGTATCTCAGTAAGCCAAACTGGAACAGAACAAGGCAAGTAAACAAAGACATGAATGTCCACAGGAAGAGTTTATTCACTACAAGCTTTCAAGTCAAAGACTCTTTCTCAAGTACAAATAACTCTAACTAAAACCACACATTAAATACCCAAACCAATCAAATGTACTAATTAATTAAGTAATCCCCTTAAAGGTAAAACATTTAAAATACATTCAGTAATTCAATAAAAGTCATAAACAAATACTTAAATAGACATATAAAAATCTAAACATAAGAACTATTAAACTTTAAAATAGGTTTTATACTATTAACTTTATTAAGCCTTGGTAATACATCAGCTCTAAAAAAGTTAATCCATTTATCTTTTAAGTTTACAATATCCCCACCCCTTTTATTTACAAAAACTCTCTAAAAAAATCCTAAAGTTAAACATATGGTCATCTCCATATTGTAAAATTTGTTTACATAAGCCATGACTATTCAATTTCTATGAATCTCTGATAAATGTGATATAATTCTTTAAACTTACAATTAGTTTTGCCTATGTAAAAACATGGGCATTTTACACAATTTGCTAAGTGTACGAGATTTTCACTATTACATGTCCTAAATGTCTTAAAACAAATTTACTATTCAATATGGGATTCCTAAACTTTGTATTAATATATTTACATTATACACAGTTGTAGCAGGGAACTGTACTTTTTGTTTTTACTTTGGATCTTATTTTTTCTATCTTCATATCTTTATAACATAAAAGCTGATTTAAGTTCTTCTCTTTCTTAAATATAAAAGAAGGTTGATCCCCTGCTATTCTCTTAATATTAGCATCAGATTGTAGAATAGTCCAGCTTCTCTTAATTATATATTGAACCTGTTTAGAATGTCTATTATATTTCGTAACATAGGCTAAATTTCATGTTTTGGCTATTTTAGCTTTATTGTTCTCATACCCTGAGTTGTTTCTCTCACATAAATACGGTCTAGCTGTAGTAGTATGCTCCAATTGGACATACTCAGCTGTTCTTTTTATTAACCTATCATCATAGTCTCTAAGTATAAAATTATGAGTCATCACCTCAACCTAATTTCTAAATCCATCTTCTGTTGTGTTAAGTCAACTAGCCCTCAGTCATTGACTTTTTACCACTCCATTATAAACAAATCTAGGATGCCTATTAGAGCTACAGCTAGACGGTATTTATGCGAGAGGAACAGCTCAGGCTATGATAACAATACATGTTATAAAGATATGAAGATAGAAAAAATAAGCGCCAAAATAGAAACAAAAAGTACTGCTCCCTGCTACAACTATGTATAATGTAAATATATTAATACAGAGATAGAGTTTATGAATCCCATATAGAATAGAAAATTTGTTTTTAAGACATTTGGGACATGTAATAGTGAAAATCTAGTATGCTTAGCAAACAATGTCTTATTTTTTGTCATGTTTTGGTTGTCTGTTCTCCATCAGCAGTTACATTTCCTGTACTGT
The DNA here is from genome assembly GCF_019279795.1 of Protopterus annectens. Taxonomy (NCBI): domain Eukaryota; kingdom Metazoa; phylum Chordata; order Ceratodontiformes; family Protopteridae; genus Protopterus; species Protopterus annectens. The sequence goes on from NC_056735.1 coordinate 485,825,328, forward strand.
CCGTGTAAAGACATCTTCCAACATTCTTCTGCTCCTTTGTAATGCAGTACATAAAAGTAGGACCCACCATATCATAGGCAAAACTAATTGTAAATTTAAAGAAAGAATTGCATCACATTTATCAGAAATTCGTAGAAAAATTGATAGTAATGCCCTATGTAAACATATTTTACAACATGGAAATTACCATATATTTAAGTTTAGGATTTTTTAGAGAGTTTATGTAAATAAAAGGGGGGAGGATATTGTAAACTTAACAGTTTTAAGGTAAGCGTTCGTTGTATGTGTGTATGTTTGTAGCTCTATGTTTAAATATATATATATATATATATATATATATATATATATATATATATATATATATATATATATATATTTTCACACACACACACGTATATATATATATATATATATATATATATATATATATATATATATATATATATATATTAAACACACATATATACACACACCCCCTTGCATCCCCTGTGGGGGGCTCTGCCCCCAAACCCCTTGTAACTTAAATATACCAACTCCGAGATTGCACTACAGTACAGAAGATGGAAACGTCCCCATTCCGCACTGTACGCAGATAGTGATTCCCCGTTGTCGGCCTTTCGAAAGTCAATCATATGGTCTCAGCCATATGAAAGTCGACCATGTGAAGGAGACCTCTCTCTCTCTCTATGTATATATATATATATATATATATATATATATATATATATATATATATATAATACCTATCAGATCTTTTTGAAAATTCAGCATCACAATGTCAAGATACTGGTGAGAGATGTTAAAAGTTTTCCTGTATGATCCACCTTAGTGACAGAATGCAGACAGCAGTTATATAAAAGTGCCAGTATGAGTATGTAATGGAATAAATAAGGAAAAGAAATGACATTATGAAAACATATATACATTTAATTTGTTTCTACTTTCAGTAAAGCTCGACACCGTGACTTTACTGTATTCTAACATTACTTAAAGGTCTGAAAGAGACAGCCATTTAGCTACATTGTAAGGAACTGAATTTTAGAAAATAAATTCATTAGTATGGACTAAATATTAGCCAATAATATTTAATTTTTTTTGCTGAAGAAACTACAGCATCAGATAATGCAAAATACTTGTTTATTCTGTTACCACAGTAAAATCAATGTTGATGAATTTTAGTTGTTTTGATAGTTTCACACCATATTTTTTTGCTTCAAACTTTTCTGCTATATGTCTAAGCAAATACTGGAATGTAAGCATTCCTGTGACAAAAACGGGAGCTAGTCTCCCTTTAAAATAACAGTGACACAAGATCCCCAGTGGCCGCTTTGCATTGTAATTGTTGCTGCATTACTTCTTCTTGACAGCCACACATCAACACCTGCTCCACCCCAGAGTATCTCAGACATGCAGTATACTGATACCACTTATGCCACAACTACCAGGCAAAACAGAAGGGGGATCTGTAATTTGTCTATCATCCTTCTTCTGGAGCACCTTAGATGATGGTCTAATTGGACGTAAGAGAAGTCAAGCCTTCTCTTAAGGGCCAAGAACTTAATTCACCTTCTTGGACATTGAGTTTGACAATGTGGAAGGTTAGTATGTTTGCCAAGAGAGAAGATAACAGAGTAGCATTAAGCAGTAGCAGGAGTCATGAGGTCAAAGATTATCCTGAAGGAGTTGCAGAATTTGGTGGTGATGTTGAACTGCCTGTGGAGTGATCTCATTAGGAGACTTGCCATGAGTAGCTGAGGTTGCTCCAATCTGCAGCATAGGATTAGAATGACTAGAGTAATGTAGGACTTGAGGGTATGATAAAAATTTGAGAAACCTCAACAGGGAACTGCTGTGGTAGGATGTTGATCATTTTGGATTGTCATCTATATACTGATGTAGTGGGGGATAATACTTGCAGGCAGAATCATAGTTAGGGTGAGGCAAATGGAGTAGCTGCTCCTGGTGCAAGGTGTCAAGGGACAAAAATTGGAAGATTTGTTTTTGTTTTCTTCTTCAGTTTAATGCTTCTCAGATAAAAGCAAGGGCAGGAGAACAGATGGATTGCTTTATGGCCTGACATTTCTTCTTAGGAGAGAAGGAGCATTAGATTGATGAATGTACCTTTCTTTTTGTTCACATAAAGAGCATGAAGGTGTGAGGGGATAGGGCATTAGGGCCTAGTGCTTCTCTAGGGAGAAGTGCTAGATTGGAGAAAGGACTTTTTTCCCCTCTCTCACAGAGAGTGAGGGCATGAGAAGGCAGGATGTTTGGACCTGGCTCTTTTCTGGAGGTCTGGAGTACTACATTGAAAGAGGGATCTTTTATGTTTTTGCTCCTCAGGCTTGCATTGAGGGGCATCCAGACCAACTGACATCAAGCACAAAGTGTGACAGCTACAACTCTGCTTGCAGGGGAAATAGTATGAAGAAAGGTAGCCAGTACAGTGGATTCAGGAAGGCAGACATAGAGCCAACTTGGAGTGAGAATCTGTTTTCCACTGGTAATGGCAGAGCACATTTGGGGTATTGACTTAACGAACAAATGGATCCTGTTTAGGACTGACAACATGTGGGTGATGATAAACAACCACTTAGGAAGCAGAGGTAATGTAGAGTGACTGATGAGGAAGCTCAATTTAGCCTCTATGCACAACAATATTAGCTTTACAGTGCATCATGTACAGGTTACAGACAATGTGTTTGCTCACTCACTTTCTTTTTACAGTGGGATAGGTTCCAAATGTTGGCACACAACATGGGCAAGAGGCCACACACAGTTATGGAATGGTTGTGAGTATGAAAATATAATTTGGGCTGCCATTGCATACAGAAGATGCATAGTGAGGTTCAGCAGCATCAGGTTCAGAAAAGAGTGGCAAATGTGGTGGCCAATGCTTATGGAACAGCTATTGCAGTTCATTAGAAGGGTTGTCAAAGGGTTTTTCAGGATTACACATAGCAGCAGCAATCAGCTGGTACCAGAAAATATGAGGAGAGTGTGACACTGCATGGACATTTGCAGTTAAGAAAATTATATTGGCTTGGGCTAGGATGGAGCTCAAGATTGAAGATAAGCAGCTGCCTTTGGACCGCAACAGCTTTGTGAAATTATAGGAGACCTTGAGGACAATCTACAGCACAGAATATGAGATACAAGTATTCAGAGTAGCATATTTACTACAATATATAGAACTTTTAAGTTATTAGAGGTTGTACAATGCAGTAAGAAGACCAGGCCACCTTGGACATTGAAGCCAAAGAATGTCATGATAGATTCTGATGGCATCTGGGTACACATTAGGAAGAGTAAGATGGATGTGGTGGAAGGGGAGTCTTACAAGGCAAAACATTAAAAAGGGTTCCTGGTGGTGTGATAGCAAAAGCTAGAACAGCATGATCCTCCTCCTGGCAGGCTGCGGTTGCCCAGAGCAGCTTGGGGCCTTAAAAGTTGGGTGAACACTCACATTCTTTACTGTATAGCAGGCAGGCTGAGGTCTGTGACCCACTAGTGAGTGCTGGTGATTGCTTCATTCCACAGACCCTTAGACTGTATGCCAGTTCTGCATGTTGTGATTGGGGCTGCTGTTTAATGCTCACAATACAGATTGGCCTAACTGGAATTCTTCAAAGTAGCGCCCTCTATGCACATTGGCAGTTATGGCTTGTGGCTGAATATGACACCGATGATTGCACTGATTTGACATACATTTAGCATCAGACTGATATTGAACTGGTGATTGCATTTGAATGGCATTTAATTGACAGATAATTGGATTTGGTTTGAGGGTTGGTATAATGGTTAAGGTGTTTACTTTACAGACACAAAGTACAGGGTTTGATTTCCACCATTGAAAGGGAAATTGGCTAGGCTTAAAATGGTCCACAAAGGCAGCTAGCCAAGTACTTACCTGTGAACCTGTTGGAGTTCATTTGCCTTAATTGGCTTAATAAAACCATAGCTTTGACTATTTCACACCAACATGTCTGTGGTTATTTAGAAAAAAATAGGCATGTTTATTTACTTCCCAAGGCAATGGAAGTGAGCCAAGGACACAGACTCTTCAAATTAATTTAGTGGAAATAACCCATCAGATATGTGGTAGGGACAGCAGCAAGCAGGAAGTAGGCTTCAGAAAATGGAAGGGGAGCTAAAACAGGTTGCTGAGCTAGAGGTAATTGTTAAAAAGGGAAAACAGGTAAGATCAGGACAGTCTAGTTTGTAGCAGCAGCAGCAAGGAAAGAAATCCACTTCTACCCTTCTTTATAAAAGCAAAAGGGTGGTAGCTTCAGGAGATAAAAAATCATGATGGCCCACTTTTTTTTTCCAGGTTTTTCCTTCCCCAAGAAGGGTCAGGGCATTGCAGTCATGGATATGAGTGGAAAGACAGTCATGGAAAGCTATATTCTGATGGGGGCCTTGTCGTGGAACAACACAGACTTGGACAGCTTGGCCCTCGTCCTAGCAGGCTCTGGCTGCCCCTGGAAGCCTGGAGCTGTGAAGGTGGGTAGACCCATGCACGATATTTTTGAACTGCATGCAGGCTAGGTCCAAGGCTTGGGACTTGATGGTGAGTACACGTGACTGGTGGATTTCACAGATCCTTGGATACTTTTTGTCAAATCTGCATGTTGTGATTTGGGCTGATGGTTTAATGCTCATAATATGGAGTGGCCTGATAAGAATCCTTTCAAGTACTGCCCTCTGCATGTGTCTGGCGATTATTGCTTGTGGTTGAATATTTTGTTAAATATTATGCTGATTTGGCATACATTTGGCACCGGATTAGCACTGAGTTGATGATTGCATTTGATTATAGTTTCATAGTTTCATAGTATAGTACTAGGCTATCTGCCCTAGGGCATTTATAAGCCTAGCCAAAGTGTATGTGGCTTTCGCCACCCCATGTAATGATACAAAAGTGTACAATTTAAATTAAATTTAGTTTACTGTGCCTCTATCTAGCAATGACGCAGAGATGACCCCTGGGGTAAACTTACGATCACCCATCCATTCGTCCAGATTTCTCTTGAAGAGAGTCAGCGAGGGGCTCTGCCTAACATGGACAGGTATCCTGTTCCAGAGTGCGGGAAGCCTCTGGGTTATGAATCTGTCCCTCCAGCATGTCCTATTCATATTTGTGCTGAAGTTTAGATCTTTAGCTCTCGTGGCTCTGATGGATTTGGATTTTTTGAGGTGGAGCATGTCCATTAATTCTGAATTGGACATGGCCTTGTACGTAAGGCACAGATCACCTCTGAGCAGGCGGTATGCTACTGAATAGAGCTGGAGCTTTTTCAGTCTGGCAGCATATGACATATGCTGGAGACCCTTGATCCTCTTGGTAAGGTACTTTTGGGGTCTCTCCAGCTGCTGCAGGTGCCGGGTGAGGTACATACCAATGGGGCATTGTACTCAATCATAGCCTGATAAGGGTGGAATATAAGGGTACAATGACATCCTTTGATCTGGATGTGATGTGAATCCCTTCATGATAAGGTGGGCAAGGTAGAAGGTCTTTCTAACCACTTTGGTGACGTGGGTGTCAAATGAGAGGTCACTGTCAACTTGGGTCCCCAGGTCTCTGATTACTTTTTCCGTACTTAATGGATTACCACCTATGTGGTAATTTGTGGGTACTTTGTTTTTTCCAAAGGGGATGACTATACATTTTTTGGCATTTAGTTTAAGGCCATGACTCTGGCACCAGTCGTCTGTTTCTGTGAGGCCCTTCTGGAGGAAGCATGTGTCAGCTGGTGTGTCTACTATGGCGCCTAGTTTGCAGTCGTCTGCGAACTTTGTCAGCCACAACCTCCCTATATTTGCCTGCACATCTGAAAAATAAATGCCGAACAAGAGGGGTCCCAAGACAGAGCCCTGTGGGACTCCACTTGTGACTGGCTTAGAGTCTGACATAGCTCCAGCTATTCTGACTTTGTGGGTTCTGTCCTTTAGCCAGTTTGCAACCCATCTTGTGACAAACGTGTTTACATTAGCTTGTCTATGATGCTTGAGTGGGGTATTGTATCGAAGGCTATTGCCAGATCCAGGTAGGCTGTATGAACTGCTTTGCCTTCATATGGCTGTAGTGACTGTTTCAAAAAAGTCCGCCAGGTTTAAAAGACAGGATCTGCCTTTTACAAAGCCGAACTGGGCAGGGTCAATTGTCTGTAGGTCCCCGATGTCTTTGTTTATGAGTTCCATAATGATCCTTTCCATAGCTTTGCAGACCAGGCTGGTCAAGCTTATGGGACGGTAGTTTCCAGGGTCTGTAGAGGTGCCACCTTTGTGAAGTGGGACCACTGTAGCTGTACGCCAGTGTTCAGGGATGTATCCTGTAGCAAGGCTAAGATTAAACAGCGTTCTTATGTGCGGGTTTAGCTCCTCTAGGAGTTCACGTAGCACGCAACCCAGGACACCATCAGGTCCCATGGATGCTGTATTTTTAGCTTTGCTGAGGGCAGCTCTCACCTGGACATCTGAGATTTCAGGGAGTTTGCATTCAGCTGAGATATTTATTTCATCTTTTGGGGGAGAGGGAGGGGAGAAATTTGCACTGAACCTGTCTGCCAGTATGTTGGCAATATCTATGGGTTCAGTGTATTTTTTGCCGTTATGAACTAACTCTGCACATATCTGAGGGTTTCCGCCCAGGTTTCTAACATAACTGAAGAAGGCCTTGTGATTATCTTTAGTGTCCTTAGCAATTTTTCTCTCAAAGTTGGCCTTTGATGATTTTATTAGCGAACGTAGTTTTTTGCTAGTGCTGATCAGGGATGCCTTCCCTTTATGGGGTTTTGCTCTGTCTTGCAGTAGCTTCCTTCTCTTGTTATAAAGTTTGTTTATGGCTGGTGTCCACCAGATAGGATGCCTGCCTTTGGTGGAAAGGGTCTTGGTTTTATTTGGGATTGCATGATCCATGCATTCTTGGAGATGCCCGTAGAAAGCATTTGTGAAGGATTCAGCAGTGTGGGATGTGGTTTCCAGTGGCCCAGGGGGCTTGAAGGATACCACTTCAGTCCTAAGGAGTGTAAAGGTGGCTTTTGAGAAGTTTCTCACTGTGGTCTTTTGTGCTGGGGGCGGAGGTGGGATATGAATATCTAGGGTTATTAGTTTATGGTCTGATCTCACTAGTGAGGGGTATACTTCCGGTGTTGAGCATTTTGTCCCCATGTTTGTGATGATCAGGTCAAGTATATTATTTCCCCTTGTAGGGGAGGTGACTAGTTGTTCCATCGCATTTGAGTTGATGAATTCCAGGAACCTTTGGGCTAGGGTGTTGGGGCTTGAGTAATGCACCCAGTCTATGTTTGGGTAGTTGAAGTCTCCCAATATGATGGTATTTGGTGAGACATTCATATCCTCCAGTGTCTTCAGGAAGGCTGAGTGGAGTTCCTGAGATTGCGAGGGTCGTCTGTAGCATGCTACAAGTTGTATAGCAGTTTTGCCTACGGTTAGTTGCACATGGATGGTCTCCGATGCTTTGTGCGTTGCCACTAACCTGGAGGAGTGGGTGTCTTTAATGAATATGGACACTCCCCCTCCTTTTGTGGTTCGGCCCAGGTTTTGGGGCCGAAATGCATGATACGAGGTATAACCTGGTAGGGCTGGGGTGCTCTCAGAAGCCTTGAACCAGGTTTCAGTTACTGCACAGACATCAATGCTCTCCATACTGAGGAATGCTTCGAGAGCCTGCATCTTGAGATTTAGACTTCTGGCATTGAGCAGCATTACCCTTAGTTTTTTTCCTTTATTGTTTTCTAAGGTGGTGGGTTTGTCTTTTGAGCCTTGCCTAAAAAAGGCACTATGGGGGTGGCAAGAGCCTTAGCCAATATCCGGAAGCCCAGTGGTGACAGGTGCAAGCCGTCCCTTGCAAAGCAGCGTGGCTTGTCCAGCATGTCATCCCAAGCAGACAGACATTGGATCCCCCTAGAATGACGCCAATTATTAAAGCTGATCATCTTGTCTTTGTATTGTGGCATCATTCTTGGTGAGGGCAAGATGCTGCTCAGGGTCAGGGTCATACCGGCCTGGGCTACATAATCAGACAGCTCTTCTATGTCTCTTTTCATGTAGTCCAAGGAGGTACGTCTCAGGTCATTCACGTAGGCATGGACAATGACGGAGTCATATTTGTACTTGCTTTGGAGTGACCTGAGTGCTTGTGTTATGTGGCGGATCCTAGCTCCCGACAGACAGCTCACCGTTACCCTCTCTTTGTTCAGCCTGGTAAGCGGAACATCAGTGTGTCTGACTATAGAGTCACCTATTAGTAGTGTATCAGGCATGGTGTTTCGCCTTAAGGGCTGTGTTTGTTTGGCACACTGACTTTCTGTACTATGTGTTGCTTGTGCAGAGTTTTGAGGTAGTGTTTTCTTGGATGTCTGCTTTGGGAGCCTCTGTTGTTTCGGTAAGTTTTTTATTAGAGCCTCCGAGTATGTCTTTGTGTTACTATGTGTTTGGTTTGCAGTTGTGGTTGGTTTATGTAAGACTGGGTTTGTTGTGTGTGTGGTTACCTTCTCCTCCTGTCTGGTCTTGCTAGTCCTGTGTTGAGAGAGTTCAGCCTCCAGTTTGGCTATATAGTTGCATCTCTCACATGTGTTTGTGTTTGTTGGGAGGAGGAGAGGGTTGTCTGTGTACATGAGACAATTGTAACATTGTCTCAGGATTCCCAGATTAACCAGCTGAACTGGAGAGGACGTCAGTAATATACCACTCGACATGCCAGAATAGTATAAGGGGGTGATGTGTAACTGGGTCAGAGAGAGGACTTTGAAGGGAAGTGGGTATTAGCACGGGTTGTAGGTGGATGTAGTGCTTATGTTAGTTTAAGGGTGTTTCACTTAAAAGAAAGGTTTTAGGAGCAAGTGCTAGGCTTATGATAAAGCGAATAGATTGATTTTGTTGAAAGTAGAGCTTTCTTAAGGGAAAAATTGAAGTGCAGACTTGGCGGAGCCAGGAATAGTTTAAGCCTGTTTAACTGGCGCTGCGCTATGAGCACAATCGCGCAAAGCCATACAAACGCGGATTTTAAACAGGGAACTTCAAAAGAGTTGGAAGTGGTCCAAAACGACCAATTACTACAAGCTTTTGTGCTGAGGTTACTCCTTCAGGGACAGATAGGCTGCTCAAGGCTCCCCACTCCCACTGGTGAGCAAAGAAACTTCCTTCTATCCAAGTAAGGCAATGGACAACACAGGAACTACACCACAGTCCAGAATACAGCAAAGCCTGTATACTGGTCTAAACTAGTCGAGAAAGGTGGGAAAACAAGGATTTTTTTTGTTTTTTAGGTTAAAAAGTACACAGAAATGCAGGAAAAACAGTAATAAATCACTTACAGAGGCTAGCTCACTTTAGTGGGTAGCCTCAACAGTTAAATTTAAGAACAAACTTTCAACCAAATGTAACTTTAAGTGCAGATAATGTACAATGCAAACAACAGGTGGTAAAGTTGTTTAAACTTGTTCAAAGTAAGAAAAGGAAGGTCTCTCAAGTAAAAACAGCAAAAAAATACTTTGATCAGAAAAGTAGTCGCTTTCCTCAGTTCTCTGCTGCTAGCACCACTCTGCAGGACCACGAGGAGCTGTTTCTAAGTAGTATAGCCGGAAAAAAATGCTCAGGGGTGGAATTTAAACAGGGAACTTCAAAAGAGCTGGAAATGGTCCAAAACGACCAATTACTACAAGCTCTTGTACTGAGGTCACTCCTTCAGGGACAGATAGGCTGCTCAAGGCTCCCCACTCCCACTGGTGAGCAAAGAAACTTCCTTCTATCCAAATAAGGCAATGGACAACACAGGAACTACACCACAGTCCAGAATACAGCAAAGCCTGTATACTGGTCTAAACTAGTCGAGAAAGGCAGGAAAACAAGGATTTTTTTTGTTTTTTTGTTTTTTAGGTTAAAAAGTACACAGAAATGCAGGAAAAACAGTAATAAATCACTTACACAGGCTAGCTCACTTTAGTGGGTAGCCTCAACAGTTAAATTTAACAACAAACTTTCGACCAAATGTAACTTTAAGTGCAAATAATGTACAATGCAAAAAACAGGTAATAAAGCAGTTTAAACTTGTTCAAAGTAAGAAAAGGAATGTCTCTCAGGTAAAAACAGCAAAAAAATACTTAGATCAGGAAAGTAGTCGCTTTTCTCAGTTCTCTGCTGCTAGCACCACTCTGCAGGACCACGAGGAGCTGTTTCTGAGTAGTATAGCCAGAAAAAACGCTCAGGGGTGGATTTTAAACAGGGAACTTCAAAAGAGCTGGAAATGGTCCAAAAATTTATATGAATAAGATTATGTACCAAGCTAGACTAAATAGATTGAGAAAATTATTTTAGTTATGTATTAAAAGGACATATAGTTATGGATAATGGTACTAAATTCATGTTAAAAAAATTTCATTGTTTTATTGTATTGGAATAAACCATTTCACTAACACAGCAGGGTATCATACATAAATGCATGCTCTGACTAAATTTGTCATGATGTTAAATACAGTACTGTTTGTGGAAAATAGTTTAATTATTTCTATCCCAGTGCAGGACCATGCTTAGTTGTAGAAATGGTCAATCACCCGTAGACTCACTCCTGAACAGACAAGTCAGTACAAGGCCTGAACTGATCAAACTGAATGTAGGTGTTTCTTTGAGAGAGATGCATTGTACAGCAATCTTAATGTGGTAAGCATGAAAATGAAATGTCACTCATCAACTAGATTCAATGTGCCCTCAATATACAGCTGGAGGAGGTCTCAAGTGGATTCCAGGAGGGACACGCTGAGCAGAATTCTCTTTTTGTGATGAAGGATCACACACAAGATTCACTTACAGCAGGCACAGTGATCACATTAGAACCTGTACGCAGAGTATCACTCACAATCCTGGGCATGTGAGTGCAAGCACTGAAAACATTGGCAGCCATACTGAACCTTTGCAAACCAATGAAATTGAACTCAGTGTTACACCTGAGTCCATAATTCTAGGTAGTGAGTATGAAGATTCAGAAATTCTTGAGTCACTGCCAAAGCTGGGTAATTTGCAGAAGGTTAGGAAGACTTTTTGGCGAGACATAGTCTAAATTGGTTCAGATCAGGGGACTTAGAATGCTATTTTCCGCTGATGAACTGCAGTTGTCTTTGAAACTGAAAATGCTGTATTTGTGGTATATTGAGATTATTCTTTATAATGTTGGCAAAAAAAAGTTTCCATAAAAGTAAGCCAAGCTGTAGTACGTGAGTGTGAGGTTCAAAATAATATTGTATGAGTAATGTTCATGACTGGTTTGCTTGTGTCTTCATTCTATATACAGTACAATGCAATGCAATACAATACAGTAAAATACAAATACTGTAAGACATGTGGAGTCCTTATTTAAAGAAGCTTGTAGAACTGGTTAGAAGCTTTCAAAGAAGTGGGACCAAAATTATAATGGAACAAGGGGATCAGGATTATGGCACTTGGTTGGAGGTACTGGGCAGGCACATTCTTAAGGAGACAAGTGGTGTGGATAAGATAGTAAAGTTGTGGTAAGGGGTTCTTAACAAGAATGAGTAATATTAGAGTAAAAGTAAAATTAATGGATTATAGACTGTTTTATTTATTTTTAACATATGTAGTAATAGTAATGTACATTTTTTTATTGCAAGAGCCATGCAGAATTTGCTATCCAGAAAAGAAATAGTATAACTCAGAATAGTTACTGACTTTTATTACCTACATCAAGATCGAAAATAGGAAAATGTATACTAATACATAAATTAGAATATTCCATTCCGCCAGTGACAGATAAATTCAAAATGCTGTATTAATTAATATTGCACTAAATAAGACACTCTACTTCATTTCTTTTTATTTGATTTTACTGTATACAGAAAAAAATATTAATAGCTTATTTCCATAGTAGCAATACAGCTTCTGAAAAAAAGTAAATGTCACAGCACCTCCCTGGCTTTTAATCCCATTCCTACTCATGCCATAAGTCATGTTAATCAAAAAAGGAAAATAAATTGAAAATGTTTCAATATTTATTCATGTCCAAAAAAGTCTTTCTACTGTTCTTTACCAGGAAATTCTTAGAGTGGCTGGTTCCAGTGACTCACAATTAATTGTTTAGACTTTAGAAGTTATACAGGCAATATAGGATTCAGTGAACTTGTGTCCTCTCATGCTGATTGCCCAATGCAGGTTGTTCAATTAGCATGATAGAGAGAAATTCAGAGACATGATAAAGCCACACAGAAATACCTTATTAGTTTCTCATTATCACATCTCTGAAACAACATTGCACTATCAGCCCATGCATTGCCCTAGCAAATTCACACCCTATACAGAAAGAAATACACAAGATATACACAAGTGCATGTGCATACATGCATGTGCGCGTGCGCACACACAGATACACAGACTTGTTCAACCTCATTCATGTCCTCACAATGACAAACCGACATGCACACATATATCACACTGACCCCCCCCCCCCCCCACCCACCCATGGCTGCACTGTAGTATAAGTACTCCTGCAGGAATAAATGGGAAAGTGCCCTCTTTTGACAGCAGTCACTTTTCCTCATACAGTAAATTTTACTCAGCAAGTGATTCTCAGAATTACCCAGGCAAATAAATTGAAAGCAGTGATCATTTCTGGGAGGGAACGTGTGGCTAATTATCATTAACCACTCTCCAGGACTTCTGCATTAGCAGGTAGCTTCCCTGACAAGACCATTCTCCAAACTAAGGACCCAAGAAACGATAAACCTTTGAGGTAAATAAAGAATTCTTTGAGTCAGACAGGCTTACTGTGATGGGGAGCCCCCCCCCAATGTTTTTAATTTTTGTTATTCTTTTGCTAGACTGATAGGGGCTGGTGAGAGAAGAGGTTCTTTGGGGAGATGAATTTTGAAGTGTAATATTGATATTATTATTTTCTGTGCTTGTAACTACCCTTGTTAAATGTAATGGTGGTCCCATCTGCAATATGCCTGTGTTCATATAGCTCCATATCAAATTATGATGGGAGCCCACTGAAGGCATTATAAGAGATCTGGGGACTCATGTTGACAGCAACCTCTCCTTCGACCACCACATTGCCACTGTGTTCAGCAAGTCCTATGTGGCACATCTCATTACCAAGGGTTTTGCATCCACGACCCATTTGGCATGTACTTCTAGACACCTACAACAGCTGGAAAGGCCACAAAAGTACCTCACGAAGAGGATCGTAGGTCTTAAACACATGTCCTACATGGACAGACTCAAAAAAACTCCAGCTATCTGTTTTGTATCGTCTGTTAAGAGACAATCTCTGCTTGACTTACAAAGCCATGTCTGTCCCAGCTCTGTTAGAAATGCTACATCTAATGTAATCCCAGTCCCTCCGCACCACACGCTCAAGAGACCTCAACCTCATTACCACAATCAACAGATCATGCTGGAGGGACAGGTTCATAACCCAGAGACTACCCATGCTCTGGAATAGACTTACCATACATGTCAAGCAGAGCACCTCACTAGCCCTCTTCAAGCGAAATCTTGATGAGTGGATGGGAAATAGAAAGTTCACCCCTTGGATCACTCCAGTGGCTCTACTTGATAGAGGCACTGGGAACTAACAATGGATGGCACAATGTCAGGGCCTTCTATGTGCTAGGCTTGTAAAGGCTCCAGGGCCATTTGCCTAGTACACACCTATGAACCCTGTTTGCAGTACCTTCCAAGACAGTGTTTTGGTCTCAGTGAATTAAAGCCAGTATTTAATGTTAGCTTGCTCAGGTAATGTTTAGCACCTTGAACATCCATGTTGAACTTTTTAAAAAAAGGCATGTGCTTTTATCTTTAAGCTAATTCTCTGTTTGTTTTACTGCTAGAATTAAGCTTTTAACATATTTGAGATTCAGATAAATCAGTACTATATATATTGCCAGTAAGCTCTGGAGAGAAGGATACACACATTACCCATTTTTCTTTCCATAAAGCCACAATGGCATATCATATATACACCTTGCTATGATGTGCAATGAGGGTAGTATTTTTTTAATTCAAATTTATTTAGTAGCTTAAAAAACATTATTGCAATGTAAAACACATTAAAAACTCCATAAGTACACAGTAGAAACTGAAATATAAATTAAATCATTAAATTAAGAGTTAATAATCTGAGATCATGACATATACTGAAAAAATGTCTCATGTGATCTCTTCAAGTGAGAGTCTCCCAACCACCATGGGGGATATTCAAAAGGCAAGGTGCAAGTTGACAAACATATACACACACACATCCATGCTCTCCAAATTCACTGTTGGCATGTTTAATCCAAGGTTGAGGGCCATATAAATCTTGATGGGTTGTATGGGACCAGAAGCTGTTTTCAGATAAGGCAGCCTCCATAATGTTTAGGGCCAGGTAAATCACCGCTAGAACCATATAGATAAATGCTAGGTTATCAGTCTGCAGACAATTACAAGTATAGACAATAGATAGAAGGCAGAATCCACCTGTACCTTGTAACTTTGAAGTAAAGACCTTAACTGTTATACCAAGCACTTTGCTTAAACATCACATGCCTTAAAATGCATGCAAGTTAGTCATACTGCTTGTACTGAAATAAGGTAGACAGCCTTGCTACATGTTTCAGGGGACAGATTCCTAACTATGACCCAGGTGACTAGGGTTTGATTAGTTGCCCTGGCACTGGAAGAGTCAGGCAGGGTGGTGGATGGAGTGAGTGGGACATAATCCATTTGTCCTTAGGGGAGGCTGGGCTTTGCACACACTCAGGTGCACATGAAGGAGTGCTAACTCTTGGAGGAAACTGGGGAACTCACCAGTTGTGAATTATATGATGGGACACAGCTGCTTGGAGGGAATTCCCCTTATGAAAGGGAGGGGACAGCTTCAGTCATCACCCCGTTGCACACCTTCCTCCCACATCTTGCTGGGTGCATTTGTTAGGAATGGTGAAGCTAAGAAGAAAAACCTCAAACTACCCCTGATGGCTGTCTGATGGCCCCTCCTGGTTGACCTCCATCCCAATGAAAGGGAACAAATGGGTTGATTGTCTCCATTGTCTGTTGAGCATCATCCCCCTCTATGGCCAAAGGGTGAAATTAAAAAAAATAAATAAGGTGGGAAAAGTTTCAACTAAATGCTGAAGCAAAGTTGGCAGAGCAGGGCGGTAGTTGGTGCTGCTCAGCCACAACACTTGATTCTGTAGTTCATGTCTCACCTGGAACTTCTTCTGTGTGGAGTCTGAGTATACTTATAGGTTTTCCAGTAGGCTCTGGTTTCCTCCTATATTCCAAAGATATATTGATAGCTAAATTGGCAATCCTTAAATTAGCTTTAAAAATGCATGCAGTGAGTGCATGTGCGTGTCTGCGTGTGTTTCCCCCTGTGTATCTGCGGGTTCTATAGGGAGGAAATAATGGATCATAGACTGCGTGCTGTGTGCTGATTACCCACTCTGTGGTATAAAAATTGGCTCTAGGTGATTTTGTCACATTGACTAATGTTGTATCACAGAATGATTAAACAAATAAATGAAGTTCCTGCTCATACCTCTAAAACGCTGTGCTTTTTGCAAAGCACTGCAGTTTTAAAGTGCTTCACTGGCTGCTTGAAGTGACAACTCTTCTGCTTTTTGCTCTGTAATTGCCACAAACAAAGCACAGCAGTTAATCAGTAAGAGACCGGCTTCTTGGAACAAGTCATCAGCTGAGTAGTTCAATCACTGGCCATTGTGTCAAGCAGTAAGAGATCAACAGGTAGTGAATGCGTTATAATCTGGCAGTTCAGCCTGGAGTATTAAGCCTATGCACTGCTAACAAACTTCATCATGTTGTCCTTGGTTTGATTCCCCTAGTGTCTATTAGTCTAGTGTGTAACTGAACAGGTCACATTACCAAACAAAGATCCTGGTGGTGTGCTACAAGTGTGTGCAAGTTAGTAGCTTGCAACACACTTGCTCAATGCCACTTCTCAAAAGGCAAGTGCTTGAACTCCCACTAGCCCAATCTCCTGTAAATAATTAGCTCTCCCAACACCTAGCCCTGTAAAACTGTATAGCCCTGCCAGAGCCCTAACTCTAACCCTAAAACTCCCATCCAGTTCGTAACCGGAGTCCTTGTTCCCTTACCCTAAATCTCTAACCCCATTCCCTAAACCTAAGTTCCCTGATGACTTCCTAACCATAAAACTCTCCTCCTGCTCCCTAAACTTATTACCCTCTTTCCTCTCCCTAAATCTAAGACCCCCTTCCTGCTTCTTAAAATTAAACTTTCTTTACTGCTCTGTAAACCTAAAACTCCCCTGCTGCTCCTAAAACCTAAATTCTTTTCCTGATTACTGCACTAATGTACATTCCCACCCCCTCCCACTACTTCCTCATCTTCCTGCCCGAACTCATATTCAAGTTCAAGTGCAAGTGGCAGCCTTCACGAGTTACAGAATGCTTGAGTCCCTGGCTTCAAGGTAGTGGTTTTTGAGCACTTGGAACTAGCTAGTTGTAGTAGACTTGATCCTGGGGTGGCCTTGCAATGAAACACTTACACTTAAGAGTATCTACTCAGTTAAAAAAAATGTAGCAGTAAGTAGAGTGATGCTAATATTTTTCTGATAAACACTGGCCTTGCACTAGAAAAAATAGCCCTTTAACTTTGTCGACTCTTATATGTAGACTGAAAATTGTGCATGATTTTGGGCAGATCGTTAGTATGTGAAAAAGGCAAGAAGAGTTGTGTGGCATTTATGTTGAATGGATATAAGTTTCTAGCAGTGGTATAAATAAACAATAGCAAATTAAATTTATTAGCAGTGAACTTGGAGTTCTGCCTGATAAATACAGGCAAACTGTAAATATGCAAAGCAGCGCAGTGACACTGGATAGCAACATGCTGAACATTACTATACTCAGGGCCATTGCTGCCAGCTGACATATGGGCTAGAGTGGTGTAGTAATAGAGTACCAGACTCCCAAATACAGGTATGTGAGTTTGAGGCCTGCAGGCCCAAACTATTTGGTGGAATCCATGGTGGTATAGTAGTTAGGTTTCATCAGTCTCACTGGCACAGCCAGGGTTTGATTTCTGATTAGGAAAACTTCAGTGCATTTAATGGAGGATGGTATAATCAATAAAGTGTTTACCTCACCATAAGTTCCAAGGCAGTAATCCAAATAGAACCACGTAATTGAGATGAATAAATGTCGTTTAATTAATCCAAAGACATTTATTCATCTCAAGTACCTGGTGGTTCTGTTTGGATTACTGCCTTGGAACTTGTGGTGTTTACTGGTTTGGTTCGTTTACTTGTGGTTTACCTCACCATCCCAAGGTACATGGTTTGATACTCCCCTTTTAAAGGGAAATTGACTAGGATTAAAATGTCCCACAAGGGAGCTAGTCTAATATTTACCTGTGACCCTTATCTAATATAGTACAGTTCCCCAGTCTGGTGCTACACTTAGCAGGTTGAGGACCAAAAAAAGAAGTCTTAACTTTGAGTTGAGGTCAAAAAATGATCCTTTCTCCTTGTTGAGGTCAAAGAGAAAACTAAAAATATATATAAAAATTTTTTTTTAAAGAAAAGAAAGCTTTTTATTGAGTCACTCTATAAAATAAAAAATAAAGAAGAAGAGTGAAAACTTTGCAAAAGAAACACAGACACACTGATTTCAGAAAAGGTGGTACGGCGGTAGTGTTGTTACCTCACAGCAAGAGGTTCTCCCATTTGATTCTCGGCTTGGCTTGGGAGTGCCTTTTGTGTGGAGCCCGCATGTCCTTCCCGTGGTTGGGTAGCGTTCGAAAGACATGCTTGCGTAAATGGGCGTGCCTTCGTTGAAGGTTGGGCGTCGAGCTGGCACCTCGGCATTTCATAAAAAAAAAATCTACTGCCAATCATTAGCAGATCGGAGTTCTGCTGTGGCGACCCCTTACCGGGAAAAAGCCGAAATACAAACATTCAAGGCTGGTTTTGCTGATTGTGGTAATGAGGTACCAGAAGTAGAAGGAATCAGCAAAACCAACCTCAAATGCTTTTCTGAAGTCAGCTTGTCTATGTTTCTTTTGCAAAGTTTTCACTCTTCTCCCTTACTTTTTACTTTTTAGAGCAACTCAATAAAAAGCATTATTTAAAAAAAAATCTTTTTTTTTTATATTTTTATTTTCTGCTTTTTAGTCATTAAGTAAAATAGTCTGCAGTGTGTAGAGAGATGCAAGTGTGTGTGTGTGTAGGAAATGATGTAGGTTAATGTGGTCCTGTCACGTCTTTGAAGGTGTGTCCCATGCTGAAGAGCAGCTTGGTGTTATTTTCAATTTGTCTTGTATTGTTGTGTCTGTGAGACTCGTGTGTGTGTGTGTGTGTGTGTGTGTGTGTGTGTGTGTGTGTGTGTGTGTGTGTGTGTGTGTGTGTGTGTCTGGAGGAAATGATGTAGAGACATGCAAGTGTGTGTGTGTGTTTGTTGGTGTGCATGCATATTTCTAGTTTAAGGCTGCCTGTAGTACAGTGCATCCCTCTCTGAGTGTGTGTGTGTGTGTGTGTGTGTGTGTGTGTGTGTGTGTGTGTGTGTGTGTGTGTGTGTGTGTGCGCATTTCTCATTTAAGGCCATTCATAGTACAGTGCATATCACTCTGTGTGTGTGTAGGAAATGATGTACGTTGTGAGGAAAGATACTGGTGCAATATTAGAATAGTTTAAGCCCACATTGTATGGGTGGCCAGTACTTGTAAATGTACAAGTGTTTTGGACAGTGTGTGTGTGTGTGTGTTTCTCATTTAAGGCTGCTCATAGTACAGTGCCTCCTGCTGTATGTGTTTGTGTGTGTGTGTGTGTAGGAAATTATGTACTGAGATGCGAGAGAGAGAGAGTGTGTGTGTGTGTGTGTGTGTGTGTGTGTGTGTTGTCTCACTAATGACAGAGAGACAATATTTTACTTAAACACTAAAATATTGTCCTCCTCTGTCATTATTAGAATATTTTTTATTGAAACTGGTTTAATGAGACAGCAGAAAGAATGCTGAGCATTGGCCGGAATTTTTCCACTGTTTCAGGAGAGAGTGACAAAGCCAATTTCAGTAAAATGCATTCTAATAATAAAAATAATAATAAACGGGGCCCTTTCCTCTGAAAAAAAGGTGTTTCAGTGCTTCAGCAGTAACCGTAAATATAGTATCAGCATTCATTTCCTTATTGGCAACTGCTGATTGAGCCACCTAAAACTGCTGCCTGGGCAGCCTCCGCTTTTGCCCTGCCCTTCCTACCCCGATGTCTATACTGTCTGCACCTTGATATGCATATGTATGCACTGCTCCCAACATGGGTGAAGATTTAAATTTTAACCCTCTGAAGTTGCAAATTTATATGTGATATATGGTCTTAGAGTACAAATGTAGTGATATTTGATTTTAAGGGCTAACAAGATGGGAAATAAACATGCTTGCTTTCCAAGTTGAAGATAAAAGAAAACAGTACCTGAATCCCATTTGATGTCATACTTAATTTTAACCACCCTCTCTAATTGCTAGATTTTATGTCTCAGTTTTACATATGCCCCTTATGTTTATCATTGCACTTTTTATAACAGGTTATGGTTTGCACCTGTGACTCCTCCAGGGACAAATCAAAGTGATACTTTGCATTTCACCTTAGACTATATTACTTCAACTGCCTGCACTTCCTTGTATCAGTTGTATAACTACTGTTTTAAAACAATTTCCATGTTGTAGTCTGTACATGTCTTAGATGCATTTGTTGGTATCTTTCATAGCACACACACACACACACACACACACACACACACACACACACACACACACACACACACACACACACACACACACACACACACCTACTTCTTTCTCCTGCCTCACAGAATATAGCTGAAGTTATCTTGTTTTCTTTTTCATATGACCTCTGGTAGAGTCCCTCCACCATTGTTTTATCATTTTGCTGTTAGAAACACAGGGGGACTTGTGAAAAGTTTGAGAAGGGTATATATTGTGGGATTTAATTCTGACACATTAAAAAGCACCATTTCAGACTATATTCTAAACATTAAATAACTGAATAAAATGGTACCAAAGACACGACTGGCTCAGGATAATACTCAGGTTTAATATATAAAAAAAAAAAAAAAAAAAAAATATATATATATATATATATATATATATATATATATATATATATATATACACATATATATATATATATATATATATATATATATATATATATATATATATATATATATACTGAATAAAAATGGTACCAAAGACACGACTGGCTCAGTATAAAACTCAGGTTTATTATATTAAACCTGAGTTTTATACTGAGCCAGTTGTGCCTTTGGTACAATTTTTATTCAGTTATTTAATTTGTAGTTACTTGGTACCATTTTGTTCTGAAGCATCTTTCTGTGTTTTTTTATTTCTCATATATATTCTAAATACTACCTGATACATACTGTGAATAAAATATTAATTATAGTAGTGCACAGCTTTTGTGCTTTTATTTGTCTTTCCTGCATCTATATATAGAGGTTAAATGCACAAGCATATTTTCAGGCCTTTTGTATGTTAGGTTGATTAACCCAGAAGGCTTGCTTGACAATAAATAATTAAAACATTATCCACAGTTGTTGATGTACATACATTCTGATGCATATCACCATCTTGTGGCCAGATGAAGGGAGTACCTTTGTTTACCAAACTAGAAATATGACCCAAGTTTCAGCACAAAGTGGCCATGCAGTAGACATAGCTTATTTATATAAAGCAAGACAGCCCTGTTGAATACTGTCAAGAAGTGGCATTTACCTATTCTCCATTCAAGCATATATTCATTTTGCAGCTTACTGCAGTAAAAAAAAATAGGAACAATTGGGTGTGCAGGTTTAGACTATATTGACTTTGCTGTACAGTCTTTAAAAGGTAATGTAGGCATTGCTAGATCAGCAAGAGATTTGATATTTTTTTTCTAAACTTGCCGAGGGAAAAGCAAAGCTCTTTATTACAATGAAGGATTAGCTTGCTACAAAGGCTGACATTTTGAGTTATATGTGATGTATGCTTTATCACTGAGCGAAATGATAGCCACACCTAATAATAAAGTGTAGGCATATCTCTCCACGTATTATTAACTTTTTGAAAATTATACTCACTAAGGGGAAATAATCCATTTCTGCTTTTTTCGCATCTGCCCAATCAAGGATGAGCCCATTCAATTTATCTATATAATAATCTGTCCGATGCCTGGAGCTAGAAAATATATCTTCACAACCTGACAAAATAGGGCCACCTTTTATCTTCGCAAACAATTATTCATAAAGACAAGCTGGTTTCTTTTCATCAGCAACAAAAGAAGCATTTAAAAAATATGCCCCATCATATTACCATCCTCTCATATAACTACTAATTTGAATGAGTATTTTGCATACTGGATTTGAAAGTTTTTCACTAGTGAAGCAAATAGAAATGAAAAGATGTTAACTTTATGGCAATAAATGAAATAGTGTACTTCAGACGAATACTATATTATGTTAGCTAGAAAATAACATTTGTAAATAAAAGAAGGAACAATGGAATTCATGTATTTTATTCGTGCTTTTAACATATATCTTGAGATCTTTTTCAGGCATGATCTGGGTCAATTGGCAGAGACAACAATAAGCTACAAAGATTGCAGAAGTTGAAATAATGTGAAAAATACAGAAGCATTGAGTACTATATGTTTAGTTACAGCATGTTATAAGTAGCAGTGTGTAGTTTAGAATTTGGCATGCTCTGCACTGTTTACATTATATACATTAGCAAAAGTTCACCAGTATGCCATCACGTTTAAATGCTTCCACTGGAACTGGCACAGTAAGGTTTGTAAGTAAGTACTATGCCTACAGCCTCTCTGGGCCATTTTAAGCCTAGCCAATTTCTCTTAAGACAAGAATCAAACCCTGTATCTTGTGTCTGTGAGGTAAACACCTTAACCATTATGTCATCCGCTAACCTACTATACCAACTCCCGCAACGCAGAATACTGAGAATAGTATATAATACACTTGTTTAACTGTTAAACATTCCATTAAGTTATAGTTACAGCTGTCAAGAAGTAAAAGAGATTGATGTTTGTAGATAGCTTGTACCCAGAAATTAGGTGTGGCTAGTTCTGCAGACAGAGATATAACAGTTACATACCTCTCAACGTGTTAGAGCAAAAAATCTGGACAAAGGTACAAATAATGGGAGGACAAAACCCTAGAAATAGGGACACTTTTTAAATATTGCTCTTACAAACTTAGAAAATGGCTAGAATAACAGGTTATGTATTAGCATGAATGTTCTGAAGTATATGAAGTCTGAAACTCAGGTGTGTGCCATTATTTTCTGACTTCAATCCTCAATTTGGCATGCTCTGCACTGTTTACATTATATACATTAGCAAAAGTTCACCAGTATGCCATCACCTTTAAGAGCCCAAAACTAAGGAATGATATAATGGATAAGGTGTTCACCTCACAAACACAAGATACCAGTAATTTGCCAGAAAACCACAATTTTATGAGAAATGGACCAAAAATATGAGGCAAAAATCTGGACATTCTGTGAAAATTTGTACAGTTGAGAGGTATGATTACCGTTATTGTATATGAGTTATTTAGCCTAGATCCCTAAATCAATTACACTTATTTTTTTTTGAACAGATACTCTTTTAACTCTGTTTAAAATGCATTACTTTGTCAAACTGCCTGATATTATCTGGAATACTATTGCAGCATGTTGCTGTGAGTTTATTAAATACTCTATCTGTAAGAGGAAAGCTTAAATGGGGAGGGGGTTGTGTAGCTAATAATAACCCTTCATATCTTCAAAGTGTAATACTGCTTCTTTAAAAGAAAACTTCTACAGTGTAACTCCACCTGTAGAGTGCTTTTCTCCCTTTGATGTCGTTCCAGTATTCTTTAGGTACTATAAACTTGCTTGCACTTCATGAAACTATCATTTTTTTGTTTTGCTTTGGAATCAAAGGAAGGGAAAGCTCACCCACTTTTTGTTAAAAGGTTGCATGGATACATTAATGGAGGGCTATTTGAATATCGGCTTCACCAGTGACACAAAACTGCATTCTGCATGTTGTAGTTGCTATATGTGACGTGTATCTGGATGTTTGAATGCTGCCACATCTGTTCCCACACCAGGAACAAATCCTTTTGGACCTAGTATAAGGACTTCATGAGTCTTGGCTTTACACATGCAACATAAGAAAGGTGCAGTACATCCAGGATAATGTAAAAGATTAAATCAGGTTTACATGTTTTACTAGAAGCAGGGGTAGTACTGAAATGTGAGTGTACGAAGTACTGTCTAGTGATTTTTACTGATCAGTTGTGTTTTGTTTTTTGAAAAAGCATGATGCTAGAAAATCTTTTTCAGAAAAAAGAAGTTTACTGATAAGAATGTTTCCCAGTGTTTTCCCCACACTGAAATCCTGAATAGCATGTCACATTTTTGTATTACAAGAAAATGCTACTACTACTAATAATAATAGCAGAAATAATAATATAAAAAGGGGGACATAAAGTTTTTTCAATTAATTAAGAAAAGGACTGTTAGAGGCCTCGCTATTTGTAACACTGAGGATGTTTTTGAGATGAGAATGGCTTTGGTGTAAACTACTTCTGAAAGACAGGTAAACTGAGTGATGTCACATTTGGTAATGTTGAGAAGATTTTGTTGCCATATAAATAAACATCACTTGGGTATTATGGAGTTTAAAGTGCTACTACTGCATATGAAATTACTGCAAATGCCAAAATGCCATTTCTGAAAAAAAAAAAAAGAGCAACTGATATTCTCACCATATCTTTCAACCACAGTGCAAGAAATCTGGACAAAGCCACAAAATATGGGGAGACAAGAGCCCAAAAATAAGGAATGTAGTCAGAGTATCAGGTTTTGCATTAACATGCATTTTCTGAATGATATGAAGACTGAAATGTAAATGTCTGTCATTAGTTAGTGATTTAATGACTCTGGTCATTAATGATTTGTCAGAAAACCAGTGACTTTAGTTATCAATGATTTGTCAGAAAACCACAAATTTTATGAGAGGCATACCAAAGATATGAGGGAAAAAATCTGGGTATTCTGCAAAAATCTTGACAGCTGAGAAGTATGATTCTCACAAAGCTCTTACAATTTAGGTTTTGTAAAACAGGCAGAGCCCCCATGT
Organism: Protopterus annectens; assembly: GCF_019279795.1. Taxonomy (NCBI): domain Eukaryota; kingdom Metazoa; phylum Chordata; order Ceratodontiformes; family Protopteridae; genus Protopterus; species Protopterus annectens. Next base: position 485,849,542 of record NC_056735.1, read on the forward strand.
AAGAAACCTAGTATCTCTGACAACCTTATTTAAAGTAATGAACTTAAATGTTCCTACACATGAATGAAGCACAACATAACTTGAATGGCTAATTTAAAACAAGTGTTCATTTCAGACAGGCTATACCCTCTCTCCTATTCCCAGATGTTTTAAGAAACAACATTAGTAGAATTTTGTCATAAGGTCCTAACTAAAATTGGAACCTAATAATTATTTTGAGCTTTGGTCTTTTGCACATTAATTAATTGATTAATGGTCAGTATGATTATTGGTGATCACTTTTTCATGAAACATTTGCTTTACATGTCTGTGCATGCTCAAGGCATGTAAGACTGATAAAGTCTAGATATTAGATTAAACTGACCACTTTCTTTGTCTGCACATTTCTTCTGCATATATTTCATATAGGAGTTGCTGCAGTTTTATACATTATCACTGTACATGAAGATGTACTGCTCCATTTGCCCTTCAGCTACAATTTTTAACTCATTAAAGTATTAATACGTCACATCCATTGTGCCTTTCTTGGCAGCCACTCTGGCTTCCCATGTAAAGAGCTCCATTTGATTCTGTGGTATTATTTTAATTCTTATAATCTGGGCTGTCTTGTATCATGTGCACTACTGATTTCTAGTGTTGTAAAATGCTTTGCTTTAATGATGCTTTCTTGATGAACATTTATTCTAAATTTATTTGGGAAATTGTTACCTGTGTATGGTGTTTCCAAATAATGCTGTTAATCTCCGCGTATTTCATTACAATGTTTATTGTAATTTTATAGTTTCATTGGTGTTTACTAGGTTAACAACCACAAGGGCCATTTTAAGGCTAACCATGCATCCGAAGTCTCTGACAAGTTCTGATACCCTTTATAAGTGTAAACTTCGGCCTGGGAGATGAACCATTTACAGGTTACCTGTGTCCATTACAGACATAGGTGCCAAACCAGGGATGAATTCCTAGTTTCTCATCAAATTTTCCAAGTTGCACTTGAACTGGGTTAGGGAGGATCTCTGCTTTACGTGGATGGGGAACCTGCTCCATAGACTTGGTAATCTCTGGGATACATAGCTATCTCTTCAGCAGGTCCTATTTATATCACAGGATGGTTTAAGTCTTTAGAATGGGTAATTTGGTTGTTGTTTGTTTTGTGGATATGTAGGAGATCTGTCAGAGTGGGGTCTGACAATTCCTTGTATGCCAGGCATAGATCTCACCTCAAAAGCCTGTAGGAGACAGAATACAGGGACATGGCCTTCTGGCAGTCTGCATAGGACATTTTACTTATGCCCTGTATTCTTTTAGTGAGGAACCTCTCTGGTTGTTCCAATTGTTGGATATACTTGGTTAGGTACATGCCAAAGGGGCCATTTTACTCAGTGATAGGTCTGATGAATGCTGAATACAGTGGAACAATGACTTCCTTGGACTTAGATGCCATACCTTTGTTTATAGGTTGCGCAATATAGAATGATTTCCTCACCACTGTAGACACATGATGGTTAAAGACTAGATTACTATCTATATGTGTCAATAAGTCACTGACTACTGGGTTAACATTAAGGGTTGTGTTGCCAGTATGATAGTTACCAGGGATGGATGACTTCCCAAAGGATACTATTATGCATTTCTTGACATTTAGTTTTAGTCCATGACTCTGACACCAGTTGTTTGTCTATGTCAGCCCCTCCTGGAGAACATTTGTATCAGTGTGAGATTCAATGACATCTCCTAATTTGCAATCATCTGCATATTTAGTCAGCCAGAGACCACTGACATTGGCCTCGACTTCTGAGAAGTAAATGCCAAAAAGGAGTGGTCCAAGGACTGATCCCCGACGGACTCCACTTGTGACTAAACTCTTTGTGGAGGTGGATTCCCCAATTCTCACTTCCTGGGTCCTGTCTGTGAACCAGTTGGCTATCCACTGGGTGACATATGGGTTTGTACCTAACCTCTTGAGTTTGTCAACAATGCCCGAGTGAGGTATTGTGTGAAATACCTTGGCCAGGTCAAGGTAGGCAATGTGAATGATTTGTCCTTATCCATTGATTTGTTGACCTTCTCAAAGAAGTCTACTAGGTTGAGTAGGTATGATCTGCCCTTAACAAAACCAAACTGGGTTGGATCAAGTGTCTAGAGGTTTGCTATATCTCTATTGATCATCTCAATGATAATTCTTTCCATGGCTTTACATATAAGACTGTGAGACTTATGGGTCTGTAGATGGCCCACCTTTGTGTAGAGGGATGACTGTTGCTTTTCTCCATTCATGAGGCACGAAACCTGTTTGTAAGCTACAGTTAAATAGTAATTCCAGAGGCCCTGATAGGTCATGTGCTATTTAAAAGGCATCCTGGGATATTGTCTGGGCCCAGTGATTCAGTGTTCTTGGTCTTAGAGAGAGCATTAAGGACCTGTTCCCTAGTGATAGTAGGGGGAGTTATATTTGATGATATTTCCTGTGGGAGGCTGAGGGGGAGAGAGGGGCAAAGTTGGAGATGAATTTATCAGCCAGGAGGTTTGCTGTGTCTGTCTTCTGGCTCAGTATAGGTGGCTCCATTTACAATGAGCTCTGCACACAATTGTGTATTGCCTTTCAGGTTGCAGACAAAGCTAAAGAATGCTTTGTGGTTGTCCTTGGTCTGGGAGGCCAAACTTACCTCAATTTTGGCTTTGGTAGACTTTATTTGTCCTGTGAGTTGTTTGTTTAGTTTGATGAGAGTGCTTTTATCTTGTTGGGTGCTGTACCTCCTAATTTTTGCTATGATTTTCTTCCTCCTGTTATGCAGCCTATTGATTTTGTGATTCCACCAGGGTGGCTTGTTTTTTTAGTTAGTTCTGTAATTCTTCCCGGTGGGTACAGCTGCCTCTCTACAGCTACTAACATGCTTGTACATGGTTTCCGTGAACAGTTCTGCATAGGCAACAGTGTTCTCAGGGTTTATGGAGGCTTGACATTTTGCTAGGTTCTCACTTAATAGCAGGAGGCTAGCCTTAGCATAGTTCCTGAATATTTCAGATTTAGCTGGGGGCCCAGGTTTTGTTTTTACTTCAAAGGAGACCATTTCCCCTTGGAGCTTCTCTCCCCAGGTCACCTCTGAAAATGGGCTTTTGATCAATCTGTTAATCCAGGTAATAAATGTAAAATAAAATAAATTAAAATAAATAAGTGAAATAAATTTACTCTCTTTCAGTCCTCAAAAGAACCAATGAGGTGCTTAGTCTAAGCTGTAGTCCAGGAGACCTCAGTCAGCCAATGACTGAGGTCACCTGGACTCCTTGGGCTTCAGACCAGTTGTTTTACATTAGGAAGGTTTGTGGCCTGCACTGTGGTGGCAGGACAGGTAGCTTACATCCTTCTAAGTTAGGAACTGCTGATTGAGGGCTCAGTGTCTGTTATTCTAAAAGTGTATTAGTTCTGGTTTAAGCACTTGGGCTTCAAGCCAGTTATTTTACATTAAGAAGGTTCGTGGTCTGCCCTCTTGTGGGAGGAGAGGCTGGACTCTGCCCTTCTGAGCTGGGAATTTCTGGTTAAAGGCTTATTTGAACTGTTTCTTACTGAAATTGGTACACCTTGTTTGCTGTAGCATAGACTAGATCCAGGCCTGCTGAATCTAGCTTTGTTTGTATGCTTGTTGTTTGTTTGCTTGTTATTTCCCTGAAATGCTAATTCCACCTAAAACATGGCTTTTCAGTGCTTCTGTGGATCCCTAGTGATATCTGCATTGCTTACTGTACTTATTTCCTTGTTTCACTTGAAAGAACGTTACTGTTTGTCGTTTTTGCATTTAAGTTACCTGTAACACATTGCATTTAAGTTACCTGGCACTTGCTCACTAAGTCAGCACTAAAAAACTAAAAGCACTACACCCTCACAAATTCCCCTTGAGTACCTTGTTCCCCATTGTCCCTTTTTTTCAATTATAAAGGAATTCCCAATACTATTCTAGCATGTCCAAAGGTCAGTTGTCAATCTCCTCTCTGGTCCAGCTGGTGAATCTGGGAATCTTGAGGCAATGTTACAACTGCCTCATGTACACAGACAACCCTCTCCTCCTCCCCCCAACAAATTTCAACACATGTGAGAGATGCAACCATATAGCCAAACTGGAGGCTAAGCTCTCTCAACTCAGTACTGGCGTAACCAGTCAGGAGGAGAAGGAAACCACACTCACTACAATTCCAGTCTCACATAGACCTACCACGACAGCAAACCAAACACATAAACACACAAAAACATACTCGGAGGCTCTAAATAAAAATCTGCCTAAGCAGCAGAGACCTCCAAAGCAAACACCCAAGCAACCGCTACCCCAAAACAAAACACGTGCAACACATAGCTCACAAAGCCAGTGTGCTGAACAGTCACAGCCCTTAAGGCTAAACAACACACCTGATACACTTGTAATAGGTGACTCTATCGTCAGGCACACTGACGTCCCACTCACCAGGCTGAACAAGGAGAAGGTCATGGTGAGCTGCCTGTTGGGCGCTAGGATCCGCCACATAACACAAGCACTCAGGTCACTCCAAGGCAAGTACAAATATGACTCAGTCATTGTCCATGCTTGATTATGTCAAGAATCTAAATGGCAATGCTCAGATCTGCTCTGAGCTAAAACAGAATGGCATTAAATATACTGATCCGAAGGATATTGCCAATATCCTGGCAGATCGATTCAGTGCCAACTTCACCCCACTCTCACCCCCTAAATGGCCCATCTCAATACCGGAAGATTGCCAAATTCCAGTAATAACGAGCACACAGGTACAAAACGCACTCTCTAAAGCCAAGAATACAGCATCCATGGGACCAGATGACATCCCGGGCTGTGTACTACATGAACTACAATATGAACTGGCACCTCACCTAAGTGTCATGTTTAATCATAGCCTCACCTTAGGTTTCGTGCCCACTGAGTGGCGCAGAGCTATAGTTATCCCAATCCACAAGGGGGGATCCACCTTGGATCCCAGAAACTACCGTCCCATCAGTCTGACAAGCCTTATCTGCAAGGCCATGGAGCGTATTATCATGGAACTTATAAACAAAGACATTGGCAACCTTCAAACACTGGACCCCACCCAGTTTGGGTTTGTGAAGGGACGATCTTGTCTCCTGAACCTGATTGACTTCTTTGAATCAGTCTCCAGAGCCATGGACAAGGGTAAGGTGGTCCACACAGCCTTGCCAAGGCCTTTGACACCATCCCCCACTCTGGAATCATAGATAAACTTACTAAGTTGGGCATTAATCCCTATGTCACCCAATGGGTTGCTAAATGGCTTACTGATAGAACCCACACTGTAAAAGTAGCTGACTCCAAATCCAGCTCCGGACAAGTGACAAGTGGAGTACCTCAGGGTTCAGTCCTGGGGCCGCTCTTGTTTGGCATCTACTTCTCTGAAGTACAGGTCAACACTAAGGGACTCTGGCTAACAAAGTTTGCAGATGACTGCAAACTGGGAGCCATTATTGAATCCCAAATGATGTGGATACTCTACAAAAGGGCCTTACAGAAACAGATGCTTGGTGCCAGAGCCATGGGCTCAAGCTCAATGCCAAGAAATGTATTGTTATCCCTTTGGGAAAAACATGTATCCATGAATTACCATATAGGTGGCAGTACACTAAACACAGAAAGTGTGATAAGAGACTTAGGGACACAGGTGGACAGTGGTCTCACCTTCGATAACCACATCGCCACAACAGTCAGGAAATCCTTCTATGTGGCACACCTCATCATGAAGGGCTTTTCATCCAGAAAAAGGAGGTCATTGTCCCACTGTACTCATCCCTCATTAGACCCATTATAGAATACAATGCCCCATTTGGTATGTACCTCTCAAGACATCTGCAACAACTGGAAAGGCCTCAGAAATACCTCACTAAAAGAATCACAGGCCTAAAGCAGATGCCCTATGCTGACCGCCTTAAAAACTCCAGCTATACTCTGTCGCATATCATCTACTCAGAGGCGATCTCTGCTTAACATACAAGGCCATGTCAAACCCAGAGCTGTTGGACATGCTACACTTAAAGAAATCCCAATCCCTCAGAGCTACACGCTCCAGGGATCTAAACCTTGTCATCACAATAAACAAAACATGTTGGAGGGATAGGTTCCTGACCCAGAGACTCCCCAGACTCTGGAATAGATTGCCCATACATGTCAAGCAGAGTGCCTCTTTGGACCTCTTCAAGAGGAACCTTGACGATTGGATGGGAGAAAGGAAATTCACCCCAGGGATCACGTCAGTCGCCCTGCTAGACAGGGGTCCAGGAAAGTAAATAATGTGGGAAGAAATATTCAGGGAATTGTTATGGCTAGGCTTGTATAGGCCCTAGGGCTGATAGCCTAGTACTAACCTATGAACCTATGAACCTATGAACCTGAGACGTACCTCCCTGGACTACATGAAAAGAGACATAGAGGAGCTCTCTGAGCATGTAGCCCAGGCCGATATGACCCTGACCTTGAGTAGCATCTTACCCTCACCAAGAATGATGCCACAATATGAAGACAAGATGATCAATTTAAACAATTGGCTTAAGTATTGGTGTCATTCAAAGGGGATCCAATGCCTGTCAGCCTGGGATGACATGCTCGACAAGCCACGATGCTTCGCTAGGGACGGCTTACACCTGTCACCCCTGGGCTTTTGGATTTTGGCAAAGGCTCTTGCTACCCCCATAGTGCCTTTTTTAGGCAAGGCTCAAAAAACAAACCCACCTCCATAGGTATCACAAGGGATAAGAAACTAAGAGTAATGCTACTCAATGCCAGAAGTCTAAACCTCAAGATGCACGCACTCGAAACTCTCCTTAGCATGGAGAACATAGATATCTGTGCAGTAACAGAAACCTGGATCAAGGCTCCCGAGAGCACCCCAGCACTACCAGGTTATACCTCATACCATGCTTTTCGGCCCCAAAACTTGGACCGAACCACAAAAGGAGGGGGAGTATCAATATTCGTCAAAGATACCCACACCTCCAGGTTGGTGGCACGACATGAAGCATCAGAGACTATCCATGTGCAACTAACAGTGGGTAAAACTGCCTTCCAGTTTATAGCCTGCTACAGACCACCCTCCCAAACCCAGGAACCCCACTTGGCCTTCCTGAGAACACTGGAAAATATGAAGGTCTCTCCAAACACCATTATATTGGGTGACTTCAACTACACAAACATAGACTGGGAGCATTACTCTAGCTCCAACACCCTAGCCCAATGGTTCCTAGAATTTATAAACTCAAATGCTATGGAACAACTTGTTACCACTCCCACAAGAGGGGAAAACATACTGGACATGATCATCACCAACATGGGGACTCTATGCTCCAGACCAGAAGTGTATCCCCCACTGTTAAGATCAGACCATAAACTAATCTCACTGGATATTCACATCCCGACCTCACACCCTGCCCAGAAAACCACAGTGAAAAACTTCTCTAAAGCAAATTTCACACTCCTCAAAACCGAGGTGGAATCCTTCAAAGCCCCCGGGCCTGTGGAAAATACGGCCCAGACCGCAGAATCCTTTATAAACGCATTCTATGAACACCTTCAGGAATGCATGGATCATGCAATCCCAAATAAAACCAAGACCCAATCCCCCAAAGGCAGATATCCTGTCTGGTGGACCCCAGCCATAAACAAACTATACAATAGAAGGAGGAAGCTACTACATGATAGAACAAAATCCCAAAAAGGGAAGGCATCTCTGATCAGTATTAGCAAAAAGCTACGGGCACTCATAAAATCGTCTAAGGCCAGCTTCGAGAGAAAAATTGCACAGGACACTAAGGATAATCACAAGGCTTTCTTTAGTTATGTTAGGAACCTGGGTGGGAATTCCCAGATATGCTCAGAATTAGTCCAAAATGACAACAAATACACCGAACCCACAGACATTGCCAACATCCTAGCTGACAGGTTCAGTGCAAACTCCACCCCCCCACCAAAAGGGCAAATATCTATCCCAGCAGAGTGCTGCCCCCCTGACATCTCAGATGCTCAGGTAAGAGCCACCCTCTCCAAAGCAAAAAACACAGCATCAATGGGACCAGATGGTGTCCCGGGCTGCGTCCTACATGAACTCCAAGAAGAGCTAAACCCAAACATAAAACTACTGTTCAATCTCAGCCTTACTACAGGATATGTACCCAAAGAGTGGCGTACAGCAACAGTGGTCCCTCTCCACAAAGGCGGTGCCTCAACAGATCCTGGAAACTATCGCCCCATAAGCCTGACTAACTTGGTCTGCAAAGCTATGGAAAGGATCATCATGGACCTCATAAATAAATATATTGGGGACCTACAGACACTGGATCCTACCCAGTTCGGCTTTGTTAAGGGCAGATCCTGCCTCTTAAACCTGGTCGATTTCTTTGAAATAGTCACCAAGGCCATTGATGAGGGGAAGGTGGTCCACACAGCCTACTTGGACCTCGCAAAAGCCTTCGATACAATACTCCACTCGGGCATTATAGATAAGCTCACCAGCTTAAATATAAACTCCTATGTAACTAGATGGATTGCAAACTGGCTCAAGGACAGAACCAACATGGTTAGAATTGCTGGAGCCATGTCAGACTCCAAACCAGTTACAAGTGGCATCCCACAAGGCTCAATCCTGGGACCTCTCTTGTTCGGTATATATTTCTTGGAGGTACAGGCCAACACGGAAGGACTGTGGCTGACCAAGTTCGCAGATGACTGCAAACTGGGTGCCATAATTGACTCTCGAGCTGACACAAGCATCCTCCAAAAGGGCCTCATAGAAACAGACAACTGGTGCCAGAGCCATGGCCTCAAGCTAAATGCAAAAAGTGTATAGTCATCTCCTTTGGCAAAAACAAGGTGCCCACAAATTACCACATAGGTGGTAATCCATTAAGTACAGAAGAAGTAATTAGGGACCTGGGGACCCAAGTTGATAGCAATCTCTCATTTGACAACCACATGGCCAAAGTGGTTAGAAAAACATTTTATATAGTCCACCTAATCATGAAGGGATTCACATCTAGATCAGGGGAGGTCATCGTGCCTCTTTACTCATCCCTCATCAGGCCCATAATTGAGTACAATGCCCCTTTTGGGATGTACCTTACCTGACACCTGCAGCAACTGGAAAGACCCCAAAAGTACCTCACTAAGAGGATCAAAGGGCTCAAACAGATGCCATATGCTGCCCAGTTAAAGAAACTCCAGCTCTACTCAGTGGCATACCGCCTGCTCAGAGGCAATCTGTGCCTGACGTATAAAGCCATGTCCAACCCGGAATTAATGGACATGCTGCACCTCAGAAAATCCAAATCCCATCGAGCTATGCGCTCGAGAGACTTGAACCTCAGCACTGAAATAAATAGGACATGCTGGAGGGACAGATTCATAACCCAGAGGCTCTCTTCACTCTGGAATAAAATCCCAGTCCGGGTTAGGCAGAGTCCCTCATTGACTCTCTTCAAGAGGAATCTTGATGAGTGGATGGGAGATCGTAGGTTTACCCCAGGTATCACTTCTGTGTCACTGTTAGACAGAGGCACAGTATACTAACCTCGAAAAAGGGCATAGCAAAATTAATTTAAAATGGGTGGCGAAAGCCAAACACACTCTGGCTAGGCTTATAAATGCCCTAGGGCAGATAGCCTAGTATGAACCTATGAACCTAGTATGAACCTATGAACCTAAGAGTTTTGCATTCGTCATATGTTTTATTAAAAAGCTTAGTGATATTTCTAGTTGTCTCTTCAGTTTCCTCTGAATTTGAGACCAAGTCACATCTAGTTATGTTGCTCATCTTTAAAGTGAAAGTCTTTCAGGTCTCCTTGTGCTGAGAAATGGCCAGGATCAGTACCTTTATTCTATGTGCACTAATGGAATCGGATAAAACTGTCATGCTCATCATCTTCTCTTTTGAATGCACAAATTGAGTTCTCCCTTACAGCCTCTTTTTTCCATCCTTCTTTGGTCACCTTTGCAATATTTTATTTAGTTTTTCTGATCTTTGTATTTGTTTTCACTCCCTTATGAATCTCAAAAATAGTTTAACACTTTTCCTGACTGAAATGACCATCCCTTCTTCAAGAGATACTTGTGCTTTTCTTTTTTTTTAAATATTTTATTGAAATTTTTTATACAAGAGCAAACACATTAACATAATAAACTAACTATTAACGCATGTGTCTACATCAGTTTTTGCTATATAGATTACTGAAATTCATTAAGCAGCCATAAACTTATCTTACATTGATTAATGTGTCTCTATTAATTAATTCAGTGTATCCAGTAATTATATTCTGTAGTTATTTTGTTTGTTTTCATCTTAATGGAAGACATTTCTTTTTGTCACACACAGTGACAGTATTCATAAATGCTGTAAATGAAGGTGTACCCTCATTTTTCCAGTTCTTTGTAGTAATTTCTCTGGCTATTGTTAATAATCTTTAAAAAAACTGGAATTGAAACTTGTGTTTTTTAATGACTGCCTTTTTTGCTGCCTCCTCATTTTGTTCATAGCTTGTTACTAGACTAACGATAGCTAGGACCCTTACAAGCATAGCAATGTACCCCAAACCCATTTGGATCCCAAGTATCATGGGCATCAATATTGGGGGCATGTTAATAGGAGGTAACTAACGGATTTGTAGGGCTGATGTTAGTTAGGCTTATGCTTTTCTTAGTGTCAGTCTCTGTCCATGAGGGACATGGAACACCAGATTAGAAGTAAATTTATGATTTCCCATCCAGTTGTTAAGGTTTTGTTTGATTAGGGTTAAGGATTAACTATGTTTTACATGGATGGGGAACCTATTCCATAACATGGAGATCCTTTGGGACACATACCTGCCTCTCCAGCATTTTCTGTTTAAGTCACACATGAAGTTCAGATCTCTGGATCTAATGCTTCTGGTGCTCTTTGCTTTGTGCATGTGTAACAGATCCATCATGGTGGGTCTGAGGAAGCCCTGTAAGCCAGGCAAAGATCCCCTTTCAGCAGCCTGTAGGAGACTGAATACAGAGACAGAGTCTTTAGGCAATCGGTATAGGACAGAGTATTCATGCCCTGAATTCTCCTGGTGGGTGTTCCAATTGTTACAGTTGTCTGGTTAGGTACATGCCAAAGAAGATATTGTACTCTTTGATGGGACTGATAAGAGCCAAGTAGAGTGGTACTATAACTTCCTTGGATCTGGATGCCATACCCTTACCTATAAGTATAGTGACACAAAATTATTTTCACAGTCTTAGCTATGTGTTGGTCAAAGGGCAGATTGCTGTCTACACATGTTCCTAGATTCCTTATTACTGGGTTGACTCTTAAGGGAGTGTTTTATTGATGGAGTAATTAACTTGGGATACAGTTTCTCAAAGGGCATTATAATGTGATTTTTAGCATTGAATTTTAGACCATGGCTTTGGCACCAGTCATCTGTCTGTGTTAAACCCTCTTGAAAAATGTTAGTGTCTTGTAGGAATGTATAATAGCTCCAAATTTGCAGGCATCTGCAATCTTGGTGAGTCAGAGGCCTTGAGAGTTAACCTTGACTTCTGAGAAGTAGAGGGCAAACAGGGGTGCTCCACTGGTAACCAGTCTCTTGGTGGAAATGGTCTCACTGATCCTGACTTCTTGGGTCCTGTCTGTGAACCAGAGAGTGATCCAGCAAGTTATGTAAGGTATTGTATTGAATGCCTTGGGCCAGATCAAGATACATAGTATACACTGTTTTAACCTAGTCCATTGCCTTGGTGCCCTCTCAAAGAAGCCTACTGGGTTAAGTAGTCATGACCTTCCCTTAAGAAAGCCAAACTGAGATGGGTCCAGCGTCTATAGGTTGCCAGTGTCCTTGTTTATCATTTCCATGATAATTTGTTTTATGGCTTTACATATTAGACTTGTTAGACTGATGGGTCTCTAGATCCCTGGGTCAGTTGATGGTCCACCCTTGCATTGGGGAATGACTGTCGTTGTCCTCCATTCACTGGGAACATAGCCTGTTTCAAGGCTGTAGTTGGAGTGTCTCAAGTGGTCTTGATAGGTCATGTTTTAGACTGTTCAGGAGGCAACCTGGGATGTTGTCTGGACTCAGAGATGGTGTTCTTGATCTTATCAAAAGCTGCCAGCACCTCGTCCCTGCTAATAGTTGGGGGAAGTATGTTAAAGGGAATTTCACCTGAAAGAGCCTGGGCGAGTGGTAGTGAAGTTTAAGCTGAATTTATTAGTCAGTAGATTTGCTATGTCATCCTGAGCAGTGAAGGCGGTACCATTTACCACTAGTTCAGCACACTGAAATTTATTATTTTTAAGGTTTCTGATGTAGCTGAAGAAGGCCTTTTGAATGTTCTTAGCCTGTGAGGCTATCCTGACTGCATAGTTGGCCTTGCTGGACTTAATTAGACCTCCTAGTTCCTTGTTTATTTGCATAAGAGAGCACTTGTCTTTAAGGAAGTTGCTCTTCCTGATTTTGGCCATGAGTTTTTTGTTTTCTTTTATTATATACCCTGTTTAGGTGAGGATTCCACCAGTGGGGTTTATTCTGTTTTGGGTTTACTTCTGGTAGGTACAGCAGCCTCTTTGCAGCCAATCACATGTTTGTATTCTGTGAATAATTCTACATAGGTAGCTGTGGTCTCCAGTTTAGGTGGAGCCTTGAATTTTGTAGTTTTCCATTGAATAGTTCCTGTTACTTGTTTATCTGAGTTTCCCAGATTGATTTTTACTTCAAAGGGAGCAACTTTGTGATCCAATCTCACTAGTGAGAATGTGAAACTGGGGATGGGGAGTGGAACAGTGTGAAACATTCTCCCAGGCTGGTGAGTATCAGATCCAGTATGTTGGAGCATCTGTTCCAGGGTGTTTGTGTTAATAAAGTCCGGGAAGTGTTGTACCTGTGTGTTTGAGGCTGTGCAAGTTTCACAGTCTATAGAGGGGTAGTTAAAGTCCCATGTGTAGGGTGTTTGGTTGGTTGGTGAGCACCTTTTGCAGGTTTAGGTAAAGGTCGTGTGACTCTGTGGGCATGGATGGTGACCAGTAGCTAACTATGATATGATGAATTACCTTATTTATGGTGACTTGCAGATGGATGAGTTCCATGGTGTCATCCTGTTTAACCAATCAGGGGGTATTTTTGCTGCTAATGTAGCTCAAGGGGCAGGTGCAACCCATCCTTGGCAAAGTAATGTAGTCTGTTGACCATGTCCTCCCATGCTGATGGATGTTGGATTCCCCCTGGATTGATACCAGAAACTAAGCCAATTATTAAAATCAATCATTTATGTTCATATTGTGGCATCATACTTGGTGAAGGTAGAATGCTGCTCACTGCAAGGCTCTACCTCTCTGTGATGCATATTCTGAGATATCCAATATGTCTCTTTTCATATAGACCAGTGAGGTATGTCTCAGGTCATTTACACCCATATGGACTATGATAGAATCATATTTGTACCTGGGTGCAATGACTTGAGTGCATGCATTTTATTGTGGATCCTGTCTCCAGATAGGCAACTAGCCATTACCTTCTCCTTGGTTAACCTCATGAGTGGGGCATCTGTGTGTCACACAATGGAGTTCCCATTGACAAGAGTATTAGGTAAAGTATATGCTTGTCTCTTGGGATTTGCTCTTGGGGGATCATTAGGTGTAGGTTTAGTGAGGTGTTTGTTGTTGCTTTTGGTGCATGTTTTAATGATTGCTGAGGAGCATTGTTGCCTTTAGTTGGCTTTGGAGGTATTTGAGATGGTCTCTTTTAAACTCAGCAGCATAGGACAATCTGTGTATGTGGTGAGAAGTATGTGTGAGGGATGCAATGTGGGTATTCTTGACAACTTCATTTGTATGCAAGATTTTTGCCTCCAAGTAAGTTCTGTATTTACATCTCTCTCATACTGTGTTATTTTCTTTCATGATTAACTGGTTTTCTAAGAACATGAGACAATTGATGTGCTGCCTTAAGATGCCCAATTTTTCCAAGCTGGCCACAAGGACATTAGGAAATTGCTTATCCATGTTGTCCAGTCCTGTAATAAAGTGGGCTGTCTCAGATTCAAACCTCTCAACTGTGTAGATTTCCACAGAATATTCAGATTTTGCCTCATATTTTTGGTCCATTTTTCATAAATTTCTGGTTTTCTGACAATTTAGTGGTAAATCATTAAAGACTGAAGTTTGAAAGTAATGACAAACATTTGAGTTTCAGACTTCATAGCCTTCAGAAAATTCACGCTAATGCAAAACCTGTTAGTCTATCAACTTTCTAAGTTTGTAAGAGCAACATTTAAAAACTGTGCCTGTTTTTGGGCCTTTGTCCCACTTTTATTTATGGTTTGTCCAGATTTCTTGGTCTAAGAGGTTGAGAGGTATGCTCAGATTCCCCCTACTGGTGAGCCACCATTGATGGGGGAGCAACATCTGCAGTTAAAGTACGTCCCAAAATCTCATAGCAGCCTTGCAAATCTATCAGCAGACAGACTACATGTATTTTACAGAGAAGCAGTGTCACAAAATCTACAATAAAGTCTCAAAAAGCGTAAGACTCACCAATGTACTGGTATAAGGGACATTATCCAGTTAACAGCAACATTTTTTATTTATTTTATTTTATTTTACATTTGTTGACTGGGCTAGTCTAACTGGATATATGTCCATTTTCAGTAGAGGGAGGAAAGCTCCACATAAAAAACAGATAGTTGCAACTACAGATACAGTTCACTTATCAGACTATACAGCTGTTTACATAGTAACATAGTAATAATGAGAGATAACAAAACTTTTTTTTTTTTAAGATCAAACAATAATAGAAGAAAAAAGATTATTTAGAAGGATGTGAGACATTTCTAAAGTACAAGTTGGATATACATCACAGAAGAAAAAAAAATATTTACAAGGCAGGGACACATTATTTAAAAGGCAGTGACACATTTATAAAGGCAGTGACACATTCATAAAGTCTTAGCTGGGTACGATCATCCTATCCTATAATAGTTTCTAAGAAGAATGGACTTTATACAGTCTCAAGTTTAGCTATCTGATCAGTTTAACAGAGGTGTAGGAAGGTGATGGACTTAAATGTAGCAATTAAGTAAGTAGTGTTTAGTTTGTGAACCTAGGATAACAGGAACAGGATTCTGGAAGACTTCACCATCTTCAAAGTAGATGACAGACTTTCATATTTCCAGTGTGATGTCACAGAGTCAAAAAGATCTTTACAAGAGGGAGTTTGAAAAAGCTGCAAAATGCCAGACCACCTTCTCAATGTAACTTCAACTTTCAGTATGTGAGCATTTATGTTAATTACAATGCATTTTCTAGCTAAATCAGGCAGTAAATCTCAGAAAAGTTTAAATACATCAGTAAATGTAAATTGCATATATATATATATATATATATATATATATATATATATATATCAAATGGTACTTCTACATTAAAAGCACCAGTAAATGTGTGGCTTATTTGCTCAGAACCCAGGTGACAAATTGTTGCTAGACTTCTTTGCTAGATGTAAAGTATACATAGCAATCACCATGTCTGGACATGATGATGTTCTAAGTTTACTTACTAACAGAGCACCTTCAGGCATAAGTCAATGACAGATTTTATTGTTATGTCTTCAGACCTGATACTGTATGTTTTGTACACTAGTTAATGCTACACTCATTTGCAGAAGAGGTTCTCCTATATACCTGAAGAGTAAGAATGAACAGTGCTCAACACTTCCACAGTTGAAGAGATAGAAATGAACTGTAATAAAAAGGTGGATAGTGCTTGTGGCAGTAATCTTGGCAGAAATGTAGCTAGTATGGGCTGAGGGGAGCAGCCCCTTGGGTGTAAAGTGTTAAGAGGCATGATACAAAGATGCCAATTGATTAGTAGTGCAGTACTAGCCTTCATTTATGAATGCCCATAATGCATTTGTGTTCAGGACAGATTAATGCCAGTAGAGAAATTATGAATAGCAGTACAAGCATTTTTACTAAAGTTTGAAAAGTAGAAGCAGTATTTATTTATTTATTTTTTTTTTGCTTCTTAACTTAGGGTTGAGGGGGTGCCAGGAAACAGCCTGAGGTTCTAGATCAGCCTGAACCCAGGGACCTGCTGGTGCCAAAAGAAGTAAAGGGAATTGTCAGATAAAAAAACAGAGGCCTTCCACTTGAGTGCTAGCAGGGGGGCCTTTGGATTTAATACTTAGGTACTGACAAGCTAGGATAGCAACAGCTGCTACATCACTGTTGAACTAAAGGGCCAAATGTGAGAGGGAGTTACAAGAATCTGCAGAAAATGAATTTGAAATGGCCTCAAAGAGGTACTGGCAAGCAATCCAAAAACACATCTGGAGTGGGATATTGCCCTGGCTTGGAGAATATGAGGATATTATTGAGCGGTGCAAGAAACACATTAAGGAACTCCAGAATCTGGTGGACTTGCCATACACTGAGTAAGCAGTATCACAAGCAGATGGTAACATTGGATCCATTTCAAGAGAAGAGGTCACTGAGGTGATTAAACAGCTTGCCATGGCAGATCCATTCAGGAAATGTTGAAGGTATAGGGCATTATGGGTTGTTGTGGTTAGCATTTCTTTTCAGTGTAGTGTGGAAGATTTGGGCACTACTTTTGGATTAGCAAACATGGATAGTGGTCTCCATTTTTGTAAAGGGGACAAGAGGTGTGTTCCAATCATGATGGAATCACAATCCTCAGTATGTATGGGAAAGTATATGACAGCACTGTGAAAGACACGTCATCCAAAAGTGAAACTTTTGATTAAGGAGGAACAATGTATTTTCTATTGTGGTCATGAACAGTATATTAGTATTTATCCATGTGCTCCTATTGGATGGTCATGGAAGTTTTCCAGTAATGTCTGCATGTGTTCTGTAGGCCTGTTGAAGGCATATGATTATGTACAGTAGAAATTATTGTGGGAAGTGCTGCAACACTCTGGGGTCCCAGGGCTGCTGCTTGCCATTAGGTTCCTGTATTTTTGAAAAGTGGTATCTCTACATTCTCACTGTTAAGCAGAGTATATTCAGGATAGACATACTACTCATCTAAGAGTATGTCTTGTTTCTCCCCGATTTGTAATGTTCAGGGTAAGGATCTAAAGAAGCTCTGGGGAGTATCAAGCTTGGAATGTGAAGTCTGCAGTTCTGTTGTTTGCAGATAAAGTTGCCCTGCTTTCCTTAAGGAAGAGTATGATCTGCAGTGCGTACTACCACAGTTTGCTGCTGAGTGTGAAGATCTTGGGATAAAAATAAACCCCTCTAAATCAGAGTCCTTGGTTCTCTTCTGGAAAAGAGTGGCTTGCTCTTTCTCCAGATGAAGGAAACCAGTTCCCTCAGCTGAAACAATTTAAACATCTTGAAGTCCTATTCACATGTAAAAGTAGAGTGGATCAGGAGAATGAACATTGCAAGGGTACAGCAGTGGCAGTACTGCGGGTGATGTACTGGGCTGTAATGGTGAAGTGAAAGCAGAGTCACAGGACAAAGGACTGCTCAGTGTTTGTCCCCATCCTCACTTGTAATCATGAGCTTTGGGCAATAATCAAAGGGATTAGATGATGCATACAAGTGGCAGAAATGTGTGATAGATTGGCCTGTACTCTGTGACAGAGTGAGGAGCTATATGATCAGGGAGGACCTTAGACTACAACCACTGCTCTTGTGTTGAGAGGAGTCTTTTGGAGTGGTTTGGGCTGCTTATGGGATTGCCTCTTGGATGCTTACTATGGAAGGCACCAAGCATTCTGAAGAGGCCTCTGGGAAACTGGACATACTATATCACTCAGGCTCCCTTGGAATGCTGGAATATTCTACAATCTGAGCTGAAAAAACTATTGATAGTGTTAGGGAAGCCTAGTCTACTGTACTCAACAGCTATCAGCTGTCCCTGGTTTTACAGAATATCTCTGATTTTCATTCATATTTGTGGTCTGTTCCTCATAAATCTGTACTTTTTGGCAATTCATTAAGGACTGCATTCACTAAGCAATGACACATATGAGTTTTTTATTTCATATCTTTCAGAAAATGCATGCTAGTGCAAAGCCTGTCATCCTAGCAACATTCTAAGTACATAACACCAATATTTAAACTTGGCACCAGGTATTGGGCCTTTACCCCTCACTATTTTTACTTTGCACCTGATTCTTGTGCTAACAGGTTGAGAAGTATGCTCTGCTCACCCTGATGCCTCCATGACCCTTGTTGAAGCAGGTGGTTTATAGTGATCAGATTTGCTTTCTAACTCCCTTTTGAGCCCTTGACGTGAGCAGTGAGCTAGTACTTTTGATGAAATAGGGATATAATTCTATAAATTAGGTAGTCAGGAGGAAAATGCTCTGCAATTGGATTTAGCGTAAGAAGGGAATACATGGTGTGAAGATAGCTGAAGGCTGCCAGCCTAGCCAGATAGAATTTTGGAGATAATTCTGTCATTTGTAAATATTAATGTAAACCACAGGCTTTTGTCTTAAATGGTAAACGTAGTGTTACATGTGCAACTGGAAAAAAATGTATCAACAGTGCACTATACTGACCAAGTAAAGCATGCTGTGACCCTTTGATGTTAAAATTCGGAGTCAGCAAGTCTAGAGTGAGGCATCCTGCCTATTGTTTTAAGGTCAGAGTTAATGGCCAGAATTTGCATGCATAAATGTCCTTTATTGCTCTGTTTTTTTGCCCAGAGGTGAATAATCTAAATGTAGTTTCTGTTAGCCTGGGAACCCAGGGAATTGTGAAGAATGATGTAATGTGAACCAGGAATGTGATTTTAAAAACAGAGAGAGTCAGAAAGTATGAAGCATTTTTGTCTTGACCATCCAACTTGCCAGCACTGTCTTGCTCTATATGTGTTTGTCTTAGACTTGTGTTTTCTCTTGGAAATAGCTAGAAACTAGAAAGATTAGACTGTTTTTCTGTGATGTCAGAACTGTACTACTGAATTATTTTAAGTATTTCTCTGTGATCTCTGAACTCTTGACTAGCACTGTGTAGTAAAAAGTATTGCCTTGTATTTTGACTATTTGTTATTAAATGTTTTTAAACCCTTTCAACTGTGGCTATTTTTGTAGAGATAATTTAAGCTTTTAGAGTACTTGCATGTCTTTGGTAAAATTGTACAAAGCCACTTCAATAGCTTTAGTCCTGGGCTATACTACCACTTGGATAATAATATTGCACAGTGATAATTGGACACCCTTTTAAGGGCATTTGAGTAGCTGATAAATATTAGTGGGCGGTAGCAGCTGGTACTACCGTATAGTCTGGGGAAGAGGGGCACAGCTGGAGAACCCATGCTAGTCTTCCCCAGGAGTGTCTGTGTGGTTATATAAACTCTTCTCAAAGTGTGTGTGTGTCAGCTACTTGGGCAGGGACACAAAGTTCTGGTTGGAAAGAGAGGTTGCTGGAGGTTTTAGCTTGCCTACTAGGCTGAGATCTGGACCCTATGGCTGTGCCAGTGGGGAGTCTTATTGGGAACCTGGAGAGCAAGGGAGCGACCAGTCCTGGACTGACTGTGATCTCTGTGTGCTCTTAAGGGAAATTGCACTTTACTGTGTATATTTGTTATCCTTTCCTCCTATATGAGATGCCTCTCACTGGTGTTAGTGATGAGGATTGAGGATCCCTGATTGCTGGGCCAGGGCGCAGGCATCACATATTAATTGTTTGGCAGTGGTGGGATATCCACACCACATATTAATTGGTTGGTAAATACTAAATATCTTGTAGTCGTGTGGTTAGAGTGAATTCCTGTAGCTTGTGTACAGTGAGCTCTGAAGGTGTTTTGTACTCTAAATCAGCCACACAGTGAATACTCAGAGTTCAGATCACAATTGTTTTATTTCTTTTGTTAGCTTAGTCAGGGTGAGGAGGCAGCATGTCAGCAGAGGAGTATGGAAAGCTGACAAGGAGCCAGCTGGCAAAGATGTGCCAGGCTAGGAGACTGGTGCATGGAAACCTGACTAAGGCAGACCTAATTGCAGCCTTGGTTACAGCTGAATCAGAAAACAGCAACCAGGAGGACAATCAGACTGGCAGTGGAGATGTGATACCCTTGGAGAATGGACAGCTCAACCTTTCAGCAGAGGACTTAAAAATCCATCTGGAGCTAAAGAGACTTGAGTTGGAGGCCTGGCATTTGGAACTAGAAGCAGCTGAGAGAGTAAGGTGTCTAGAGAGTGAGGACAAGGAGAAACTGCAATATTTTCAGGCTGAGGAGAATGACAAACTTTTATGCCCGGAATCTGAGGAAAAGGAAAGGCAGCATGAGAGGGAGATGCTGAATCTTTGCCAGAGTCATGGAGGTGATGAGGAAGGGAGTAACTGGACCCCACAAGCACAAAAGGTCAGTAAATTTCTTCCGCAGTTTAAAGAGGGGGATAATTTTGATAGTTTCATTTATATGTTTGAGAGGGTATGCAAACAGTATGGTGTTGACCAAAGGCCCTGGGTACGGTTCCTGACCCCCTTACTCCATGGTAAAGCTGCAACTGCTTTGTCAAAAATGTCTGACATTGCATGTTTTGATTATACTGCTGTTAAAAGTCACTTGTTAGAATTGTTTAAGCTAACACCTGAAACATATGGGAAAAAGTTTTGTGAGCATAGACACAAGGCAGATGAAAGTGTGTGTGAATATTTTGCTGAACTGAGCACTTATTTCCACAGGTGGGTGAGTGGGTGTCAGGTCACCACTTATGAAGGTCTGGCAGACCTATTGGTGAGGGAAAAAGCCCTTAGCACTTTGCCTGAGGACATGAGGATCTGGTTAGCTGATATACAATGTGCTACTTCAAATGAGTTGGAGAAGAAGGGAGACCTATACCTGGCAAGCAGGGCAGCCCCTGCACAGGAAAGGGACCCCCAGTACTGTTCATGGGTCCAAAGGAACCCATGGCAGGCAGCACAGACTAACCCCAACAGAATCTGCCAGTAGCAGGGGAAGCCACTAGTCCAGGTACATGTCCAGAAGCTAAGGTTAAATGTTTTGAATGCAACCACTGGGGCCATGTGGCATGCAGGTGTCCATGGAGGCAAGGTGGGGAACAAAAGGTGAGGAAGCCAGTAAATGGGAAAGACAAAATGCCAATAGTAGGTTGTCTTGAGACAACAAGGGTACCAAACTACCATACTGCAGATGTCGTGATAGGGAAGGATTTGGATGTGTTTGTGCAGTTACACTCAGTCAGGCTAGGAGACACGTATATGGGTCTGGTAGCCTGGGGAAGACCCAGACAGACTGCATACTTGCAGACAGGACTGGTGAGGTGGTTACTTCAGGGAGGGAGCTACCTTGAAGCAGTGAGACTGAAGGTGAGCAACAGCTGCTGGGGGTACTGATGGCCCCTTGAACAGAGTGACTGCAAAGGTAGAGGTGAGTAGTAGTACCCAGGCTGGCAGTGAGGCACCACTGTCAGAGGATGCCAGGCTTCCTGTGGGAGGGGAGCTGGGAAGGGTTATAAGGAAAGAGTTGAGACAGGCTTAGCTCTCAGATCCTACATTATAAGGCTTGAGGCAGGTAGCTAGGGAGGCACCTGATTCTCATGGAAAGGGGGGATTTGTATACTGGGAGAAAGGGTTACTATACAGAGAGTGGATGCCTGAGGGAGGGCTAGAAGGCGAGAGAGTACAGCAGTTGGTGGTGCTTAGAGCCTACCATCTGGTGATTCTCGCCATAGCCCATGATATTCCCTTTGCAGGACATATGGGCATAAAACATACAAACAGGCATATTATGCAGAGCTTCTATTGGCCTGGAATTTCCAGAGATGTAACAGGGTACTGCAGGACCTGTGAGCAGTGCCAAAAGGTAGGCAAGGCAGGAGGCAAGGTGAGAGCTCCTTTGATGCCTTTGCCTGTGAGTGAGGAGCCATTTCAGAGGGTAGCTATGGATATTGTGGGACTTTTGAGTACCCCAAGTTCCAAAAGGAAAAAGTATCTCCTAGTGGTAGTGGATTATGCTACACGATACCCTGAGGTGGTGGCTTTGTCCTCCATTGAGGCAGAGAAGGTGGCAAATGGTTTGTTAGAGATTTTCAGCAGGGTAGCTTTCCCAAAATAAATACTGACTGACAGAGGTGCCACTTTCATGTCAGACCTGCTGGCTTGTCTGTGGAAGTCCTGTAGGGTGAAGCACATGAAGACCACCCCCTACCATCCCCAGACTTATGGTCTTGTTGAGAAGTTAAACTCTACAA
Organism: Protopterus annectens; assembly: GCF_019279795.1. Taxonomy (NCBI): domain Eukaryota; kingdom Metazoa; phylum Chordata; order Ceratodontiformes; family Protopteridae; genus Protopterus; species Protopterus annectens. Next base: position 485,871,755 of record NC_056735.1, read on the forward strand.
TCAAGTCCATGCTATGGGAATTTGCAGATCAGCTTAAGAGGGAGTGAGACAAATAATTGCCCCATCTGTTGTTTGCTTACAGAGAAGTTCCCCAGGAATCCAAAGGTTTTTCACCCTTTGAGTTGCTGTATGGGCATAGGGTGAGGAGACCTGTAGATTTAATTCTTGGTGAGTGGGAAGGTGAGTGTGAGTCTCACAAGGAGTCTGTTGTGGCATACGTCCTAAACCTCAGGAGAAGGCTGAGGTAACTTATGGGCTTGGCCCAGGAGAACCTGGCAGAAGCCCAACAACAGAAAAAGGTGTGGTATGACAGGAATGCTCGAGCTAGAGAGTATGCTGTGGGGCAGCAGGTAATGGTTCTCATTCCTGTCAGGACTACAGGAAATTAAATAGTCACACAGAGTCAGATGCTTACCCCATGCATAGGACAGATGAGGCCCTCTTACAGCTGGGTGGGGCTAAGTATCTTACAACTATCGATCTTACCAAGGGTTACTGGCAGGTGCCCCTGACTCCCAGTGCTAGAGAGAAGTCAGCCTTTGTGACTCCTTTTGGCTTGTACGAGTTCACAAAGATGTCCTTTGGGATGAAGAATGCCCCAGCAACTTTCCAGCGGCTGGTAGGTCATATCCTAGCAGGAGCAGGAGGGTTTGCCCTTGCTTACCTAGATGATATTGCCATCTACAGCCATTCCTGGCCAGAGCACCTTCAGTATGTCAGGGAGGTGCTGGGAAGACTACAGAGGGCAGGGTTGACCATTAAGCCGAGCAAATGTCAGGTGGATATGGCAGAGGTCTCCTACCTAGGACACAGAGTGGGGAGGGATAAGATAAGGCCAGAACCTGCCAAAGTGGAAGCCATTCAGGCATGGCTTGCACCTGTTACTAAAAAGCAGGTGTGGGCATTTTTAGGGAAAGCAGGGTACTACAGAAAGTTCGTCCCCAGTTATAGTACCATAGCTGCTCCTCTCACAGACCTCAAATAAAAAGTCCACAACACTAACCAAGGAACCACAGAAAAAGGAAATTCTCTGGAAAGACCATGATACTCCAGCACTGAATGAACTCCAATTAATGACTGTTTTACCTAGGTTTCGTCTTTATTGTTACAGACTTCTTCAGTATAGTCTGGGAAAAGGGGGCACAGCTGGAGAACCTGTGCCAGCCTTCCCCAGGAGTGTCTGTGTGGTTGTATAAACTCTTCTCAGCGTGTGTGTTTGTGTCATAAACTTGGGCTGTGACATTAACCACTGGTTGGACAGTGAGGGTGCTTGAGGTTTTAGCTTGCCCACTAGGCTGAGATCTGGACCCTATAGCTGTGACAGTGGGGAGTCTTATTGGGGACCTGGAGAGCAAGGGAGCAACCAGCCCCAGACTGACTGTGATTTCTGTATGCTCTTAAGGCAAACTGCACTTTACTGTATGTATTTGTTATCCTTTCCTCCTATATGAGATGCCCCTCACTGGTGTTACTGGTGAGGATTGAGGCTCCTTGATTGCTGGGCCAAGGCGTGGGCATCACACTTGGAGTAGGAATTGTTTTGAAGATGTAAATATGCATGTTGATGTGTACTAGCTCAGCAGACTTGAGAGAGACACTGACATAGATGGAGAGTAATGGACCATGGTAGAGGAGAGGTAAGGCAAAAGATAATTGGAAACAGGCTAAAGATTTTATAAGAAAGGCCATTCTACTCTGTGAGCTATAGTACAACGAAAGAATCTCAGAAACCCAGAATCTGATCACTGTATTATAAACAATGTATCACTGTATTATAAACAATGTAAAGCTTAACTAGATCATTTTGTGGCAGGTCTGTCAAAGCACATAAGGTAATTCTGAGGTGAATGCATCTCTGGGTACAGTAAGTCTGATATAGAGTTATTTCTTTAGAATTTATAGTTTGCCTATTTTATGTAACTTTTTAACATGTATTCTGACAATGTGAATTATGTAAAATATTTTGCACATACTGAAGATGAAGAAAACGTACTTTACCATTTTCAGAGCTCCATTAAATGAAATGTATGTGAATGTGCATACAGCTCGATTTCATTAACACTGACTTCTGTCATCGTGGACTGTAGTGAGACATACTCAGACAATACAGCCTAAGAATTTCTGCGTATCACACAGGTAAACTTGCCTATTTCCAGGTGAAACTCATATACTCACATTAGTGCAGTCCGAAAGGTGGTTAAACATTACAGACTGTAGCTAGCAGTTTTAGAAATGCATACTAGTTAGCACAGAAAGCAAGGTTATAGGTCTTGAGAGAATTTCAAAAGCAGTAAGTAACTGATAGTACATGTAGGCATGCATTAAAACCACATTTTAGTAGCAGAAAAAAATGTAGTGCTTTTGTGCTTTGCTTTGCATTTTTAGTATTATCCACAGAGTGTCACTATTGCAGAGTACAACTGAAAGTACTTAGGTTTTTAGATTTTGTAATTATTTTTACCTGATTGCCTCAGCTAGAAGACAGAGACAATTATCTAAGACTGTTATGAGAATACAAAACAATCAGAGAGTATGGCAGAAAGCCAGAAATTGACAGATATGAAAAAAACAAATAGATGGATGAGCCTTGTTATTAACATTTCACTGAATTTCATTTCGCCCTGACCACTTCACTGAAACCTCAAATTACTGAAAACTCATTTCATTGAATCTCATTTCACTGAACTGCAGTTAGTATTTATGGCACAGTGTAGAATACTGTAAGGCAGTTAAAAGATATATGCCCCTTTCCCCACTGTAGTGCGATCCTGGAGTTAGTATATATAGTTAGGGGGTTATAGCCCCCCACATTGTAGGGGGCATAATATCATCTGGAGAGAGTTAGTCATTGGCATTGCAACTATGCATGTGTGTTGTTTAAAATGTATTGTTTTGAAGTTTTTGGTAAAATACAATATAAAACAAACAAGGTTGGGGGGGCTATGCCCCCCAACAATATATACTAATTCCAGGATCACACTACACTGGGGAAAAGGGCATATACCTTTTACTTGCCTTACAGTGCTCTACACAGTGCTATATATACTAAGTTCAGTTCAGTGAAATAAGTTTTCAGTAATTTGTGTTTTCAGCGAAGCGGTCGGGGTGAAATGAAATTCAGTGAAATGAGATTCAATTGAAACAAAGTAGACCCATATATATGTGTGTGTGTATATTTAACAGTGAAATTGTAAGATTTGATTTCTGTCATACCAAGGATCATATACTCATAGAATGCAGGTATATCTGCTTCAGAGATGCATGACAGACATCACAAGAAGTTATATCTATAATCTAAGTGTAATGTGTTTGCAATATTGTAAAATGATTCAGTATAGTAGTTAAATAGACAGGCTGCAATAGTATAGAACTGACTCAAATTGAGGAACCTTATACATCCTTTATTCCTTTTTAGGGACAGCTGCCTGATTATCAGGAAAATTGCAGTCAGTAAGACATACATCCTCTAAAGCAGACTGGACAGGAGGAAAGGGTGTAGGTTCTGAAAAATCTTTCTGTAACAACTCATATTGTTTTTTGAGGGACCGAGAAACCTCAGTGTTCTCCACTGAAAACACTGGGATATTGTAGCAATAGTCTCAGTGGAAGCGAAACCTCCACAGGGAGAATAAGAAAGAGAGCTCTCCTCTGAGTCTGAATCAGAAATCTGAGGACAAAATCCTGAATCCATCCCTGCTTCTTCCTGTTCAGATTAAGAGTACTGAATCTATTCAGGAATGGCAGTATCTCTCTTTCTTTTACCGGTAACTACTCTACAGGAAGGATAAATAGCCTGAATCAAACTCTGAGCCAGTCCCAGTAAACTACTCCTATCCAAAGATATTTGTGGAGTAGTAAATACATGCTTGGTTTTCTGTTTATTTTGGACAGGAAAAATGGGGCAAACTGTGTTACTAATGGCAACCGCTGCTTTCCTAGGGATGGGCCCAGCATTCTGACACAACAGCAAAAACTTCCCTGTTCCGTCTTCCAGGACTAACAAGAGTCGTACTCCCATGCCCACTGAGGGGACCCCAACAGCAGCAGAGGATGTGGCTACCTGCTGGACCATAGTGGCTGTAGATGCAACACCAGAGGGATCATGGGTAAAAGATGAGTGGTCTGAGGTACAGTAATTGGCTACACCAGACTCTCCCACCTGCAGCTGAGGCAAATTGCTAGCCTGCTGTAATGGCATAGGCTATTTACCTTAACTTTTTCTTTTTGTGCCTGTAAGAAGGACAGACTGTCGAAGTGACAATCTGTCCCATGGTCAAGCCAAAAATTGTGCCTTTATCTTGGGAAAACTAGCAGCAATGACAGTAATACCACCAGTCCACTAGTTGCTTATTATATTTTTCTGACAGAAAAAAATACAGTAAAAGTACTTTCAAACACTATTGCAGCACCACAACCTTAAAATAAACACAATATAGCCACAGAAAATAGTTTATCAGTGAGATAACACTACCTTTAAACTGATGAAACGAATGCTCCATTTAAAAGTACATTACAACCTTGAGACAATCCGTTAAAACACAACACTCCTAGTTTTAAAATAACTTTCCTGAAAAAGAAAGTAATAAAACATCAGTAAAAAAATAAGAAAATGGAAGTTTTCTCCCAAAGGGAACTTATCTGCCAGCTAAGGAAAGCGCAAACCAACCATCAATCCTCAAAAGCATCAGAGGAGTGTACTCTTCAGCAGCAGTAAAGCTCTGAAGGGCTTCACACCCAAACTTGTCTTTTAGTCAACTCAGCTCAAGCTGCTTGACAGTTTGGGAGCATGGAAGGTGCCTTGAAGCTTTGAAGCTGGATGGCTGTTATATCCTTGGCAGGATGCAATGCTATCCAGATGCGATCCAGTGACCAAAAACTCCGGTCTACAAACCTAGCAAATCTGCAGGGCATTGTCTGTACTCATACTAGGTTGCTAAGGCCTGGAACTCCTTACCTGTATCCATCAGGTCAATATCAAACCAAGAAGAAGCTTCCCAGTATTGAGGGTGAGATGCTCCCTTCCTTAATTATGTTAACTTCCTGAATTATGTTAAGCACCTAGTTCATTTAATAAAAATTGAACTGCAAAATATGTGCTACAAAATAATCAAATAGAAAATAGTAGGTAGTCCATAGCTGAGTTAAAAATGGAATATCCTTTATTGAAACACACAAACAAGCGATCCTAGTTAAGTATAATGAAAAGCATCAAAATCATTCCTTATTTATATATAATTAGGCTATTTGGAGCAAGGGAGTGGTTACAGAGGGTGGTTCTGTTAAAAGCAGTCAAAGCATTACCACACTTTATGACTGTCAGTGTAGCAGAGTTACGTTCTAAGAGCATTTTTACCTTATCTCACTGTTCTTTGCCATCTGGCACTATCCCTAGCATGATACCTGATCATTACAGTACTTAGAGGTGTGTAACAAACATTTGTTAAGCACCCTTAAGCAGTGCTACAATTGAGTCTCATGCTAGATATTAATGTAACAAGTTTATCCTTTTCTCAAACTCAGAGCGCAATCACGGCATTGTATGTGCTATTTCTTTCTCTATCTCTATCCATATGTATATATACATATGTATATATGGTCTAGTTCTCCTGTTTGAAATTACAGTTTACCAAATTCCAGATAGACGACTCCACTTTAGTGAAAGTGCATTTAAACAAAAACACACTTTCGCATTACTTCTTTAAGGTCCAGAGTGACACCATCTGCAAACATGTAAAAGGACAATGTCATTGTAGAGCATATAGACTAGTTAGTGAATTTAATAGTTTTTAATTAACAGAAATATTTAACAGATGGAAGATTAAATCATATTAAAGAATATGGAGATGCCAGTAGAGCTACATAGGATCATAGGAAGTTACTAAGCTAATGGCCCTGGGATCCTTCCAAGCCTAGCCAAGAATTTATTCCCAAAAAGAAACTTCAGTCAGCACCTGTCACTCCTGTCAATGAGGGACACAGTTGGAACCCCTAGGGCAAATTTGTGGTTTCCCATCTACTCATCAAGGTTGCGCTTGAATAGGGTCAGCGAGGTGCTCTGTTTGACTTGTATGGAAGTCTATTCCAGAGAACTGGGCAGCATCTGGGAGAGAAATCTGTCTCTCCAGCAGGTTTTGTTGATGATGCATATTAGATTTAGACCTTTTGAGCGGGTAGTGCATGAGGAGTTAGACTTACAGATATGGAGCATCTCTAGTAAGAGAGGGTCCACGATTGCCTTGTAGGCAAGACAGAGATCACCCCTGAGAAATCTGTATGATACTGAGTAGAGTGATAGGGATTTGAGCCTGTCTGCATAGGACAGGTGTTGGAAGCCATGGATTCTCTTTGTGAGGTATTTCAGTGGCCTTTCCAGTTGGTGCAGATGTTTGGAGAGGTACATCCCAAATGGGGCACTATACTCAATCATTGGTCTAATGAGGGAGGAGTATAGAGAGGTAATAACCTCCTTTTTTCTGGATGCAATCCCTTTACTTATGAGATGAACCAAGTAAAAGGCTTTTCTGACTACTGCTGCTACATGATGGTTGAATGTGAGATTATCAACCTGAGTGCCCAGGTCACTCACTACAGGTTGTGTATTTAGGGGGTTGGTGTTGATGTGGTAATCAGTAGGGGGAGTCTTCTTTTTGCCAAACGGTATGATACATTTTTTTTTGCATTTAGATTGTGGACATGACTTTGGCATCAGTCATTAGCTGCTGTGAGACCCTCTTGCAGTATGTTAACATCGTTTTGCGAGTCAATGACAGCACCCAACTTGCAGTCATCTGCAAACTTGGTCAGCTCGTAGAGACGAATAACTGGTGCCAGAGCCATGGTCTAAAGCTAAATGCCAAAAAGTGTATAGTAATACCCTTTGGCAAAAACAATGTGCCCACAAATTACCACATAGGTGGTAACCCATTAAGTACAGAGAAAGTAGTTAGAGATCTGGGGACCCAAGTTGATAGCAATCTCTCCTTTGACAACCACATTGCCAAAGTGGTTAGAAAGACCTTCTACATAGCCCACCTCATCATGAAAGGATTCACATCTAGATCAAGAGAGGTAATCGTGCCCCTTTATTCATCCCTCATCAGGCCCATCATAGAATACAATGCCCCCTTTGGGATGTACCTTACCCGACACCTGCAGCAATTAGAAAGACCCCAAAAGTACCTCACCAGGAGGATCAAGAGACACAAACAGATGCCATATGCTGCTCGGTTAAAAAAACTCCAGCTCTACTCAGTTGCATACCGCCTACTTCGAGGTGATCTATGCCTGACATATAAAGCTATGTCCAACCCAGAATTAATGGACATCCTCCACCTCAGTAAATCTAAATCCCTTAGAGCCACGCACTCGAGGGACTTGAACCTCAGCACAGAAATAAATAGAACATGCTGGAGGGACAGATTCATAACCCAGAGGCTCCCTTCGCTCTGGAATAGAATTCCAATTCATGTTAGGCAGAGCACCTCACTGACTCTCTTCAAGAAGAATCTTGATGAATGGATGGGGGATCAAAGGTTTGTCCCAGGGATTACTTCCGTGTCACTATTAGACAGAGGCACAGTAAACTAAACTTTAAAAAGGGCACAGTATACTCAAATCAAGGGGTGGTGTAAGCCAAACACAATCGGGCTAGGCTTATAAATGCCCCAGGGAAGATAGCCTAGTATGAACCTAAGCTACAGGCCCTTTGTCTTTGCCTGGACCTCTGAGAAATAGATGCCAAACAGTAGGGGTCCCAGAACAGATCCCTGGGAAACTCCACTAATGACAGGTCTGCTATCAGAGGTGGAGGTGCCTATTTTGATTTTGAGGGTCCTGTCAGTGCCAGTTGGCCACCCACCTGAAGAGACAGAGATTTACGCCAAGTTGTGTAAGCTTTTCAATGATGCCCAAGTGGGGGATTGTGTCAAAGGCCTTGGCCAAGTCAAGGTAAGCTGTATGTACTGACCTTCCCTCATCCAGAGCCTTGGTGACATTCTCAAAGAAGTCAACCAGGTTCAACAGGCAAGATCTGCCCTTGATGAATCCAAAGTGGGAGGGGTCAAGTGCTTGGAGATTACCTATGTCCTTGTGTATGAGATCCATAATAATATGCTCCACGGCTTTACAGATCAGACTTGTCAAGCTAATGGGGTAATAGTTTCCAGGGTTAGTAGTGGCACTGGCTTTGTGCAAGGGGATGACAATGGCAGTTCTCCACTCTGCTGGAATGAAGCCAGTACTTAGGCTGTGATTGATTAGGGTGTTCAATGAAGAACTCAGTTCTTGCTGAAGATGGTGCAGAATACATCCTGGGATACTATCAGGTCCCATGGAAGCTGTGTTTTTTGTCTTGGATAGGGCCTGTAACACTTTATCTACAGAGATGTGAGGTACAGGACAAGTATCGGGGATGTTTAAAGGGTCTTTGGGGGGACAGAGGATGAAGTTTGCATTGAACATATCTGCTAGCAGGTTGGCTAAGTCAACAGGATCAGTGTAAGTGATGGTAGTTGAAGTCTCCGAGGATCAGGGTGTTAGGGGGTACCTTGATGGAGTCAAGTATATTCAGGTAAGAGGAGTGGGTGTCCTGAGTCATGGACGGGGGTCTATAGCTACTTATAACTTGGATGGGTATCTTGCCAACTGTCAGTTATACCTGGAGTAATTCCAGTGCATCATGCTGGCAAACCAGTCTGGACGAGTGCCTGTCCTTAATGAAGATAGAGACACCTCCACCCTTAGTCTTACTGACCTCATTTTGGAGTTGGAATGTGGGAATAAGGTATAGCCTGGTAAGGCAGGGGTGCTCTCCAGAGCCCTGAACCAAGTTTTCGTGACCGCAAAGACATCAGCATCTTCCAGTGCAGGGAGGGCCTCCAGTGAGTCCATTTTCACGTTAAGGTTCTTAGCGTTAAGTAGTATGACCTTCAATTTACTTTTTGACAGATTTTTTTAGGTTGAAAGGTTTGTCTTGAGACATCGCCTAAAAAGGCACAATGGGGGAGGCGAGAGCCTTGGCCAGGATCCAGAAACCCAGTGGTGACAGGTGAAGGCCATCTCTGGCAAAACATCGAGGCCTGTTGCCCATGTCATCCCAGGCAGACAGATACTGGATCCCCTTGGAATGACACCAGAAACTAAGCCAATTGTTGAAGTCAGTCATTTTTTGTTGGTATTGTGGTATCATTCTTGGTGAAGGTAGGATGCTGCTTAGGGCTAGGGTCATACCTTCCTGGAACACATACCCTGAGAGTTCAATCATGTCTCTCTTGATATACAGAACATAGAATATCAATTGCTGCAGAACAACTTATACTATGAATATTAAACTATGCTTACTTTTAGAGAACATGAGCTCGCATAACTTCAGCAAGTACTTCATTATTCATACTGGCCAGCAGCCCATGGTAGTCATAATTATACTGATAAATTCAGTATCTGAAATAATTTACATTATTTATTTATTTTTCATTTGTTAACCGTGTAGATGGACTGGTCAGCTTGCACTTTTAAGCTATGATTATACCTCTCAACTGTTCAGATTTTCACAGAATGTCCAGAGTTTTGACTCATATTTTCAGTCTGTTCCTCATAAAATTTGTATTTTTCTGTCAAACTACTGGGATTGAAGTCACTAAATAATGACATGGATTTGAATTTCAAACTTCATATACTCCAAAAAAATGCATGCTAACACACAACTTCTGGCAACTTTCTAAGTTAATAAAAGCAACATTTAAAATATGTCTCTATTTTTGAGCATTTGTCCCCACATTGTTTTTGGCTTTGTCCAGAATTCTTGCACTAAGAGGTTAACAGGTATGGCATGACCCAAGCTCAATGAGCAGAACATATAACCTATGAAGTTAAAGTAGATTGACTCAGTTACCATACAGACGTATATTTGTACAATTAGTTGTCATGTAACATTTCAATGTAAATAAAACAGTTCACTAGCACAACTTCACAACAAAGCTACATCTGTACAGTTAGAGAACATACAGTAACATATCACAACTTAGTGACAGTAATGCATCTGTAAAATCTGACATTTTAGTGTTACTAAGGGAGATAACACTGTAGTATAACTGACTTCTGCAATGTTGCACTGTATTGTCACATGACGAATTATCCATTTCTCAGTAGGAAGTGCATTTAGATTCTGGTTGGAGGCTTTCTTTTAATTTAAATAATTTGCAGTAGTGCATAACAGAGTTTGCTAAAATATAAAGCTACAGATTTTTCCCTAGCAACTTGCATTCTTTAGATATTGTTGTCTAAATGGAGCACCAGAAGTGGGAGACCATATTCCATTTTGGCAATTAGAATGTTTTAGCTGTTACTACTTGAGTGACTGGAGAGAGCAGATGACTGAGTTTGCAACTTAGTTTTAATCGGGCCATGACTTTATCGATTATATTGATAGTATGTTTACAAAAGGGAAGGTAGGGTTGTTAGGGCAGTAAATGTACTAAAGCCACTGTGGAATCCATGCTTTTCATCACATTGGAGGCCATAACTATTGATTTGAGCTAGAAGCTGCTTATAGAGAAGTTTTTCAATTTTTTTTGTGATTGGGCATTTTTTTATGATAAGAGAAAAATTTGAAATATTACAGTCTGTTAAATATAAACTTACCCCTACACCACTCTCTGACCACCATGTATTATATATTGAAATTCATCTTACTATTATAAAATTATTTGCCATCTGCTATCTAAGCCCAACATTTGTCCATATTCCAAAATTCAAAACATGATTAGAAAGGCAAATAAAGTACTTCATTGCAATTCACTCAGTGCAGCAATATACCACACATACTATAGGATTCATTTAGATATTATTTGCACAGTAGGCTTCAGAAATGTGCCAAGACTCAAATAAAGCAATAGAAAGAATAATTAGACAACTTGTATAATTATCTGAGACTAGCTGACTTACATGTTTGTATGTTTAGGAAAGTGAAAAATGCATAATGTGTTATTAATGCTCTTACTTTTTGCGTATAAAAATGACTGACAAAAACAACAGTTTAGAAAGACCAAATTACCTCTCGGAATCATGAGGCAGTCCAAAGGTTTCCAAGCTGAAGCAATCTATCACATTGGAAGTAAAAAATAATAATATTAGCATACTAAAACATTAATAACCATTAAAAACATTACTTCTCTAATCACTACAAAAATCATCAATAGCTAATACTTAAGTATTAACAACCCTCATACAGTGATTTAAGTCTAATAATATTAACAGCCTTCATAAAGCAATTTACCCATAATAATAAGTAAAGAGAAGAAGCACAATAATATGCAAGCCCTTATGGAGGAAGTAAAAATAATTAACTAAGTAATTTAAAACACAAAAGGCACCAGGTATAGATTGTCTACCTGCAACATTATATAAAACATTTTCCCAAAATACACTAGTCTGATTCAAAAGATGCATTCCCTTGGTAAGTCACACATTGCAAACCTTCTAGTAAACCCGCTGAAAGATTCTGTACACCAAAATTCCTGTAAACAATTTACCCTACTTATTATAGATTATAAAATCTTGATGCATGTGGTGGATACTAGAATTAAACATCTCTTACCAAATGCAAGAGAATGTGAAAATTGTATTATTTGCTCTTATTAATGTATATCAATATAAATAATATGCAGCAATGCTTGTATTTATAAACTGAAAAGCAGCGGATGATTTTAATCAGATGTATTTATCACACACACACCTATATATATATATATATATATATATATATATATATATATATATATATATATATATATATATATAGGATCACTACTACATCTCGAATTCCACAATCCTGAGGACCAGAATCTCGAGATTGCGGGATCTTGAACATAAAAAAAACAAAAACATGTTATAATGTATATGCAGGAGGGCAAGCACCCCTGCAACTTAACTATACCAACTCCAAGATCGCACTATGGTGGAGTGAATGGCAAAATAGTGCTGTGCAGAATGTAATGGAAACTTTGCTGTTCACTCCAATGTAGTGCAATCTCAGAGTTGATATATTTAAGTTGCAGGGGGTGTGGGGGGCACAGGAGGGCTTGCCCTCCTACATATATGTTAGAAAATGTTTATTTATTTATTTATTTTTTTTATGTTTGAGATTCCGCAATCTTGAGATTCTTGTCCTTGGGATTCAGAGTTTCAGGATTGTGGAATTTTGAGATTTAATAGTGATCCTATATATATATATATATATATATATATATATATATGTGTGTGTGTGTGTGTGTGTGTATATATATGTGTGTGTGTGTGTGTGTGTGTGTGTGTAGATATATATATATATATATATATATATATATATATATATATATATATATACATATATACACACACACAAACACACGTGAGTGTGGGTAAGTGTGCGTATGTATGGCCTTATTCTTATACTAAAATAAGTTTACTGATTTTAAAACAAATTTCAAGTGGAATCAGGCGCAAGACATGTTTTCTTGTTCTGCGTAATATTATTTGCACTGGTCATTAAATCTTAAGCATACTATCTTAGAGAACTAACTTTAAAAGCAAGCTTTACAGACACTCAGAGACAATGCTTTCAGATAACATTCTATGCAGATGCTGTAATTTTATTATCTGATCCTCAATATTTTTAATTCAAACAGCATATATCCTCATAACCTTCTCCTATGTCTGACGTCATTCAGTTAATAGTAAATCAACATTGATATTAATAGAGATTGCTTTTAATATCAGATCTGACTTATCAATCAGTCCCTTTCACTGGGTAGATGAAGCAGTATTTTACATTGGGATAGTGATAATCTGAATTCCTTTACAACTGGCAGCAAAGAATTTTATTGCTCATATCAAAACACTTAAAAGTCAATATATATGCCAATAGAAATGGGTATAATAAAAGTGATATCATTGGCTAAAGTATTATAAATACTGCAAATACCATTCATACTGCTTCCATCTTCTATTGTAAAAAAAATAACTATATATTAATATCCATGGCTGAAATGTACACACCCCAGGATTCACTAATCTTCCATGCAGGAATAAGTTATTCCTGCACAGAAACAACCGTTTAAGTGCAGCGCGGCAGAGTGCCATGCATATTTACGAAGGCACGCTGCCTGTGCTCCTAAACTAACATGGAGCCATGGATGAGTACAGGGGGTGTGTCTGAGAGCAGAGCTCTCACAATATACATGCCCCTGCACTCAAGAATTGCCATTCGACAATTAAAATGAGCGAGAATGCTCATAGCACTCCAAACATGTCAGGATAGCTGTAAAATGTACAGATGCATGCAGAAATCCACAGCAATATGTTAAATCAGTCCCTCCATTTGTTCCCCCATCATTTTAGGGTTTGTCCAGAGTGTGCACTCCAAGAGGTTGAGAGGTATGCCCACCATGAAGCAGAAAGCTAACAAAATAACAGGTGTAGCAGTAGCAGGGATATTTGTGAAGGGTATAGATAAAAGAACACTACAAGATTTTTTTTTCTAAAAGCAATAGAGCTTAACCGTGCCCGTTGCTAAGCTATGCATAGTCCAGCTTAAACAGCACAAGATGTTAAATAGCAAGATTCATTCAATAGAAACAGTAATGCTATTGTGTAGTGGTTAGAATGTATGCTTTGCAAGCAATCACTCCCAGTTCGATCCTCACTGTAGCAGATTTCCATTTTACATGTGAAAGCAATTCGTAAACAATTATTTTGTGTATAACCTACTAAATAACATATATTTGTGAACGGGAGTACTGCATTAAGTCCAGATGTGAGGTGTCATTGTAATAAAGTGGTGAAATCCCCCGATAAACACAAGTGCCCCATACAGAATACTTACACATGAATCAGGGATACTGAACAAATTTATGATATATAATGAATGATAAATCAATGCCATACAGCAAATAGTGTGTAAAATTAAAAATAAGCAATGCTAAGCATTGCACACCTCTTTCCTATCCCCCCTTTTTCTTGTGTTTTAAAGAAATTAGCATGTGGGTAAGTGGGAGTAAGCACTTTTAAGCAGTACTAAGTGGGTTTAAGGCTGTTTGTGTGGGGGTAAGTGATGCCTACACAGAGTAAGCAATCTTGAGGCTAACACTCTGTAAGCATATTTACCTGGTAGGTAGCATTGCTTACCGTCGCACAAACCCACTTACAACTGCTTAAACGTGCCTTAGTCACTCTGTATCCAACAGCCCTTGTTCTTCCCAGCAACAAAATAATCAGCCTTTGCAAGTCTCGAATCCAGGACCCTGCACTCCATAGCCAGAGTGATTTACCACTACACCATACCAGCTATACATAAAATTGAGGTATACTTAAACAGATCCTCACTATAGCAAAATCACATTTTACATGTGAAATGAATTTATAAAGAATTGTTTTGTTGTATAACCTACTAAATAACATATATTTGTGAACTGGAGTACTGCATTAAGTCCAGATATGAGGTGTCATTGTAATAAAGTGGTGAAATCCCCCGATAAACACAAGTACCCCGTACAGTGTACGTACACATGAATCACAGATACTAAACAAATTTATAACATGTAATGAATGATAAATCAATGCCAAACAACAAATAGTGTGCAAAATTAAAACTAAGCAATGCTAAGCATTGCACACCTCTGCCTACCAGGTGTAAGCAATGCGTAGCTCAGCTAAATAAATTTGACCATTGGTATGCCCCTTTAAACAGTGCCAGCCTTAGGTAAGCAGGTTTGCCCATAGCTTAGCATTTTCAAAACCATACAATCATGGCAAAGTGCAGGAAATTGGCCCCATTTAAACCCCCCAGGCAGGAATACATCTCATAACTGGTTACAGCTTCCTCCTGTAGGCACAATGGTCAGTGCTGGGGAAGATTCACGCTTCCGAGCGCAGCGCTGTGGCATCCAGGAGTCTTAAGATCATGGCAGGACTCCTGGTAAAAGACCATGAAGAGAGACTGCTGCAGGGCCAGTACCAGGGTTTCCAATATAAAGCGTAAGCCTGGGACCATCTTGCCCATGACCTCACCAGTGCCACTGGCATCCCTTGAACTGGTGAGCAGGTCAGGCATTACTATGCCGACCTGAAACGGAGGAAGAGGGAGTTCTTGGATCAGTGGATCCAAGAAGACAGGCAGAGGGGTGATGTCCCAGCAGTATGTAAGTACTCATTCTGCTAACTGTTTAATAATTGCCTAGCTCGTGTATATTATGGATAGGTATGGTTAAATATTCCTCTATGTCTCTGACAGCTGCAGCAGAGCGGGCTGTGCATCAGGAAGCCCATACGTGTAGGCTGCAAAGGCTGCATCACAAGGCAGGTTAGTAATGATCTTGCATGTACTGTCATAAGAAATAAATCTAAAAGTAGTAGAAAGTTAATTGCCAGTATAAAGCCTGTATTTTGTATGGGATGTACTGAATAAACCAGACAATATGGCAGGAAGAGTCTCATATAGGTTGTATGTAAATAAAAGGGTAACAGCCTGGCAATAAAGGTCTAACTCCTAGACTGCTTGTGTTTACTCTGGTGTCATATGGTAATGTAGCGTTGAATTCTCTTAATATTACTGTTGTATTAAGTACTGTTACCCACACTGTGCTACATAAATAAAATGTGTAGGAATGTCTGTATATGACTGTTGTAATCACAAGGTCATATTGTACAACTGAGGGAGACTAAGACAGAAAAGAGTGAAAAGATACACAGCAAAATCCAAATAGCACACTCTACTATGACGTAAATTGTTGTATTTTAGCACACACAACCATGGTTTGAATCTTGGGAGTGGTAGTAAGTTGTATTCATGATCATACCCTTCAACTGTACAGATTTTTTCAGAAAGTTCAGATAATTGGCTTAAATTTTCTGCCTGTCACCCTGTCCCCCTGGCAAATCAGTGGGATGATCCCAGACGTTTAGGCAGCAAATAATGACATACAACTGATTGTCAGACATCGTAACTGTCAGAAAAATATCTATAAGAACAAACCTGTCACTCTAGCAACTCACCAAAATGTTATGAGAGTAATATGCAAATTAAGTCCCATCTCTATCCCCATGTTGTGAAGCTATGACCAGAATGTGTGCAGTAACAGAGTGAAATGTATGTGCATAATAATAACATTCCCTCCACAGGTCTGTCAGATAAGAAAACTGTGCCTGGAAAAAAGATTGAAATCCTGGACTAGTACTGTTTATTCTGGTATTGTATGGCATTGTTAGTGCTGCAGTTTCTTCAAATGATAATGTATTAGTCATCACTGTCACCCACACTGTGCTACATAATAAAAATGTCTAGGAATCCCTGTATAAGACTGTTGTAATTACCAGGTCAGATTGTAAAATCACGGGAGACTTATAGACATAAAACAGTGAGGAGATACACAGCAATATCTAAATAGCACACTCAACTGTGACGTATACTGTTTTATTTTTAGCAGACACAGCCATGGTTTGAATCCTGGAGTGGTAGTAAGCTGTATGCATAATCATACCCCTCAACTGTACAGATTTGTTCAGAATGTCCAGATTACTGGCCCATATCCACTGCCTGTTACCCTGTTCCCCTAGCAAATCAGTGTGATGATCTCTGAAATTTAGGCGGCTTTTAATGACATATAACTGATTGTCAGACCTGTAAAGATTCAGAAAATGTATATGAAAACAAACCTGTCATTGTAGCAAATCACCAAAAGTTTATGAGGGCAATTGTCAAAGTATGTCCCAGTTCCACCTGAAGTTGTCAAGCCTTGACCAGAGTGTGTGCAATAAAAGATTGAGAGGTATGTGCATAACATCAATCTGGAATCTGGGAACATGCTTAGAAACAGTCAGGTAGCATTAACAAACAATACCTCCACAGGTATACCAGGTAAAAGGTGTATAATGTAGGTCAAACACAGTTCACGTATATACTTGTCTACAAACATACCACTGTCCAAACTAAGGCCATAGGGTAGTGTAATAATACATGTAAGGTACAGATTACAGTAGTGACTAAGAAAGTTGTGAGAACTACAGGGATATACAAGTTGTTAATTGACATCTCCCCCCCCCCCCACCATATCTGCAATAATAATCTGAATACACAACTCAATAGTTATATATACAATTAAATCTACTA